>NW_009259586.1:2625930-2637617 GCF_000687185.1 Egretta garzetta
GTTTGCTCAGGGGAAGCTGTGGCCATGAACCCAAGAGTGCCCTTCCGTTAACTATGGCTATGGGTCATGGTTTAGCCTTAGTTGGCAACCAAGCAGCCCAGACGCTCATTCACCCTCCTCCTGGTGGGATGGGGTTGAGGATCAGAAGAGCAAATGTAAGAAAACTTGTGGGTTGAGATAACAGTTTAGTAATTGAAATAAAAATAAAAAATTGTAATGAAAAGGAAAGCAATGAGCGAGAGAAACAAAACCCAGGAAAAAGCAACCGCTCACCACCCGCCGACCGCTGCCCAGCCTGTTCCTGAGCAGTGACTGCTGCCCCCTGGCCACCTCACCCCTGGTTTACACACTGGGCATGACACCCTATGGTCTGGTAGAATAGCCCTTGGGCCGGCTGGGGTCAGCTCTCCTGGCTGTGCCCCCTCCCAGCTTCTTGTGCCCCTGGCAGAGGAGGGGAAGCTGAAAAGCCCCTGACTGGTGTAAGCCCTGGTCAGCAATAACCAAACCATCAGTGAGTTATTAACATTCTTCTAGTACTGAATCCAAAACACAGCACTATGCTGGCTGGGAAGAAAATTAACTCTACCCCAGCCAAAATCAGGACACCATGGATTATTTGTAGTATAATCCAGAGAATATTTGGGGGGTTTGCTGGAATATTTTGATTTTGAGGGTATTGGGGGTTGGATTTTTGGTGGGGAAACTCTGTGCAAATGCTCTGTTCAGCTATGGAGATGATTCGATGGGTTTCTCTGCAGCACGAGGTCATTTTGGATGCGTCTCTTCACCAGCTAACAAGCAGAATTTTAATAACCGATCAAGATGAGCTGTGCCCGAGCAGTGCTGGCAGCTACCCTCTAACCTTGGTGTCTTCTGCAGATTGTAAAACTGATCTAATTGGCTAAAAAAGAAAGATAGGCTTAAATACAACTTCTGTTGCTTAACACCTTGTCAGTCCTTGCTTGTTGAGTAAAGAGCCCCAAGCTCAGGGAATCAGCATTTCAGGCACCGGTGACACATACCGACGGCTTGATGGATGCTTGGGAAGTCTGGGATCCTGCCGTGCAGCGCTCTGTGCAAGCAGGCAGAGTCCTGAAGGGCCGTGGGCTAAGGCAGTGCGGAGACACAGGCAGAGGGATGGGAGAACATAAGGAAATAAGGAGAGTGCCATGGACGAGTTCCTAAAATTAGAGGGTTTTTTCTGGCAAGGCACTTAATTAAAATTTTGCTCTTGCAGATCAGATCTAGTTCTTGCAGCATAAACATTATTCAATCAAAAGAAAAGCAGAGGGAAGATGGTTGTTTGCTGATCTAAGATAGGTAACGCGCGTCGGGAGCAGATGGGAGCGGCAAGATCCTGTTTAGGTGAGCCCTCAGCTAGCAGCGAAGATCCCTCCCCTCGTTAAGGGAAAAGAGAGGCTCAAATCAGGAGCAAAATTGTTTCCGAATAGGTGGGGTTTTTTTCTTTAAGACTTTTTTTCATGAGGTTTCCTCGGCCACTTTCTGTAGCATTGCAAATGGCAGTGGCATAATTGCATTTGTCTTCCAAACTGCCTTTCCTTGAGGGCAAGCACCACTTTGGCCTTGATTCGATTGTGTACTTTTAATCTCGAAGAGAAGCTAATGTATAAGTATTCATTACAAAATTGCATTTCATATGGTCAACGTCCCCTCTTATAATTACAGGTTCCAGCTGAATGTCATTTCTCTATACTTCCAGCTCCCTTACAGCATAGGCATCTCGTACTCCTGAAGCTTCTCTGCATTCACATAATAAATAAATAATCACACCTTTTCTGCTGTCAAAGCTGAAAGCATGCACAGCTGTTTGCCACAAGATACACTGGGACTGCAAGGTACAACATTTCTTAATTAGACTGACCTGAGATTGTTGGGTTTTTTCTTTTCTTTTTTTTTTTTTTTTTTTTAAAGCAGCTTCATTAGCTCAGGAACTTAATTGCAAATGACTAGACAAGCTCTGCTCTTGGTTACTGGGAAAGGTTAGAGTACTTCTCACTGAGGATTAGATCCTAGGAGACATTTTGCAGCTTGATTTTTGTGGGGAAGGTTTTAGGTGTGCTCAGAGCATCTTAGCGCTAGGCTCAGAATTAGCAAAATAATTAGAAGTTCAAAGCAGAGAGGGGGGCTGGGTCGAAGCCCAGCCAACCTTTTTGATCTTACAAGCCACAGCGCAAAATCTGTGCAGAGTTGGGAGAAACACGACATGGAAAGGGAGCTCTGGAAGCAGAAGTGGGGGATGACAGGTTTCCTCGCGGCTGTGCCACAGGATGAGGAGCAGCTGAACATCTGGCTGGGTTGCAGGGCCAGCTGCTGGTAGAATTCCACGATCTCTGCGGACTGGCTCGCTCCCACAGAGGGGACCTGCATTGCCCAGCAGCCCTCATGCCAGCACAGCTCTCTACTAATGCTGTCCCAGACCAGGGGCTACGGCTGAGCTACCTGGTGGCCAGAAGTCATGGTGGCCTCCGTTGCTTGGTCTGTGTCACAGAATTAATCGTTGGTAACATCCCTAGTGTGATATTGCTATTATTGGCATCATTAATGCAGGACCTTTGCGGCTTCCATGCTTTTTGGGGTTGTCTTTCTTGACCTCATGAAGAAATCCTCTTGAAACAGGACTCTGCGAGGAAAGGAAGGACTGGGGTTACATATTCCTATGTGGTGTAAACAGGCGAGATGGTTACCTGCTATGGAGGGCTCCTGAGGGCCTGAGAATTTTGAAAGAGGATTACTTTGTGTTGACCAAGGTGTCCCATCTCTTTGTGCTCTGTACCTAGTGCTGATATAGAAGTGGTTCAAAGACCTGTGTTCAAGTGGATATTCTAGGTGGGGATTTCTCCTACTCCACCTGCATAAAGCAAGGTCTGGATGTCTGCTGACCTTCAGTGCCTCTTCCTATCAGCATGCTGCACTTGGTATTTGTATGGGAAAGTGGGGATGGTGCCTGCCTGGTGGAACTGTGCACCGGTGGCCTGCGCTTGGTGCAGTGAGGCAGCAGTCGTGGTGAGAGGCTTTGGGTCTCATTGCTTGTAAAAGTGTGCTGAGACTGATGTAGCGAGTGCAGCAAAAGCAGCAGCTTCCCTTGCGCTGCCCAGCTCCATGTCGATGTGCCTTGGCTCGGAGCAGAAGCTGGCCTCTCCCAGGGTCCCCCCACAGCACAGACGGTGCAGTGGCTGCTCCTGCTGCTCCCTGTCCTTTGCAGAAGCTGCCAGCAAGGTGCCTGCTGAGATGGAGGATGTTATGGTTATGTTAAGGCTGTTGCGATGCAACCAAGCTCTTCATCTCCCTCTGCAAAACTGAGCACAAAACCGAAGGCAAGTTTTAATATCTTTTGACCAGAGAGGTATCCATGCTACTTGTCTGAGGGCAAGAGGATCTGTGACCCTATTTCTTCCCTCCCTTAGTCTTTTGGCTCTCCAGACTGTAAGAAGTCGGAGTAATTCCTGTCCCTTATTAGTCTGTGCCGGGGAAAAGAGGGGTTTGAGATGCTTGTGTGACACCCGAGTTCTGCCACACAACAAATATACTCGAAAGGCTTTGTCGTATATAACCCACTTGAAGCGAGAGCATTCAGGTAAGGAAATTAAGGGCTGCAGGGCTCAGCTGTGCAAGAGGAAAATAATTAGGGTATGTTTATCTCATGCTCAAACCTACAGAGGTGAAAAGCAAGGGCTGGGAAGGCTGGTTCAGAGGGAGCTGGGGGTGGGGAGGGCGGGAAGGAAAGGACCTGACAAGGGAGTGAATTAAACCTCTCCAAAAGATGCCTATCACTGGGATAAATCCCCCCTCCCTTCCTGTTCCTGCTCTAATGGAGGATGATCTATGCCTTGATGGCTTTTCTTTTCAAGGTCTTGGAACCTGTTGTTTTCCAAATGTTAAAGCCCTAGAGCTACCAAGGGAAGGGTAGGCTTCTTAAAAAGTGCCAGGTGAAGAACATCTACATTTCTAGGGTTTTCAGGTTTGCTGGCATAAAAGGGAGAAAAATACCTTCAGATTGTGAAATAAGCCTTTGGTTTGGGTTTTTTGTGTCATTCCCCCCACCCCCGAGTTGAGTTGTGACTCAGGTGGGACTCCTATTTCCACCTGAATTTGATATTTTTCTTTAGACCCTCCCTGCTATAGTGAGCTGAGTGCACAGAGGATCATGGCCAGGGTAAAGCCACTCTGTGGAGCTGTGGTTTCTTCTATCGCCGTCCTATCCCGGGGTCAGGCGAAGGAGTCTACATCAGAGCAAAGAAGGCTGAGCAATGCCATGCGGAGCTCTGGCTCTTCCTTCCCCCTCTTCTCTCTCCCCTGGCCTGGCGAGGTGCGTGGAGTTCGCAGCAGTTCTTGCAGACTCGCTTGAATCAAAACGCTTGGCACGTTCATCGCTTGCTCTGTGCTGTTTGCTCTCAAGCTGCCTGTTCTTTCTGGGCTTCAGACCTGGCTTTCATGATTTGCACAGGCACATATCAGAGCAAATACAGCCCTTGCCAGTCTGCAGGTCTGGTTCAGTGGCAGAACCCAGGAGAGAATACTTTCATCCCAGGCTTTGCCACAAATCTCCTGAAGTGTCTGTGGTTTCTCTCTCTCTCCCCCCTTGCCTTTGCCTCCCAGGGTTTCATGCTCTCCTTGCCATCCCAACGCATGCTGGTGCAGGCTGTTCCTCTGGCGCCTCGTACCTCTGCTCTTTTGCCAGTCCCTGGTTTTGCAGAGGGCTGCAGGAGGGACCCAGCGTGCAGGGCGAGGGCGCTGGCTCCCCGGAGCGGGAGGGTTGCTGCTGGGTGGGCACTGTGCTGCCGGGGCCATCGCCTCCATGGTGGCTGGTGACTGCTGGGGCCAGGGGAAGGTCTGCACCCATGGTTTGACAAACGCCTGCCAGAAGCCTGCCCAGCCCAGGCGTGTTGTTCAGTGGCAGCCCTGGGCAGAAAGCTAGAAAGTGATGCTGTGACTGTTGTGAGTTTGGAAATGTGGTTACTCCCATCTTTGGATAACAGTGACAAAGTGAAGAGGAAGAAGAGATGGGATTTCTAGTTAGAGGGATCGTAGCCCAGCTCTAGAGAGTTTTTGCTTTATCTCCTCCCCAGGAAATGCAGATTTCCACACATGGCTCTGAGGTTCTGCCACTTCCCTGCTGCCTCCCGTGCAATAAAAGCAGAACTGGGTGTCTCTTCATTTGCACAGCTCACCTTTATTTTTGGCCAAAAAGATAATCTGTTTAATCCTACCATATCCGCCATGAGACGCAGCTTCCTGCATCAGTTCTGTGCCCCTGAGGGTAAAGAATTATTCAAGGCATCGAGCCTGACCTGGATTTTGTGTGATGTGATCGCATCCAGAGCATGGAAATCCATGCGATCAAATGGCAAATCTCTGAGCCTTGGCAGATATGCCTCCTGCTCTGCAAAAGCATGTTGCCATGGCTACATCTCAGTGTGAGCATCTCTTTCCTTATCCCAATGCCGTTTCTTCTGCCAGGGTCGCTGCCCGCGCTCAGAAGCCCACCCTGTTGTGGGCAGCGTTGGGCTGGGGCTCCCCCTGAGCACAGAGGCTGTGGGCAGCAGTGTGTGATGGGGGGGGGGGGGGGAGGAATTGTTGCTAATGCCTCCTTAAATGGAAAAAGCGAGCCCAGCAAGAGCTTGAAATACCTGTCAGAAATGTCGCCTCTCTTTATGACTTGTGAACGGAGAAAGTGAAAAGCAAACGGAAGCTGGCAGCACCGGGAGCTGGGAAACCTGAGCTCCAGCTCTGCCCTTCCTGACAGGCAGCGGCTCCAGCACCTCTGCGTGCTGCCGTCCCCTGCGTCGAAGGGGTGACGGTTACCTGCCACCTAAAGGTAACTCATGATTTATAGATGAAAGTTGCTGAAACTACATTTTAGGCTGTTACGCTTGTTCCAAGAGCAGCTCCTCTGCCACGCAACAATAGTTGTGGTTGGTGTCACAAAATAAAAAAGCCTGATCTGTTTACAGGCTATAAAGCAGAAAGAGAGGAGAGCTCCCAAAGTAGTGGTGTATATTTGGGGGGTTGTTGCTACTGGGGTGCCTAAATTCCCTGACTGAGCATGAAAATCCTATGTAAGGCCATGGGGTGCATATCATTTATGTCGGAGCTGAAAATCCCAGCATGGTTCTTGGCTGGGAATAACGAGAGTCCCCAGTGCTGGGCTGGGAGGGAGGTGTGAGGCTCCACTGCTCTGCTGTAAGGAAGCAAAACTCTGCATCCTCGCAGGATGTTTATAGTGCCAAGTTGGTCCCCGTTTAGTTCCAGGGCTCATTTTGTTCCCAGCCATCCCCACTGAACGTGTGTTATCTTGCTTGGGGATATGACTGGGAATGAGACAATTAGGTTTGTTGGCAAAGTAATCATGCACAGAGGAAAAATCGGGTTGTCCCAGGCCAAACCCCACTAGCCCCATTTTGAACTGTCTCTCGTGTGGGTAAGGTATGTGCGATCACTAGTGCATATCCAGCTTGACAACGCCTGGATCCTTCTGGCATGTCTTCTGTGCAATGAGTCCAGAGCTTGTTGTCCCCAGTCAACGGAGAAGAGGAGACATTGCCAGTAGGTGAAACATGTTAAATGGGCTTAGCTGCCCGGCCCTGTGCCACGTGTACCTCACCCATACTGGATGCCGCTGGATGCCTACACTTTGTAAGACAACTGCTCGTATTGCTGGGGAGAGCCAATGCCTCGTGTCCCGCTCAGGCTGGTACCCACCAAGCCTCTAATGCGTTTCCTGCTTGTGCCAGTGTTACAACAGGAGAGGAAATCCTTTGGATGAGGAATCCCTGTGCTTGAAGCAGGCGCTTTGGGTGTTACCTTTATCCCCCAGGAAGGTGTCTGTAACACTGGTCTACAGGGTCTGGAAAGCAAGAGGTTGTTCCGCTCCCCTTTCTGCTTCGCTCTCAGTATGAGCGACGATCGAAGGTGCAGCGATGGCAGTGAAGGTGCAGTGCTGCTGCAGAGCTGCCATCTCCTCTGCCAGCCTCTCCCCTACCTCAGCGTATGTAGCCAGAGATTTCTTTCAGGACTGGGGATGAAAGTTCCCTGCAACAAGGGCAAAAGAAATACAGGAGAGACCTTAAGGTGGTTGGGAGGAATCTGTTTTCTGTAACTCCCCAGATTTCTGGAGTTTCTCCCGAAGAGAGATTGAAAGTGTGTGCATTTCTTTCCCTCTTCTGGTTTTAATTGTGTATTCTAATATGAAGCTGCAATATAGGTGCTTATTAAAGTAGCCTTCTACTGCCAGAGCTGCTGTGTTTGATAGAAACCCCAGAAAATCCCCTGAGCCGCAACGTGGGAATCCAATTCTTTTCAGTTGATGAGACTGTAAACACATTTCCTTGGATTTGCAAGAACCATGGCAAGAGTTTCAATCATATGAATAAAGCAAAAGAATATCTGATGGGGAATATTCCCACTTTGCATATTCAAAACTTGCAGCCTTATTCTTAGGCAGCATCTTTTCAAAGGAATGGACCACAAAGAGGCAAAGAAGCCTTGCCCAGGGGATTTAGGCAAAGATCCTCCCAAATTAGCACAGCGGGGGTATTGTCTCCATCAAATTTAAATCATCCAAGTTAGATACCTAAATCTGGAGCCCAGGCACCTGCTGTGGCCAGCAGTGTCTCTACAGCTCTTGCTCCCAGTTTGGTGACCCTAGGGAACTGAAAAATTTAGCCTAAAGGAGCTTTGAGTTGGGGGAATATCCTACCACGAGTGCCTGTGCAATGCTGGGCTGTTGCAGGTAACCTCAAAGATAGCTGTGCCATTCGTCTCAAGTTGAGCTGAACCCCCAAATTCTAGCACTTCCCATTTCACTGAAATTGGGAGTTTCCTCCCCGTGCAAATTTGGCCTGGGCGTTTCAGTGGAAGGAGTGTGGTATAAAAATAGACATAAGCTGACCCACGGTTTGCCATATTGAATGAGAAATCCTGTAATACCAGATACCTGATACATTTTTTTTTTTTTCTCTTTGTACCTTTAAAAAAAGTTGGCAGCAGCTGATGCTAAAAATGAATCCTGTTTTGGTGAAAAGGTTCTTACATTGCCAAGCTAATTTTCCTGTCTCTTGTCTTTAAGTTTCTGTACCAGCTGGCCTGCAGATTCCCTATGTGGCTGGCTGAAAAATGTGGCTTGTTATGCTTCCCTTCTCCGTGCCCTTTGGGAATGCTTTTTGTTAAAAAACCAACCAAACAAACAAAAACCCCCAAACAAACAAAAAAGAAAACCCCACAAAACTTTTTACCTGATTTTTAACAGTTTTCTTGGTCAACGCATATTCTAAAAATAGTCTTGTCTCAATTTTTAGAAGGTTATGACAACAAATACTAATGCAGCTTTTAATTTATCTGCATGTTGAGATCTATGTACAGTTTGCCAAAAAGACAAAGTATTTCCCTTTTCAGTGCTGTTGGTGGGGTTTGATAAGAGTTATAGTTATTCCATGGAGACAATGAGATTGAGGAGCAGAGAACGGCATGAGCAAGCCTCGCTGCTGCTGTGATTACTCCTTTCCAGATGAAGCCGGTCTAATATCTTGGTTTGGCACTAAAATGATGACTTCAAGGACTGTTGGTATCTGTTCCCCAGCCCTTTGGTGTACAAACTTGTTAATGTGCAAGAAATTGTACATATGCAAATAGGTGGATGATAAGCAGCCGGCTGGCCCCACGTTGATCCCCTGGCATTTTGGCTTCTTCCCACTTCCACCAGCTCTGCCTGTGCCACTTTTCTGGAATCCGCTTGATCGGAGCATCTTACAAAGCCTTAAATGGAAGATAGTAGCATTTCTGATCTCATTTTCCAGTATTTCAGCTGTGCCATAATCTATTTACCACACAATTTGTGTCACTTTGATAAGCAGCTGCTTCAAGACTGCATTTATTAAAATCAAGAGCAGGGAGAGCTTTCAAGTCTCTCAAGTGTTGTAATACATGTTTGAAATTAGTCATTACAGTGTTTGCCATGGTTCATATCATAGACTCTATCTAAATGACAAATGATCACAGCCTGGACATGCACTTTTTTTTTTTTGGTGGTGCGTTCGCAGCGGGATGGAGATGATGTTGGGCTAGCCCAACCCGAAACAGCAGAAGCCAGAGCAGGGCTGGGAAGGGAGGAGTGGAGAAGAGGCAATGTTTCAGTGGGAAGCCTTATTGGAATCTCAGGGCAATGGCTTTGAGCAGAGAAATGCTGGCTCAGCTCTTACTTTCCTGGCTAAAAATGAAATAAATCTGAAAATCAGCTAGAAGCCCAAAGATGCCGCCGCGTACTTTTTGCGACACAGAGCAATGGGTTGTTGCTGTGTTTGGATTATGCAAAGTCTGGCTCTTCCCCCATCAAACGGCTCCAGCACGGGAAATTCACCTTGTTGCTCTGTTACAGATGGCTTCTTAATGTGTGCTTGCCTGGCCATGGGCTTGTGCTGATGTGGTCATTCATGAAGAGAAAAAAAAGAAACAACAAAACCCCCAAAAAATTAAACAAAAAAACACCCTTTTACTAAGTATAGTTATCTGTGTGTGTGTGTACGTATTCATGCTTATGTACACGTAGACCTATTAAATACATACGGCATAGAAAAGAGACAATTATTAAGACAAATATTCTGTCTCAATTCATTTTGTTCTTCATTTTCCCATCAGGAACATAATAGCTAAATTTATAGTGTTGAGTCTGGGCTATAAATTCCATTATTTTCAGTGACTGTATCAATTACATCCCTTGAAAGGGACCCCAAGGCAAGGGGAGAAAATTGGAGACAAAAATCTTCAGAAGGGAGGATGCAGGAGGTGGAAGGGAACAGCATCCCCTCCTCTCTTTTTCTTCTTACTCGTTACCAGTAACGAGCACCTTATCCTTACATGAAAGTCTGCTTGGTTTCGTGGTGATCCAGCTGGCATCCAAGCCAGCACGCAGTGTGACTACGATCACAAGCATGTCACCGTGGAAATAATTGCGGCACTACACACACAGGTGCTGACTCGAAAGGGGAGCAGAAAATGGTCTTGTCTGCATATAAATGGTATTTGTTTGGGAAAAAAATTAATTATTGGGAAAGAAAACAATGCATCAGTTTTGAAAAGAAACTAAAATGAGTAAACTACTCATCTCCTGTCCTTGAGCTGAATTTTTTTTTTTTTTTTTAAGGCTTTTTGCACTGGGACAAGCTTGAAAAATGGAAAAACCCAGTATCAAAGAGCAGTGTGCTGAGATGAGAAGCTGTTTCTCTGGCAATTCGTGTGACTTTTTTTAAAGGTTTTATTATTTCTTCCTCTCTCAGTGCGAATGATTCAATAAGGTTGGCTGCAGGAGGCTGAGTGTTCTTAGTTTGTATGGAGGTGGCCGCTGAGAAAGCGTTGCTTACTATGGGATTGGGGTTTTTTCAGTGCCTCTTGACACGTTGCAGAGCTTGCCTGTGGAAGGCGGATCAGGTGTTAAGGGAAGACTAAAGCAGGAGCCTGTCCCTGTTAATAAGAAGGAAAAGGAGCCCAAGCCAGGTGTTGAAGAGCTGGATGGTGCTGCACATCCAAAAGGGTTTAAAACTTTGTCCTAGATCTGTGCCAAACCATAGCTTCTTAATGTTTCAGATAAAACTCTCGTTAATATTTCCAAATGGCCCAGGCTGCTGGGCTTCCCTGCAGCGGCACACGAGAGCTGCACAGAGTCCGTCTGTGTAATTATTCCAGGTCCCTTCTGCGCTGGAGCTGTATTTATCTTCATGCCTGTCTAATGATATGCAGCACTGTACCTTAGCTTGAATAGTTCTTCCTCCTCGCCTGAAGGTTTATACCCTCCATACGTTTCTTAGCAGTTTCTTCTGTCCTCAGCCTTCGCTTTAAGCAGCTGCGTAACTTTAAACTGTTTTAATCTCCCCTTGTAGGACAGCCCTCCTTCTCCCCCCAGGCACCTTTGCAGCCCGTGCCTTTTCTCGTTGAAGGTTGATGTGACTTTCTTGGACGCAAGAGATGAGCTGCCAAACATCCCTACCTCTACTGGAAATGCTATGCCTGATGCCTCCAGGCATCATAGTGGTCTTCCAAGTGGTGAAATCCCCAGTTAGCAGCAGAAATTCTGGTTATTCCCCAGTCCATCATTTCCGTGTGTGGTCTTGACCCTGGGAAAGAGGAGGACAAGAGGAGAGGGAGATTGCGTCCCTTGGAGATAGGAGGCTCCTGAAAGGTAAAGTCTTGAGCTGGGAAAGGTGCAAGGAGTGAGGGGAAGGGACCGTCATTGGGGTGTGAAATAAGATCAAGGAGAGCATCGCTTGCAACTACAGCCCATCAAATCCTGCCCAGGATCCTCTGGGCAGCAGGATTGGAGCTAGTCTCTTCTGCTGAGAAGCCTTAGAATCATAAAATAATTTAGGTTCGAAAGGACCTTTAAGATCATTGAGTCCAGTGATTAACCTAGCACTGCCATTCATGTCCACTAACCCATGTCCCTAAGCACCACATCTCTATGTCTCTTAAATACCCCCAGGGACGGGGACTCAACCCCTGCCCTGGGCAGACCCTTCCAGTGCTTGACAACTCTTTCAGTGAAGAAATTTTTCCCAATGTCCAACCTAAACCTCCCCTGGCACAACTTGATGCTGTTTCCCTTCGTCCCATCTCCCGTTCCCTGGGAGCAGAGCCTGACCCCCCCCGGCTCCCCCCTCCTGTCAGGCAGTTGTAGGGAG
>NW_009259586.1:2637728-2640340 GCF_000687185.1 Egretta garzetta
CGGTCCGCCACTCCATGTCCTTCTGGGAGTGAGGGTCCCAACCCTGAACCCAGCATTCGAGGGGCGGCCTCACCAGTGCCCAGGACAGGGGCACGGTCACTGCCCTGCTCCTGCTGGCCACACCAGTCCTGATACAAGCCCAGGATGCTGTTGGCCTTCTGGCCACCTGGGCATGCAGCCAGCTCTCACCCTGGTCCTGAGCTTCCCTCCCTTGACCTGTGCTGCTTCTAGCTCTCTGCTGCCCTGCACTTGCCCTGCTGCCCTTCGGCACCTTTCCCTGGTGTGTGTTTGCTTTGCTTATGCTGTGGTCGATACCCCCCAAAACCTTCAATGAGTTATTGGGTATCTCCATCAAGAATTTCCTTCCTCCCAGTGTTGTGCTGTGCCCTTCAGCTTCTGTTGAGACTTTCACCCATGTCACCGCTTCTACTAAATCCTGTCTTTTCAAGCTTAGCTAATGACAAATGCTCTATGGAAATCTGGATGAAACCTGCTGCATCTCATTTGCCTAGAAAATCTTTCAAGGAAAGACAGCAGGTTGTGCTTCTTAAAAAGAGACTGGGGGGGGGGGGGGGGGGAAAAGTATGTTGTCCTTGTGATAAATATTGAGCTTAATGAAGATTGCTGGTGGACAGCATTGTGTACTGGAGTCCTTTGTTTCTCCCAGTATAAGATGGATGGTGGTATCTGGTATTTCCTCCATGTTTCTGTCTTGCAGAATTGTCCACCCTGTCGTTCAGCCCTCTGTTCCCGAGCAGAAGCTGCCAATTTGTGCCAATTGCAATTTCACACCTCCCCCATTCCTACTTTGAGAGAGTTGGTCTTGTGATTTTTTTTTTTATATGTATTAGTTTATAATTAAAGGATATTGTATTGAGAGCATTAAGCTATGACCTGCCTTACCTCCATAAATACATTTTTTTTTCCCTACTTGCTGGGAAGGCTTTAAAAACATCCTCTTGGAAATTCATGCAGATGATATTTAGACATGCAGATATGCACTCCTGTTTTGCATGAATGTTTGACCTTGGGCAGAGCTGTTCAATGCAGGATGGATGTGTTGTGGCTGCATTTAATCATCTGAAGCAGAGATGAAGCCTTGAAAAACCACATAGACCCAATTCCCAATTCCCAGCCTCTGGATGGTAATGAACTTCTGAGAAATAGCTAATCAATAAATTGAACAAAAGACTCAGGCAGCTAAACCACTTTGTCAGGGCCTTAATTACAATTGCAGAAATAAATCGGGAGGGGGATGGTGGTTGGGAGCCTTTGCCAGACAAAACTAACCCTTTACTCTCGGGAGCTAACCCTTTGCAAACTGAGCAGCCGGTCTTTGCATGAACGCCCTGTCCCTATGCACGCGTTCACAGGGATCTCTGGGTTGTTCGGGCCGTCCCTCTCTTCTGAAGCTACGAGAGGAGCTGGACTGAGATTGTGCTTAGCAGGAGGGAGATTTGGGATCTTTCCACAGGGAAGTTATGAGGATGATCCAAAGCAGCAGGCCATGCCAGGGCAAGCTGGGCTATTTTACCTGGGAAGGAAGCTGAAGATTTAGGACCAGATGCAGCCAGCAGGATAAGGAAGGACATCTGAGGGCAGATACGAGAGATGGGAGTCAGGCCAGTAGGCCACCTTACCCTTGTATCCCTCAGGCAGGTTTCCCAGTAGTCCCAGCCCTTGCCAGCAGCAGGAGTGATGGAGCCAGGGAAGCCGGCGTGGAGGCTGTCGGCTGAACCCTCGGAGGCTTGCTTGTTCTTGGCTCAATTATAGCAGCAGGCATTTCACGTGCCTGTCTCCTGGCAGTGCGTGCTGGAAAACAAAGGGATATATCCTTGGGGATTGTCTTGTAGATGTGGTTTTGCCTTAAGAAATATTAAAGCATAACAGCGCGTCCAGGTTGATGCAAGCGTGCTGAGTCTGGATTGCAAGAGGGTGGATGTGTGTGGCAGAGGCTGGAAGGGCACACGGTCATGAGGATAAACAAAGATATTGAGGGGCTTTGGGCTTTTTGAGGGGGGACCCTGTGGTCTGGGCACCGTGCTGCCGAATCACTTGCCCTTTTGGGATCCAGAGAAGCGGTAATGCCTTAAAGGAGTGTGTCCTTGGGCGAGTAAAGTATTTAGAATAGGACAGAACAGACCATTTCACAGGACAGATTTGAACCCTGCAAGATCTGGATTGTGTCCCTTGTGAGTCGCTCCTCACCTTTGAGGGGGAAGTCGGTCAGTAACCAGCTCTTTGCCCCCTTCCTCCTCGCTTTCCGCAGCCCTTGGACTTAGCAGAAAAGAGGTTTCTTTGTTTCCTTAATGGAAATCCCTGGTAAGACAGGATGGTCTCTTTTGAATGGCCGTTCATTGCAGGTGGGTGGTTATAGCTGCTGTGATACTCAGGGATAAATGAAACTTGGGCACCTCCTCCCAGAGGGCAACCACCAGCAGCAAGAGCTCAGGGAGTGCACTGGGACCACAGGCCCCCATTTCTCCATTGCAGGGGCTGAAGAGGGGATATATACCAAACAGCATCCCCAGAAACCCAGCGCCCAGGCGCAGAGGCTGGTGGGGTGTCTGGGGGGACGCGGTGCCGAGATGGTGGCTGTGCCATGACCCACG
>NW_009259586.1:2640505-2641679 GCF_000687185.1 Egretta garzetta
ATACCAAACAGCCGCCCCAGAAACCCAGCGCCCAGGCGCAGCGGCTGGTGGGGTGTCTGGGGGGACGCGGTGCCGAGATGGTGGCTGTGCCACGACCCACGGCAGCACCACGACCCACAGCTGTGCCAGCCTGGGAGCAGCCGGTTTGTGTGATGGTGGCTGTAGCGTAGGCTGCAGGCAGCGCACATCCAGGATGCCATTCCCCTCCGCAGCAGGGTAAGGACAGTCTGCCTGTTGGTAACGGGTCAGCTCGTCCTTGCCTACTGCAGTGAGAAATCTGATTGGGTAGGAAAACTCTTGAATTTCAGAGAGATCTACATGGCTGGGGGAAATGCAAATTAATGATCGTCTCCAAACCCTCCCCCCAAACCTTAACCCCAGAGTCTGCAAAAGAACAAACCTCAGGTGCCATAAACTCCATAGCAGCCAGAGGACAGCTCGTGTTGTCAAACTCCAACACGTTCCCGTGCTCTGCTGGCTCAGGGCCTGGCTGAAGGAGCAGTTAGCACCTCTGCTTTCCTGCCAGCCTGGCTCCTGTTCCCTGCCTTTCGCACAGAGCCAGGGAATTGCTCTGTAACGAGGCAGCAGCCGCTGCCGGTGACATGAAACTGCTGGGAATAAGATAGCTTTCCGTGAGCCACTCTGCCTTTGTACCCAGGTTCTTCCTGAAGCAGCAGATAAATCTCCATCTCAGCACCGCGGCAATGCTCACAGAGCAGTCCCCAGGACATGAGTGAGTTGCTGCTGTCGGCACTGTGTTTACTGCACAGATAATATATTTACAGCTCCATCTTTGGTGTGAAATGTGACTCTTCCAGTCCTCATGAAGGTCACTGGAAAGTCAGTAAAATTTATTGATGGCTTATAGCACTTTTGTGCTGGAAAGCAAGGTTACAGTATTATATACCTACACGTGGCAGGCAGGGAGGGCTAGAGAGGGAAAGGAGAGCGGCTTGGTGTACATCATTGGCTTGGTCCCTCAAACCTGTGTGTTATTTTTAATTAAATGATAAGCTCCAAATAGCAGAGCATGTGCAGGGCTCCTAACAGGCGGCAGCCCCGCGTCTCAGTAGTTGAGCAAATGAAACGTTTGCTGTGCTAATGCTTTTTCCTTCAGAGGGAGCTGGGGGTTTATTTTGTGTTTATGCTTGCGTGCACATGGGTGTTTGTGTAG
>NW_009259586.1:2641692-2642273 GCF_000687185.1 Egretta garzetta
AGAGCGGTTGTGCCGTGCCTGCCTCTCGCTTCCCATTAATTGAGATTTCTCTCAACAGCTCAGAATTAAGATTGCGTTGTGCAGTGGTAGGAATATTTAGCGTGAAGGTGGCTTCTGTCTTGGAGAACTGGGAGCTCTCTGGACTTGTTGGGACCTTTCCCAGAAGGGCTGAGAATGGCTGGGAGAGTCTTGAGGTCTCTGGTGTCTCTGCAGCCTGCTGTAGGCAGGGTGGGCTGTGCTCAGCCCCCTCTAAAACACTCTCTCTGCAGGCATCTTGCTTCCCTCTGGGCTGGTCATGCACACCAGGAACCCTCCACTGTTTTATTTTTCTCTTGCTCTGAAAAGGTAGGAGCAGATGGATGGATGTTTGTGACTCCCTCTGTATGGACCTGCATATGTAAAGGACAGCGAGATCCCAAGGTGGCTTTTGGAAGCCTTCAAAGAATCATAGAATCATTTACGTTGGAGAAGACCTTTAAGCTCAATCAAGCCCAACCATTACCCTAACCCTGCCATCCCACCACTAAACCCTGTCCCTAAGCACCTCCTCTGCCCGGCTTTTAAATCCCCCCAGGGATGGG
>NW_009259586.1:2642442-2670114 GCF_000687185.1 Egretta garzetta
CCCCCGTCTCCCCCTCCACCAGACTACACAACCCCAGTTCCCTCAGCCGCTCCTTGTAAGACTTGGGCTCCAGACCCCTCACCAGCTCTGTTGCTCTCCTCTATCAGGTGCATTTTCCAGGAGCCCATGAAAACTACTTGGCAGCACACACCACATCTAACACCAGTTTCAGGTGTCACGCGCCAGCCCACAGAAAATGGTTTTAGTGCATCTGGTTTTCCTGGAGCCCATGAAAACTACTTGGCAGCACACACCGCATCTAACACCAGTTTCAGGTGTCACACGCCAGCCCACAGAAAATGGTTTTAGTGCATCTGTCTGCAGTGACGGAGAGGTCAGGTTAGCTTTGCACACATTGCATTTCCACTCGGTGTCTCCCATCCACCTGACAGGCAGCATAACGCTCCGTGTGCGTTCCCTTTCAAATAAACGGAGAGGGATCAGTGACACTTGTCAGCGTCAAAAGCTACATGTGGGAGAGGGCGCGTGGTTCCAAAACTCTCCTGAAACAGAGCAGGTCCCTGCTTTGTTTCTTGCAGAATGATTTGCATTTCAATGAACCATAATAAAACCATAGTATTTGGGGCTCCCCGTACCTCTTCTCATCAGGTTGTTTGAGACATCAGCAGCAAGCAGAGGAGAATTCCTTGAATCACAGGAACAAATTCAGAGGCGGCTCCAACAGAGCAAGTGTTGGCCAGGCGAGTTTGTAGGTCAGGGCAGAGCAGCTAACGAGAGCAACAGGCACGGAAACTCGCCTTTTTCTAAGCAAAACCACGCTGTGTTCTAAAGCGAAGCCTCCGAATGCTCGAGTAATTTGGTGGCATGGTGGTGGCTCTGGCCCATGCCACCGTTTTTGTCCTTTAAGGACTACGAAGTGTTTATTTTTGAACCATGGCTTTTCATTTAACAAGGAAGGCTGAAAGCCAGATAAATGAGAAACATAGGAAGAGGCTGGGAATTAAGCTCTGCCTGTTTCTATCAGCTCCTGGTCCTGTTTAAAGCCTGATAATAGAAAGGCTTCTCTGTGATCTTATTACTAAGAAGGTTTGAGTCTGAGCATGTCATAGAACCCAGCCAGCTTGGCAGTTAATAACACCCATATGTACAGTAATGCGCTGTAGGAAAGTTAAGACTGGCCATGAGTTCCCACTGGGACACGAGCATCTTACTGCAAATTCCCTCCATCTTTTTTTTTTTTTTTCCTGACCTCACCCTAAAGAATGATCTGTTTGAAACCGAAGGCGTCTGTCTGCTCTGCTACCAGGGAAAGGAAATCTTGAGAACATTTGACAAAGAACGCAGAGTTGAAATTAAATATCGTAATGATATAAAACAGTAAGCAGATCTGCTTGACAGCCTTGACAGCTATTTGTTATAGAAAACAGCGTTTATGATGTCAGTCCTATAAGGGAATGTGTTTGAATTAAAATAATTACAGCAGATAGTACAACAAAGACTCCCTGTAGTCAATCATCCTTCACAAATACGCTGTGCAAAATCTTCCCAATGAGTGGAGGAAGCGTAGGGACTAGAGCCTGGCACATAAATACCAATGGGAAGCTGCACCGCCAAGTCAAGCGGCTGCTTTCAGTCAGGAAATTTCCTTCTCTTTTCAACCCTAGGTGAGACAAATGAGGATTTTTCTTTTTTTTAAATATATATGCATTTCCCCTTTCAGCTTTCACCTACTTCCAGGTAGGGAATTGAAGATCTTTCTGGAAGGGTTGCAGAGACTCTTTCAGATTTTGAGTTGTTTCTTGCGTCGCTCCTCTCCGCCCGTCCACTGCCCTTGCCTCGATCCATATTTTCAAGGAGATCACATTGGGGAGCTTTCTGTTCAAAAAAACCCTGCAAAATACCTTGTCCTTAGCATCTGTCTCGGTACGCCTGCATGCACCAGTGTGTTGTGGGCAGGTCTGGTAAGAACAAGCTGTCATTAAGGCTGTCTAATTTGCTCCATATTTTCAGTACAAATTCTTGGGCTGCAGTGGTACAGGCTCTACTTCAGCTCTTATCAGATGTACAGGTTCGGTTTAGCCTTGGGCAAAATGGTTCAACTACCATGACTATCAGGAGACTCAGGGCAGACTCTTTGCTCTACCCATTAAAAAAGAAAAAAAAAGGCAGAATACTGTGGTGTCCATCGTCTCTGAAAAAGTCCTGTCTGTCCATGTCACACAGCAGAGTCCCGAGCCTTGCCTAGGGAGGGGTGAGCCTTCTACTAGGGATGCACCCCTTATTCTTCCTTAAGAAACACACTTGTAATTGCAGCTTTTATAACTTAAAAGTAATGTGTTTTGCAAACTTGACAGAAATACTAGGACTGAACAGCTGAAATCAGTGGAGATTTTGTCCTTGCCAAGCATGCTTGAGCTTTGTGTCATATTTTTAACTTAGCTTTGGGGTGCTCTGAGCATTCATGAGTGCGTACGTGCTCCTGAAATAATGCCCGCCAGTGGCTCTTTTGCTGATACATTGAGCCCAGTTTTATTCAAAACCCCTGTATTTTCACCCTTCCAACTTTTGGTTTACGTTGCGCGTAAATCGCTTAGCAAGTTGTATAAAATGAGGCAGGAGAGGAACTTCTTTTCTGGGAATTTCGAGTGTTTTGCAGGTTTGTGTCCCTGGCACGTTTGTCAGCGCTTTGGAGCTCTCGTGTAAAAGCAATTACTAGCATGTCTTTCCTTCTTTCTTTTGTTCGTTCTTGGTCAGCCCTTCCCACCAACATATTCATTGCAAATACGTGCTCCTGGCTGCCCAGCTGGTGTTTTCACAGGTGCGTTATGCAGAGTCAAAGAGAAAAAGCCAGCCGAGTCCCAGCGAGAGGGGCAGAGATAACATTGCATTGTTTTCCTTTTGCATTCCATGCTGGTCCCATTCTTCCCAAGAAATGCTGTCCTTGCCTCTCCTGCCTCTGCCTGTCTTGTGCCAAATATTCTCTTTATAGCTTAATCCTGCTATGGAGTTTTGACAAATGAAGAGAGACACACACCCAAAACAAAAAAAGAAAAGATGAATTGGTAGCCCTGTTTTCTCTGACGGCTTTAAAGTAAAGCGAGAGGGCTTCAAACAGTGGCCTGGTGATCTTCTGTGGCTTCTGAATCCCATCACAGTCCCAGTGAAAATATGTCATGTGCTGCCTTTTTCATCCCAGCAGCAGCAGCTAATGTGTCAAAATCAAAAGCGAACCCCTCTTCAGCTCCCTGTGGCTGTGGTTTGTGACCTGGCACTAGGCACCCGACAGCAAACCTGCCGTCACACGAATTAGCCGTCTCCGCGCGTTACAGCCCCGGGGCACCGGACCAGCCGGCCCGAGAGCTTTATTGCAGTTTTTTAATTTGCTGAGATCTGAACGAGCCTGGATGAGCTACCCTCAGGTTGCCTGGTCTTGTGCGATGTGGCATCACTTTACCTCAGCATTGCCCTGTGCTGCACGGGAACCTGAGATACAGGTGAAGTCCTTCTGTGTGTTAGGCTGGAGTCTAAGGCATAGTCTGCCTTTGCCTGCTAAAGGGGTCTTTGGTGCCTGGGTGTTATGAGAGGTTGAACTCTGGAGCCTTAGCATGGACAGAGGCAAGGAGTGTTATTCCTGGCCTCGGGCTAAAAGCAAGCCTGGACAAGTGATTCTGGAGGTCACTGCAGCCATCGGGCACATGCCCTGTGCCCAGAGGTGCTGGTCCCAGCAAAGCAGAGTGCTTCTGTTCCTGCCTGCTCTGCCAGCAGCTTCAGAGATTCCTACGGCAGGACTTGCATCAGGATCATCCAAGCCACCAGTAAATTCCTAGAGCATGAATTTGCCCATTTGTATTATTCTTCTGGCCTTCGCAGCCTCCCGCGACAGCAGTTTCCAAAACTTACTATGTGCCAAGGGCTGAGGTGTTTTGTTAACCAAAAGGAGGGAGCCTGTCCCCCTCTCGGCCCAGAATTTGCATGTGTGACACCTGCAATGAGGGAGTTCTATTTAATCCCCTGGAAGCTGTGAAGGTTGGGAATCTGCATGCCATCTCAGCTCTGCAATAAGCAGCAAACAGCTCAGTAACCGAGAAAGCTGTTCTGCCTGCCTTTACATTTCTTGGCTCCAAATGGTTTCAGTGAAACCCTTGATGCTATTTGAACACTGGGCGGGTTGAGATTTTTTTTTTTTTCTTGGTGCGTAGTTTAATTACAGTGAGGCTGTGCACTGACTCTCCATTAATAATACAGTGAATTTCAGCAGCAGATTAAATTTCTCTAAAGTAGTAAATTGCAGGGGAAAGTGGAGGAAAGTCATGGTCGAGGAAAATAAGTGCATTATAGGTCCTTTATTAGATAGAAGCCCATGGCATCAGGCAGACGGGTTCTTACAAACACACACATATGAGAAAAACAGGGACTGCATCAATCAGCTTATCAAAATCACTTAAAAGAAATGGGCTTCTGCTGAATGTGTGGAGTGCAATAAAACATCAGTGTAACGCTGGACGTATATTAACTGGCACAGAAAGATTATGACATGTCCATTACTGCGCTTCCTCTTCCTGCTGGCTGCAGAAAGGTCCAGATTCCTGCATAATGTGTTCCCCAGCCTCCCTCCCCAAATTTATTTTATTACCCTTGTTATAAGCAGGCACGCTATAAAATGACATTAGAGGCAGAACAGCCGCATGAGAGATGCTGAGTCTGCCCTGAACATCAAATGTACTTCATAAGGGCTATGTAAATAGTCTGCTAATCTAGTGCGATCTGAGAACACAAAAGAAATGAAAAGTGGGTGAAAGCCCTGCGCAAGCACTTCTCCTCGCCCGCTGGTCCCCTTCCTGCACTGCTCTGCCTTCGAGGGGCCAGTCCTGCCCTGCCACCCGCTCCGGTGTTGGGTTTGCCTTGGTTTGCCCAAGGGTTAGCACCAGGCAGGTGTTAATGGGCATGATGGCAACACCTAGCAT
The DNA here is from genome assembly GCF_000687185.1 of Egretta garzetta. Taxonomy (NCBI): domain Eukaryota; kingdom Metazoa; phylum Chordata; class Aves; order Pelecaniformes; family Ardeidae; genus Egretta; species Egretta garzetta. Next base: position 2,647,368 of record NW_009259586.1, read on the forward strand.
GGGCAGGTGAAGGTGTTCCTCCTGAGCCACGGGGCCTTGGTGCACTAAAGCTTAGGCTAATGTTAAAACAGGGCGGAGTGGTGGGTGTGCATGCAGAGCTGGGAGATGCTGGAGGAGCTGAGCTACCCAGGGATGGAAGAGCAGCTCAGGCTCTTAGGCCGGTCTCATCACCCTGGTTTTACCTGGAGGTACCAGCGCCTCATGTATGAATAATACAGACTTTCAAGTGCCACTTAGTAGCTTTAGCCATTTGTGCAAATATTGAAATGGAGAAGCGTTTGCCCTACTGTAGCTAAATGGGCTGTGCCCACAGGGATATGGGGACATGCAGCTCCAGAGGGTTTTGGACAGGCAGACACACACATGCTGGGTAGATGAGACACCAGAGGGGTGGGTGGTTGTGTATATATACGTGTGTGTGTGTGTATATATATATATATGGCATCAGAAGACTGATTTTAAAGCCACTTTTTGGCCCTAGCAACGGCACTTAAAATCAAATGAGAGATGAAGGAATTTTTCAACCCAAACCATAAGAGACCCTGGGGGGGGACACAGGATTATGGACACTTATAACTAATGCAAAATAAACAAGGCAAAATTATATGTAATTACTCCTAAAGTCATTTGCTTGTTTCAGTAATTGACCTGTGCATTCTTTAATCTTTAATGCTCCTTTAAAATTCAGCCTCAGGGACTCATAACATTTATTGACGTTTGTCATGGTTAAGGCTCTGGAGGAACTGGGCTTTATTAGAAGTCTCCAAAGAAATATCAATTTAGGGATAAGCAGCATTAATATTTTGTACACAACATCATCTGCTTAGAAAGCTTTACTAGATTTCTTTACATCTTCTAAAAAGCAAGTGATGGCAAAAAAAGGCAGCGCTGGGAGTGGCTTGGTAAAGAACCTGCTGCTGCTAATTTAGCAAATTTTATTAATAAAAATATGAAGTTATGTATAAAAAAAAAATAAAAAGGTTGATGGAGGAGACACTGATGTGTCTATTCATGGTGGCAAAAGAGTTTTGTCCTAGGCTGGGTGGAGAGGGCACCAGCGGTGCAATGGAGGGAACGATTCCCTTTGCCACAGACTTGCTGTGTGACCTTGTCACGCGGCACCCGCCCGTGCTCGCATTTTCCTTCCGCAGAAACGCCATTCTCCTTTCCCTGATGGGAGGGGAGGTCCACAAACCAGCTTCAGACGTTGTGGATCCCCCCAGGTAAGAGGCACTGCACGTGTCTGAGCGCCCACCAGAGTTGGTGGGAATTTTTGGGGGGTTGTTTCCCATTCCGGCTTTGCTGTTGGAGACCTTTGTGCAAAAACCCCCAACCAAGTGAGGAGCACAAGCGACATGCAGCCTGACCGTTCATGTGGCTGTCACCCTTTTAGAAACCTGTTTGCTTTGGCATTCGTAACCTGGCAAGGTATATATGTTGGAAGAAGGAAATTCCTTGAATGTGAGAAGCTGGGAGGATATTGCAAATAGCTCTGAAACTTTGCACCATCGCTCATTACACAGGCACTGGCCTTCCCCAGGCATCGCAGACCCGATTTGTGGGATAACAGTGTAGGAGAAGCTTAAGGTTCATCCCTAAGCCCTGTAGGGTACTGCTGCCTGAGCTGCCAGTCGCTCCGGTATTGCGTGCCCGCATGGATTGGCAGGGTGCCTGCAGCTCGTCGTAGCATACTTTCTGGGTTGTGCTGGGAAATCTAGTGGTGAGAGGTATCTTCTATTCTGTCCTGATGGCAGTGGGATCCAAGGTAGCCTGAACATCAGGAGAAAGGGGTTTCACAGCCGTGAACCAGCTATCGTGGCCTGAATAGCGATGGTTTCTGCCTTGCTAGTTATTGTGACTAGCGATCGGGAGGCGAGAAGTCAGGGTGCTTGGGGGGGTCGTGCTCAGCTCAGTCTTTGTGAAGCGTCGCTACATCGCCTTTGCTGATCAGTACAGCTGAGCTGGCCCAGGCGGGACCAATAAAACCTGTCTCTTGTCCCAGCACCAGGACGGAGAGCCCCATTGCTACTGCAGGATAAGGTGCCACTTCAATGCTGGGCTGTCCCAGGGAACACCGAAGGGAAGGAGGAGAGGGCAGGTGTACACTGTAGATCATAGAATTGCTTAGGTTGGAAAAGACCTTTGAGATCATCGAGTCCAACCATTCCCCTAACCCTGCCATCCCACCACTTAACCCTGACCCCAAGCACCTCCCTCTGCCCGGCATCCCGCCCCCCAGGGATGGGGACTCGACTCGAGATGTGTAGTGCTGAGGTTTTACTGTAATAGCAAATACCACCTGCTGGAGGGTCTGTCTGCAGAAGGAGATTCATCTGAGCCTGTCCTTTTGCTCTCTTGGTCCTTGGTGCTCTGCAAGAGAGGAAGTTGCAGCACTTGGCTTCTTGCAGCCTTTTCTTCCTCTTCTTTTTCCTGCAGCACGAGGGATCTAGCTCGGACATGAATGCACCTTTAGCAGTTTGCTAGGTTCTTAGCAGCAGCTGACATTTGCACTTCCCTGGCTGAACAAGGGAGGATGGGATCCTTTCCAAGCAGCTGCTTGGGCCATTGCCCTGGGAGCACATACTGCCTTCTGCCCAGGGCTCCTGCGGATGCTCCTCGAGGGCTGGGCTCTTGCGGAGGGCCGGATTCAGATGCCAGCTGGGGGCCACACAAGTCTCCCACCTTCCTAGGGGCTTCCCTGTTAGGCAAATGCTCTTAAAAGGTTGTTTTGTCGTCCAGCATGGGGTTGAGCTTTCCTCCAGCTTCTGCACAACAGAGCATTTTTCCTTTTCCTTCCTAGGCTGAGTCAAGCCGCTCTCAGTATTTTGAGCTTGTTGTTGATTTGCCTTCCCCTCTTCCTCGGCCCCTGGGTTTGTTCAGTATTGAACCAGTGAAATCGCCATGGGGCCAACTGGAAACCCCTCTTACACTGACAAGGGTGTTTCTGAGGAATTTGCCCTGCTTTTCCTTTAAGGTAAAAGAAACCAAATATTTTTGTTTAAAGAAATGAGTGCTTTAACAACCAGTGTAGCTACGGAGCTGTAGGGTGTTTAAATACCAGGGCCAGCTTGGAAACCCGTGTGACTGAGTAGTCATTTTCAGAAATATTCGGGTTGCTGCCAGCAAGCCTCCTCGTGGGTGTAAGGTTTGGGGACATCAGCAGCGCTCTTAGAGAGCTTGCATGTGGACTTTCTATACCTATCCATGCCTCTCCACCCGGTACGACAGCAAATAAGCTGCTATCAGCTGACGTTTTCAAAGCGAGGTATTCTTTTTGTCTTGAACGGAGACAGCTTTCCCCTGCCTGTGCCTCTGCGATGCTGTTGCTGCGCCAGAACAAGGCTTCCAGCAGAGTGGCGGAGTTGAGCTGCCTCTCGCATTAAGCACCAGAGATTTCATTAAATGGCAGAGGAGGGAGCTTGTGTAGAGGGGAGGTTCACCCCAGAGACATTACAGATTGTCTCATGCTATTTAAGTGGGCTAAAATTAGAGGGAAAGAATCTGCAGCTAATTGGACTTGTGCATTAATCATAGTCTGCTGCTGGAGTACTTCACCCATTAGAATGTGTTAATTTGGTAATTACAAGGTGGGGGGGAGGTCTCTCTTTGTAATCCAAAGCCCTTCTTCATGCTTATTGCACATATCAGAAACAGGTACAGCAAGAGGTTGGCGGCAGGATTAGGGTGGGGGGGCGAGCTGCCTATTACCACCTCCTACCACACATGTGAACACGCAGTCTCCCCGGCTCCAGACACCTATAATTAAACTAGGTTAGATATTGGGAGCAGAAGGTCTTTCATTTTCAGTTAACAGGTAATTAATTGTATCTCAGTTTCCATTGTAACTTTCCCCCCCTATCTTGTTATGACAAATAATGCAAATATTCAGTGGTCTCCTGCGCTTGGGGAAGGAGGAGGTTCTCCCTGCTCCTCTTTTTCCAAGGTACCCCTGAAGTAGGTGCCAGGGAGCTCATGGTGGCCCCTGGAGAGCTGCTCCTGTGCCCCTTGCAGAAGGGGTCAGTTTGCAGGCATTGATTCTGCAGCTGAGATGAAAGAAATAATTTCCTTCCCCATACCATGCATTGGGTCGCCTTGCTTTCTTGCTTCTGCCAGGCACCCTCCTGGCAGGTTTTGCTATATTCAGGGGTGCTTCATAAAACCCAGGCAGATGGGAGAATAGAGAAGAGAATAAACAAGATGGGGGGGAAAGGCAGAAAACTCAGGCTGGAAAATGTAAGCGATTAAATACTGAGACAGCCAGCGCAAAATATGGATTTTCAGAGGGGTGTAAAACACTAATGAGTAAAACCACTGAGATGTATGTGCTCTAATGAGAAGCAAATCAGACTGGAGCTTGCAAAGCAACACTGCCTCCAGTGCCTTTATTCTAGCAGGAGGCTCCGTTCCCAGCTGTCCCCTTAGAGATGCTCATTGAGAAAAAGCCCCTTCACACCAGAGCTCATTTTTTCCCTCCCCCTGTACCTTGGCTGGGTTACCTGCGGGGATAACAACCTTTCAGGGTGGACAATGTTCACTCCACCTTGAACCTGGGCAGGTTAACGTTTGCTGGAAGGATCTTGCCGTGCCGACGGAGCCCTGTACAAACTTCGCTGCTGTTCCCAGCCTATTTCCTCGCAATTGCAGCCACTCTGTAATCTTTGCAAAGGTCTCACCCGCCTGCTATGAGTGACTTGGGCTCTGATATATTTGTGGGCAGCCCCGGCAGTCGCAGGCAGCCCTCACAAACACTGACCTGCAATACTGACCTCCGCAAACCACATCATTTTCCACTTGGGCACCTCCAGATTGGCTCTCCGCACCTGCAGAACCACAAGGCTAGTTTTGACTCTAGCGCAATAATTTGCTGGCTCATTAGCACTAACTCCTTAAAGGGGCACCTTTAATGTTAGTAAGCCTAAAAATGTGACCTATATCCCCCTTCCTCCGTTATATCCCCTTGCAAATTCCGCATCATTAATCTACGTGTACTCTCAGCCCTCCATGTCCCCTGAGAGATCAACAGTCTTGTGAGCAAAATAAAAAAAATCTGTCCTAAAATGGGTCCAAATGCTGTGTCACAGCCAAATAAAAACCTTTGGGAATATATTTGATTTACTAATGAAGAAATTGGTGGTAGAAGAGCATGAAGGTGAGCTCAGCCTTCTTCTGCCTGCCTGCCTGCTCTTTGATGTTGCAGTTTGGGACCATCGAGGAGCATCTTCTCCGGTTGTGTGAAATACTTGACAGTAAACCTGTTGCAGGCACCAAGGATGGGATGTGTGTTTGTGCAATAGATTTGGATTTTAGAATCATAGAATGTTTGGGAGGGACCCCTAGAGGTCATCTAGTCCAACCCCCCCATTTTAAACTTGTAGAGTTGCAATAAACAATAAGAAAACCAAAGGTGGTTAAAACAGCCCAGTCTTTCTAAAAAAGTGATTTCTGGAGCTCGTTAAACCAACACTGGAATTAGAACCGTAAGAAGGATCCTTTTAGTACTATAAAGTGTGTATGTGGGCTACAGACTGTACCCGTCGGAATAAAGCGATTACCACCCTCGTTAAGTGGATAAAGACCATTCACTGACTTCTATTTTGGGGATGACTAATGTGAAACCTTGTTCAACAAAATGGATGATTAAGGGATAATTTTGTTGGAACAAATTTATAATGCGCAGTGACTAGGTGTGAAAGACACTTCCTCTGCGCAAGCCACTTTGCACATCCAGGCTGTGCTTCTGGACTTAATTAGCAGCACCGCATCCATCCTGGTAGGAGTCGGTCCTCGCCAGGCCTTCAATTCACTTGTTGGCAGGTGATAATCAAGTACTCGTAACTACGTGATGCTGGCCTTGGTCTTTGCCAGGAGAAGTGACAGTCAAAAACTGCTTCAAAACTACTGTGAAAAAAGTTTGTCTTTCACGGTGACAAAGTAAATCTCAGCTAACTTCCAATATTTCCCTTTATTCTTGCTGAAACTATGGCTTTCTGTCTCACTAGAAATGGAGTGATTTCCAAATGCAGCTCTCTTCATTCGTTTATTCACTGAAAATGCTTTTTTTTTTCCCCTTCAAAATTCCTTAGAAGTCTTCGATTCTGAGAAATTTGTTTCAAATTTGAAAATTAAATTTTGAAATTCTGGATATGCATTTTGATTGCCTTATGCTTTTATTATACACCTCCCATGTCTGTCTCTCTTATTTTATGACCTGTCAAACTGGCAGATGTCTGGTACAGAGGGCATTACTCTTTACAGAAGACAATAGTTGTTTTGATCAGTATTTATTACTTTAAAAAATAATAAATTTACAAGTAGCATTTCACCTATTATTTTGGTAGGTTAACCCTAGTCACAATAGACAAACTAACACTCAATTATCACAAATAAGAGAATGAAATACATGTTGCATTGATGTTTTGGACTGTTCCTGAACAGAAGGCTTTACAAAATGCCATCTTCTCATGGGAAATTTGCCAGTAATATTTTTCAGTAACTGCTTTCTTTAGAAAAACTCCCTATTTCCACTGGTCCTGGAGGTGGTGTGCGATGCAAGTGAGCTTGTGGGGTACAGCAGCGCGGATCTCCAGTGGCTGTCTCGGGGGCTGCTGGTTTTTCAGTGACTGCTTTCTTTAGAAAAACTCCCTATTGCCACTGGTCCTGGAGGTGGTGTGCGGTGCAAGTGAGCTTGTGGGGTACAGCAGTGCGGATCTCCAGTGGCTGTCTCGGGGGCTGCTGGTTGCTGCAGAGCTGTTTGTTTGTGTTGGGTTGCAGAGTTTTGTTGACATAGAAGAACTGTTTATTTTTAGCAAAAAGGATGCGACTGCTTTCTTTAGAAAAACTCCCTATTGCCACTGGTCCTGGAGGTGGTGTGCGGTGCAAGTGAGCTTGTGGGGTACAGCAGTGCGGATCTCCAGTGGCTGTCTCGGGGGCTGCTGGTTGCTGCAGAGCTGTTTGTTTGTGTTGGGTTGCAGAGTTTTGTTGACATAGAAGAACTGTTTATTTTTAGCAAAAAGGATGCTGCAGTCCCACAGAGGAGGTTACGCCATGGGTCACGCTCTGAACCCCAGTCTGTTACAAACCCAGGTGTGTGAGCTTTAGCTCTGGTGTTTCCCCAGACCAGTGCCTGACCTCAGCTCAGTTGGTCGGACACACAGGCAGCCGTGTCGGCCGCGCTCGCTGCCCATGCCTTGAGCAAACAAATCCGTAATGCACCATGGCCTGGGGGCTCTGCATTTCTCATGATGCCCTATCTAGCCTTCTTATCTTATGGAGGTGGCATGGTTCTATGGGCTGCTTGCCATGATTTTATGGACAATTAGTGGTCCACGAACCATGGGTTAGGAAACTTTTCTGTAATGTCTTGGTACCTGTTCATATTGCAGTAGCTCCATGTGAAGGCGGCAGGTTTGCCCTTGCCAACAAGTGGACGTCTCCCCTGGGCAGGTGTTAGAGAAGCTGCATCCTTGTACAAGCTCTGTCAGCACCCTCATCCTCATCAGCATTTGCTCTTGCAGTTTGTCTTGTGGCCCAGTAGCCCAAGCCCTACTGTCCAGGGATGGGGATAGTCCACGTGGATTAAATGGGATGGCAGCACCGAGGCTGAGGGAATTGCTCTCAGTGTATGGACATCCACCAGCTCAGCTGCTTCCTCCCGCATTTTGGCAGTAGAGACACTGGACCGTTCCAGCTCCTTCTGTATTTCCCTTATTGCAAGACATGGGGGCTGGTTTTGAGACTTTTTTCCTTCCCTAGCCTGCCCTGGCATGGGCAAGGGGAAGGCAGTGCTGTAGCCAAGGCTGCCCTGCAGGGCTCTGCCTGCCCCTGCAGAGCAGCTCCAGGCTTAAGCCTGCCCTGCCTGTGGAGAAGATTGTGATACCAGAGAGGCTGGTGGCTGAGCTGGGGAAATATTTGTGTTTTCATTTGTTGCGAAGTCGAAGATTTGAGCAAATGCAAACCAAACGCCTTTTTTTCACATTGGTATCTACAAGTTCTCAGCACAGAGGCTTAACGTAAATGTCTTGGGTTGAGCTTACAGCAAGACTGGGATTTCGGTTGCATTAAAAAAACCCAAATCACCGTCACACTAAGAAATAGTTCTAACTGCTCAAGAAGTCTTTTGTGTGCTTGGTTTTTTTCTCCACCTAAACTTTGTTTAAACTCCCTCTTAAAAATGCATTTCAGCATGTTTTTAATACAGACACACAGCCGAGCTGACCCATGCGTATGTGTGCACATTGAGGGTTGTGTGTACGTGCTTTGGAGTGAGCTATTGCTTTCTTTAGAGAAATGGCATTGGAAACATGTTGTGTTTTCAGCATTTTATGCAAACTTCTTGTCTTGCGCAGAATAGCATGTCCTAGAGCATAAATCTTCTGGAAGCCAACATGTTTGTGGCTTCTTACTTCTAATGTGTCCTGATGCCAGGCAATTAGCCTGGGCCACTTGCATCTCTGAAAGCTTTCTCTGGGAGGACATTGGTGTTCGTTCAGCTGGCGATGTTGGTTTTTTAGCTGCTCAGTGCTGGTGAATGTACTCAGAGGGATGTGAAATCGGATTGAATTTGAAGGCTGTGGTCTTCGTTTTTGCATGGCGGTTTTCTGGGAGGGGATCGTGTGGTTCCCACATAAGCGTCCTTCAGAGGCAGGTAGATATTGGACCAGATCTTCGGTTAGCGTGGAGCACAAGCCTGTGCTGGTTGGCCCTGCTTGGTCCGATATCTCCATTTTTTTGATAGCTGAAATAAGAGCAGAAAGACGTTATTTGCTCCGAGTGCCGCGGAAGGGAGTGCTGGCGCTGGAAACGCGCCGCCGAGTCCTGATGCTTCCTTCTTTCCTTTAATTGTGTCCTTCGAAAGCAGAGTCCTCTAGCGCTAAAAGAAGATGATGGCAAACTGCCTTGTTAACCTATTTTAAGTAAATCTGTATTGAGTTTCCTGCTGTGCCTAAGAGCTGGAAGTCCCAGTAGAGTTTTATATTTTATCCCTGCACTAGCTTTCTCTGGACTTTAATTCCCCACTTCCTTTCTCTCCTACCCCAAAAGAAATGCAAATTTAATTTCACAGGAAATAAGGATATACTTGAATAAGACAAATTTTTTTTTTTTTTCTCTATCTCGGTGTCTCCCACTGGTTAGTAACTAATTTTGAGGGATCTAACATTTTGCCTTTCTTAAAACAAATTCTTTGCATACAGCAGCCTCCCACAGGCTTCTTTAGCACAGAAAGGCAAAGCATTTTAGCAGGGAAAAGAATTTTGTATAGAAGAAAAGAGCAGCGCAGGCCACCTGTATGGTATTAGTACAAGATGAGGGAAAAGATATCACTGATTTTTTATTAATAATTAATTTAATTTTCTATAGCCCTCTTATAAAAGTTCCTCAACAAATTTGCAGAGTGTATAATATAATGTATCACTGAATTGTAGCTATTTCTGGGGTACTTCAGCTGTTCCACTGCAGACACAGTGGTGGTGTTTAATAGTTTAGGTCAGTAAGTCATTACAAAAGCCTCCACTGAAAGAATAATATTGGGTATGGACTATATTGTTACAGGTTTGGGTTTTTTTGCTTCTTCATTATGGTTTCCTACTTTCTTTCCGTTGTGATATGGCACAAGGGTTGTAGCGATAGCCATTGGACCTACAGGGAAAATGGAGTGCATATCTAACTTTCTCCAGAGGGGATTTAGCATGAGAAAACAATAAATGACCTATAGCGATGGTCTGCTAAAAAGTGCTCCAGTCCATGTGTCCTTACCAAATGAAAATATCCAGACAGATCATTATGGGACATTTCTATTTTGTATCACAGAATTAGGCCCAGACACACGTGTGCACTGGCCGTGTTCTTCACATAAATGTCAGAAGATTTTTGTTCTGCTTGTTGACCTCCATGGTATGTTTTGTCTGAAATATCCCACTTGGAAGATCACAAGCCTCCTTGCCACCGCCTCGGTTCACATTCCAGTTTGGAAAGCCTATGTCTGAGCTGAGCTGTTGAGCATGGCTTAGGCCCTGCTCAGCCAAGCCCCAAGCTGCCACTCAAGCCCATCCTTACCCTTAGGCTTGCGTTTAATTGCTTTGCTAATTCAGGACCTGAATTATCACCATGTCCCTGTGGTGATGCTTGTTTGGTTGGTTTTTTTTTTTTTTTTTTTTTTTTTTTTTTTTTTTTTTTTTTTAGCTTTTACTCAGTAAACCTCCAGCCTGGCTCATCCCAGGGGACCTGGCAAAACTCTCCGGCAGTGGTGTGGCTGGCAGGAAGGTCTGGGCAGCAGGGCATGGCTGGGAAATAAAGCCTAATCCAGGAGAGCAGGAGCCCAGGGTGATGGGAGTGTGACTAGGCAACAGCATGGGGAGCGGAGGAATGATCTCTCTTTGTCAGACAGCCGAGCTGTTAGAGGTTATGAGATTCTTTTATTGCACTAATTTGCAGTGCGATGTGCTGACATTCTCTCCCTGTTGCACAGAGAATATATAAATTATGCCTGCAGGACGATTAACTGTTTGTCCAGGCTAATTGTCAGTATTAAATCTTGCTCAGTCACAGTTTTAAAGCTTAATTTAAACTCTCTATCTTTAAGGAATCTGCACTCCCACTCCCCCTCCCACCACAGGGAAAAAAATAATAAAGATTTAATGGTTTAAGTCAGTTCCCTTTGTAAGAGCTAAAGTTATAATTGGGTGTGTGGATAGTGGAAGCATCTGCACATGATGAGCCTGTGGAGTTTTCCTTTTGCTTTGGCCGATAATGTTCATTTCAAATCCCATTGTCTTTGCTACCCTGTATTAATTTCTGAATTATGTATTATTGTTCTGAGACCCCGGAGCCACAGCTATTCCCCACATCTATTACTGCATAAATCTTTGCTGTGTGCTTAAAACAGCAATGATTCATCCTGAAAGACAGCAAGGAACACAAGTGCTAATGAAAAATCCCCCTCCCCGTGAAGCGGGCAAAAGTCGGGTGGGCAGAACCTGGCTGGGGAGCGGAGGGCACGCGGAGCCGGCTGCGGGGAGCTGCAGCAACAGGCAGGAGAGGGATGGAGCCCAGCGTGGGTTTGCACACTGCCTCTTTGCACGCCGCGGGCCGCGAGGCGCTGCTGGAGGGGAGGTGATCCCGGCTGTGTGGATGCCGCTCAGGACAGGCGGAACCACCGCGCTCCTGGCTGCGCCTGCGCCCGGGGAGAGCGCGCTGCGTGCAGACCCTCCTCGTGGCGTCATGGGAGGTGAAGATGACCGGGCACACTGGCATAGACTTTCCATATTCAATTACTTGTGTTTTCTCCTGTTATTATTGCTAATTTATTCCCCCGTAAAAGAGAGGCAGATGTATGCAGTTGGCCCATCTCCTCCTGCAATTTGTAGGAGCGGTGCTGTGAAGTGTCTGTTCCTCATCTCTGCTTGTCCCTAGACTTGGTTTTCTGAAGCTTTTTGCCAGCAGCATGGGTTTACTTGATGGTTGCCCTGTCCTCGCTGGGGCCAAAAGCGAGCTGTCAGCATGCTGTTGCTGCGCTCAAGCGTGCCGCCGTGCCCTAATTAGCTGCTTGTGGTGCAGTTCCAGCAAACAGAAGGGTGGCATCACACCTTGGCTTTAAAATGTACCAAACTGCATCTTCCCTTGCTTTGCCTCAGTTTGCCATCGCCATCATCTGCCAAGAGTGTGGTAGGGATCCCATGGCTCAGGGACACCATCTCCCACCAGGGAGAGGTGGCCCAGGGTGACCCACCAGGGCACTGTCACCTTGGTTCCACGTGTGCTCCTGACTTGGCGAACAGCCCTGAGGATGCGCTGGCCTGCCCCGGCTTGTGCCAGCACTGGCGAACGATGCACCGGGAGGGTGGCAGGGATATTTTTTTTCTTGCTGTGGTTGTAAGACACACAGTGCCGCTGGAGAACTGGGGGGAGTTAAGGCTTGAGCCCTTCTGGGCTTTACTTGACCTCTTGCAAGACTTTAACAGGACTTAGCTTTCTAGAGAAGAAATGCAGGAGTGAAAGTGCTCCCCATGCTGTTAATCTATGCTGAAGGATTTGTTAATCTGCCACAGGCCAAAGCCAAGCGTGTTCTCGCTGGGTGAAAGAGGTCAAGCTTTTTTTGACCTGGGGCTGGCAGTAATTGAAAAGAAGGTGGCTGTGGGTGGAAACGAGCCCGGCAACGTAACCAGCGCGGTCCCTCTGTTCCTGGGAAATTACAGCGGTGGCAGCCAGGAGGGAGAGGCTCTTGCAAACAGCCCCGCTCAGCCCATGTATCACAGCCTGCTTTTTATTTAAAGAGGATATTGGTAGCAGAGGAAGAGGGCTGATCCAGCAGCTGTTTTGGAGGCTGGTGCCTTGCACAGCTCATCACCCCAGTGTTATGCTGCCTGATGGGGATGAGCGGTGGGAGCACCGAGCACAACGCCTGCACACCTCTCCTCTCCTCCCAGCGCTGGGGTGATGGAGCGGGTTTGGGGCACCCCCCAGGGGTGGTCCGGGGCCTTTCGCTGGAGAGCAGGGAAAGGGTGAGCTGGTCGATACCTGCAGGAGAAAGCAGCCACCTGGGAGCTGAGGAGAAAAATGCTTCTCGCTAATCCTACTCCTTTTGACATCTCGTGGAGAAACAAAAGGGCTCGTGCTGTTCCCTTGCTCTATTAGAGCTCCCTTTAATAGTGACAGCTTTTCTCACTTCTTTTCTGAAATCTGCAAAATTAGGGTGAGTAAAAGGCGGGGAGAGGAGGGGAGACCAAGCTAGTCTGGAAGAGAAATGCCTGAGAAACGCAGAAGCCTACAGGTAGGAGAGGAGAATGAGCAGATGAGAAAGCACGAGGGTTGATAATCAGCCAGCTCGGCTGCGTGATGGCGAAGCATTGCCGATGTGACAAGAAAACGTGAAACCTTGGCTGAGTTTGCTGAGAGAGGGAAGCAAAGGAGGTTTTGCAGAGATGCGCAGGGTGCGATGCAGCCAGTCTCTCCTCTCTGCTGCTGCTCCACAACCCAGGAGAGCTCTGGTGTGAACAGAGGCACCGGCGCTTGCTGTCTGTCCCTGGGGACTGGCAGGATGCGAACTGGAGGATTCATGGGCTTGGGGGGTTGGGGTGATGTTATTACTATTAATATTATTACAAATTATTATCTATAATATATTATAATACTAATAGTCATGTTAATAATTTGCTTTACCACATCTGTAACCTCAGAGCAGCCACCTTGGGCCCTGTTTCCTTCCACAGTGCGTGCACATTTCCTGCTTCCAGGTCCGAGACCTCCGTGTACGAGTATTTAGATGCCCAAGGGATTATTTTGGGCAATCCACCCCTGTGACTCCAAACGGGAGGCAGGCACATGTTTTGCATGTGAATTTGAAATGGCCTGTTGTGAATTTTAGCATTTCTATTAAACCAACCCCATACTGGGAGAGGCACTGGGGTCTCGTCTCCACGTAGCACAAATCCATGGCTGCCAAGAGCAGGACCAAGGCTCCTTGTAAGGAGCAGATCTTGACAATAAGAGGTTTCTGCCTCACCCCAGCACCTAGTAGCTGGCTTATGCCCCAAACCAGATTATTCTTGTTTCTGGCTTTTATCCCAGTGATCATCCAAGCAAATATTCCCGCTCTCCATCAGAAATATCTCATTCCCTTTTTTGTGACTCAAATCTCATGTCAGCCAGGTTTGACTGCTCAGGTGTAAAAATACGAGATGGGGCAGCAGTAATGGCAGGGCTTCAGCTTTGTCTGAAATCCCTGATTGCCTCCGCAGGTTTGTGTAATGAGAGAGGGTAAAGATGGGGAAGGCGATCCTGTGCTCCCGCCAGCTCGTTATTCCAGGTACCGTTCCCATAGTCTCTCTTATTTGTCTCCCCTCTGATGGGGGAGAAGTTACGCTACAGCTCGAGCTATATTTGTAAGCAGGCAGTAACATAAAGTCCTTAAAATCGTGAAAGCAATATGGGGGGAGGAAAAAAAAAAAAATCCCTCTCCTAGGAAAAGAACAAAGGACAGGGGCTGAAATACCTGGCATCGGCAGCCCATGCTGGGGGAGAGCGCACAGGGGGAGGGCTGCTCGGGTTAGGCAGGGAAGATGCTGTCTTTAGCATATGCTCTGCATATTTTACTGCCAGAGAAGATGTGGCGATGATTTAATATGCAAAGGTAGATATGGCATTGATATGCATCCACACTGCATAACATGTGCATACATATTTCAAAGGTGGTACAAGAAAGTGCATCGCTGAAGGCAAGCATTTATCAGGCTCGCGGTCAGACGTTTGAGACCTTCACAGCCTTAGGAGATCTGCAGGAGGAGAAACAATAACACGTCTTGATTATTATTAGTGGTGTTTTAAATACAAAATTGCCAAGATGCTGGGGAGCGGGGAGAACAGCGAGCGCTTAAGACACGTTGAGTGATGTGATGGAGGAGCAGCCGCGCCAGTAAACAAAGGCTGCAGAAGGCAAGATCGAGCAAGGAACCCAAAAGAGGAAATTATTCACCTGCAGCCCGTGCTTTCCTCTCCTGAGCAAATTTGTGCCCCAGCCACAGTAAATGAGATGAGCCCATCTGACAGCTCTGCTGCTGGGGTGGGTTTCTGTTGTGTTTTATTCTGGGAGCGGAGCTCAGCTGCGCAGGAAGAGGGAGGTTTGAGACAGGCGGGCGCGACAAGTGAAGGGGGACGCTGCCCTGCGACCCGCGCCGCTCACCTGGGGCTGCCTGCCCCGGTTACTGCTTCGCTCTCTCGGGACAAGCAGGCAACGGGCACTGCACCCACCCGTGAAATGCTGCACCAAGCCAAAACTGCGCCAGCGCCTCCCTGCTCAAAGACCAAACCGAGAAACACCCGGTGGTTAGGAGTGCATCGACTGTCACGCCGCAGTTGTGCCTTGGGTGCTGCTGTTGTCCCCCCCCGCAGCTGGCCCAGGTCCCGGGGCAGGCGGGGAGCCCTTGGGGGTGGCGGGCGCACGTTGGTGGGGCGCCTCGCAGGCTGCTGTGCAGATGAAAGCGCAGACAGTTTGTGTTTGTTTTGCTTAGTGACAGCTCTAGATTTTAATGTTTGATCACAGCAGGCAGGGAGGTCCTGCAGGGATTTCAAAAGATACTCTCTGCCCATGCACCGACATGCATTTTCTTTACATTCAATGAGCGCATCTCGCCTACCTCGCTGGAAAAAACTAGTTTGGGCTTAATGCAAATCTGGCTCGGTGCAAGCATGAGACACGTATTGCTGCTGATAGGAATCTGTCTTGTTCTGCTGCATCTCTAACGCCTACAGGCACACTTGCACTCCTCTTCTGTGCTAGTGCAGATGCACCGGGCCCTGCGGTCCCCACCGTGGGATGCAGGTGACACCCACCATTTGCCAAACCAGGGTCCCCTGCAAACTGCTCTGCCAGCGCGCTATGGTCCTGCCCCACAGCTCCGCCTGCCAGTGCCGTTCTGGGAGCTTGCACGCCATTTTAGCTCGTTACCAACTCTTCCTGTTCTGCCAGGCTCATGTAGCCCATGCAGGTTTGCACTTGTCGTTCCTGATGCCCATAGGTCCTTCTGGAGTAGAAGTGGTATGAGATGAAGTCGTCGAGCTGTTTGCTGGGCACATCTGAGGTTTTCAAGCAACGACGAGGTGGCCCGGCGTGTTTGCCCCAGCTGGCTGCCCTCAGCCCAAGCCCCGCACTCCCAGCAGTGTGGAGCAGCCCAGACCCCGTGGGGATGGGCTCATCTGCTGAAGCAAAACGGGCTTGGATGTCTCCTGGGGCACATTTTGCAGTTTGGCTTTTGTGAGTCAGTGTCCTGACTCCTGTCAGCACCTGCAAATCGCAGGAGGGGGACGGGGCAGGACTTGGTGGCCATGGCCAGGGCCAGTGGGTGCCATGGCCACGGTGCTGGGTGGCCCCTGGGGAGGAGAGCACAGCCAGCAGCGAGGTGTGAAGAATGGAGAGGGCTTCTCCGGCGCTAATGACAGCGGGCAGCACTCCCACCGCAGTGGAAGCTTACTGTAACTCGATCGCTCTTTAATTATCTGGAATTATAGCGCTGCTCTCACCCTTTTTATGTTACGGTGGAAGAAATCAGGACATACATTAATTATCTAATCCGTATGTAAAGTGTCACATATAATTTTCCCAGAGCAAAAGGTTCTAGCTTTAAGACCTGCATCGTCTCTTAATAACCATGTGTGAGGGGAGAAAATAATATCCAGATATATGATTATTACAGTGGTCACTGGCCACTGTTGCTCCTTTCCCCGCTTTTGGGGCAGTATCTCTGCTACAGAGCCTTACACGGGGACGCTTGCAGGGTGACATTTAAATATCCCCAGACCACAGCCCGTGACCTGGCCGGGTTGCAGGGAACTGAAAGTGAAAAGCCCATACTTGTTGTTGTTGTTGTTGTTGCCAGATATATGATCTGAATCAGAAATACCTTTGGGTGTCTGAGCTGGTTTTTTTGTTTTGTGGTGGGTTTTTTTTTTCCTTGGCTGCATTTGGCAAAGGGGGAAGACCCCACAGCTTCCCTTTGACTAAGACACATGGCAGCTGAAGGAGTCGATTAAGAAAATCAGTATTGCATTTATTAGCCTCCATCTATGATGCATGGTGTTATGCTAATATGCACGGATTAATTACTGTTATTAATTCAATTGAATTAATTTGATATTACTGATGTGTGCAGTGAAGATTTGTGGAGAGCGAGCGAGAGCCACTTTTAAAAGGTGATGCGGAGGCGGGCGGGATTGATGCTGGCGGGGAGGGGGAGGACGGGCGCCGCAGCAGCCCCAGCACATCTGTTTGCACCACCTGATGCGGCGCATGAGCTCAGAGACCTGTTTATCTCCCATCTCCTTCCCCGCCCTCTGTGGTCTGATCATGACTTCATCCCTTCTGCAATTAGCGGTTCAAAACAGGAAACAATTCCCTTTGCCTGTCTTTGGGCCCCTTTGGGGTTTGGCTGACGATTCTCCCCACCGACTTTGGGCAGGGAGGGAGCGAGGGATAAAGTCTGATTGCAAATATCGGCACAAGAAACCGGCCCCCAAGCGTCACGCAGGGAAACTTCGCAGGGCCCCTGCACGCAATCAGAACGGTGCAACAAACAGTTTGTAAACCGGTGCCAGGCTGTGCAATATTTGCATAAATTATTAGGGGGAAATTTTAGCTCAGCCTGGGAAAGCTGCAGCTTGCAGGCTGCTCATGAGCAGAAGTGAAACTCGTTGGGTGAATTATTTGTTAGAGATTTGCTCTCAGGTTGTGGCACAGAAGCTGCCGGCGTTGTTGAAGAAAAGGGCCCTCAACATGCGATCAGAAGATAAAGCCCCAGATGCTGTTTCAGTTGTAAAGCCCAGACGGTGCCAGCAGCGATGGGATGATGGGGGATGCCCCAGAGGTCGGGGACGTGCTGGGGGCAGGGGGACCTGTGGCCAGCACAGGTGATGGGTTTGAGCTGTGCAAAATCCTCCCACAGTGCCTGCTCTCTAAAGTGATGCTGTAAACCATAAGACTAATTAAAGAAAGGTAATTTAAAAAAAAATCCCAGTGTGCAGCACAGACCCCTTGGGGGGAAGCAAGCGGGCAGAGCCCGTGCATCCTTGAGCTGGCGGGGCTGTGTCATGTGTCTAAAATGACTGTAATTTGTATTCCACGAGCCAAACTACAGGGCCCACAAAGGCCATCACTCCACCAGATCACTCAGTCATGTTGAAGACCAAACTTGCAGTCGGTCCTAATGGAAATGCAGAGCCCAGGAGTTTTTCCGTTAGGAAGGGAGAACCCGTAGTTCCCAGTGACCTCTTTTGGGTAGCAGAGTAGCAGCTAATTGCAGCTCATGGAGTTGACAGATGTCCCTGCTTCATGCTGCAGATCAGTCACATCTCTTGATAAATAAGACACCTTCTGCTGTTATATACGAGTCCCATGCTTTGACCATCCTAATTAATTTCATTTCAGTTTTCCAATAGGTTGGTGATATTTTACTGAAATTCCTCCCCTCTCCCCCGGGCGTGTGGAATTGGTTTTCCTCCATTATTTACTGTATCTTGTTCCCTATTTTAGTGACCCATCAGCCACTGACAGTCTTTGTTAGGTGCTTTACCCATGGCTCAGGAAGGCGAGAAGACCAATTTCACCCTGAGCCTGACTCCCTGAAGCGGGGAGCTGCTGCCTCTCGCTTCTCCCTGCCCTTCCTGGGGTTGCAAGGTCACCTCGGACCAGCCCAGCCCATGCTTGGTCCTGCTCCCATCCACGAAGCGTCCTTCATTTGGAGTTTGGTGGCTGCTGGTGACCTCTTCCCCATTCCTGCCTCCATCACCAGGCCCCTTCCCCTGCCCTGTGGCTGGGTTTGGTCCAGCCTTGGGGGTATGTAACGATGCATCCCTTTGGCATGGCTCATCTTCCTCCTTCTCAACCTGCAGAAAAGCCTGGGGAAGGAAATATCTCTGATGCTGCTCCATAACAGTAGATAAAAAACGATGCCAGTGCTGTGATCTCTGATGCATATAATCTGCTCAAACTCACCCTTGGTCACTCTGGTTTCTTTACCCATTATACCCCAGGTGGGTGCTTGCCCTGTCCACCATAGCCCGCTTTTCCCTGCCCGGTACAACCCTGCCAGCCTGGCAGGGGGGGCAAAACTGTCTTGCAGTTGGTACTTGTACCTGCTGAGGGCAATAAAAGTATCTAAAATAAATTAAAAATATGAAATAAGTAGTAGGCAGCAGCAGGGCCACAGTCTGGGATGGAGCTGAGCTCTGTGGTTTGCTAAGTAGGAACTTTGTCCTCCAGCGATGCTCCTCAGGAGGGGCACTGCCGAGATGCTCTTGTCCAACCTGCTCTTAAAAACCTTCAAAGCCGCAAGTCCCACAGCTCCCCCACGCAGCTGGTTCTGGGACTTAACCAGAGCCACCACACAGAAAGGGCTTTCCTCTATATGTATGTGTGTGCGCATGTGAAGATGCATTAATTATACATTTATTAAACGTATTTATTATTCATACAGAGATATTAAAGTATTTCATGTTTATTAATTATACAGTTAATATATACAGGTGGAATGACAGTAAGTATATATATTCAATATATAGGTGAAAATCTGTACTGTATATATATTTTTATTCCTTTAAGTCCTTCCTGCAAATTAAGCTGATGGCTTTGTGATGTCCCTAAGGACATGGGAAACAATTGCCTGCTGGCTTTATTGTAGCCGACTGGATTATCCCATCTCCTCTCAGCCTTTTGCAGACCCAAATCCTGACTCGTTCTGCCTTTCCTTGCAGGTGGGCCATGTTTGCTACAGCTCTTGCTTGTCCACCCTAGGGAGGTCCCTGTCCTTGTGGGGCACTGGGTGTCCCCAGGCAGCTGCTCTCTGGTGGTGGCTCCTTGCCAAGCAGCTCCAGGAGGATGCTGCCTCCCTCACTGGGGAACATTGCTGCCCTATGCCAAAAGTAGCTGGGATGCGGACCCGAGCCAGCCCACCTCCCCCAGTCCTGGGCACGGAGGATGCTCCTGAGCAGCACGTGGCTCTCAGACCTGCCTTGGTGATTTCTGCAAGGGTCAGGAGCTTTTACCTAAACTCAGCACAGCCTGTAACAGAGGCAGGGCACACAAGAACAACAAACACATTTTTTTCCTTTTGGGTTTTTTTGGGGGGTGGTGGTTTTGGTTTGGTTTGTTTGACCTGGGGGATTTTTTTTTGACTAACTGATGTAGCTGGAAAAAGCAAACGGTCGAGGCACATAAGCTGCTTCTCCAGACTGAAATATTTTACCCTAGGGGGCCAGTTTCTCTCTAATAGCTCCCTTTTGGGGGGCTTCAGGAACAGCTTTTACCCCTAAAGAATGGCTTCATATCCACAGGGCTCCACAGCTCCTGCAGCACTGCTGTACATCTGAGCTAGGGAGATCAGCTCTGCTCACACCGAGTCCCTCAGCATGTCCGTAGGGGAATTTTAGCTGTGCCTTATCCAAAATAATGGCAGAGCAGCTTGGCTCCCAAAAGCACATTACACATATCGTGCACCCACTTCTGCTCCCACCCTCCTTGCAGAGCTGCAGACCAAGGTATAAACGAGGCCCCAATACCTCATGGTAATTAATAGTGGATTTCACTGTTTTTTCTATCTCTTCTTTTTTTTTTTTTTTTTCCTTTTCCTTTGTTCTTCTGCCATGTGACATGTAGGAGACTTGTAAGACTCCACTCTCCCTCACCTGGATTTGCTCTGCCCTTTCTGGTGGATAGGAGGGATTTGAGTGTATTAACTTAATTGGCAAATGCATTGTTCAGACAGCTGTGACGGAGATGGCTGCCTGCCGTGGCCGTTGGGTTAAGCAGCTCCCAGAAGCTTTTTGGCACCTCTCGTGATGGCTGGGCACCTTCCCACCAGTTCAGGATCACCCAGCTTTGAAATGGTCTTGAGGGGTACTGTACGGCGGGCTTGAAGAAAATGTGTTTTGGGAAAAATGGGAATAAGTGGAAAAACAAGGAGGTGAGGGCACTGCATTTTTCATCTGCATTTGAGGTGCATGGGGGATTTGGATGGGGCATTGCAGGGCTGGCCACCACATTCTTGTTGGCCTTAGCCATCCAAATCCAAGAAATAGATTCTTAAATCTCAGTTTATCACCGTTTCATGCTTAGAAGACCTGAGCTGAAATGACCTTTTGTAGCCCAGGTCCCTTCAGTTCACTTGATGCTCTCTGTACACCATGGCGAGGTTGGATTATAGGGCTGGTTGGTCCCAAAGATGACAACAAAGACAAAGGATCCGGTGTTTGGGCATGGACCTGGCAGCTTGAGACATTGTCCTCAGGTGATTATTTTGATGGCAGTGATCTAGCAAAGTGGTAGCTTTATCCAGTGAAGGCTCTTGCAGCCCTGGGGTCACTGGGGCTGGGCATGGGAAACGGGATGTTGCAAGAGTCCCCACTGGATGCAGAAGTAGAGGTTGGTGTGAATTTTTCAGCTGTGCTGGAGGCCGAAATGCCTCTTCTCTGACACCTTGGCCATAAGCGCGTGGAGTGGTATTGGCATTTCTTGGTAAGGAAGCAGATTTCCAGCAGACAGCAAGCTATGACAAGAAAAATAGCTAAATCTCTCCGACAGTATTGATGGCCTCCCAGAGAAACACTGTCAATCCAAAAACGAACCGTCCCCTTCAGTCAAATGTGTCTTTAATGAAAAATATATATCCACAGACTTTCCTTCAGCCTATATTATTAATGTGACCTTTACTCAACTGCTTCCCTCTCCTTTGATTTCTGTGAATAAACGTAATTAGGAAGGTGTGCGTTTCACACGCTGCCACCGCGTTTCAGCAAGGGGCTCCGATGCTGAGGAGGTGAAGGAGATGGTTCCAAATTAACTCCTTCAGTAATGCAAAGGCAGTGGCAAGTGGAGGCTTAGCCTGGGTTTAAAAATGCCCTTGACAGAGGTGGAAAGGGTCTTGGGATGGGTGGTGCAAGGAGACATACGCCGCTGTACACGGACCCGGGATGCAGCAGAGCTTCATGGCACTGGGCTGCTTCAAAGTAGAGGAAAGCATGACTAAGGTTAAAAGCTTTTGCCCAGAAATAGTTTGTTTTCAATGCTGTGAAGACAAGTTAGCTGGCTTGTGTAAGGAGGAGGAATGTGGCTTTTGCATTAGAAACATGCAGTTCTGAATTGCTTGGTTCAAGTGCTCTCAGCCAAATGTCCTTGAAACAAAACCATGCCTTGTCTTAAAAGCTTTAGCAGCCTGAAAATGCATGTCCCAAAATCAGGATGGAGGGAGAGTTTGAAACAGCCTGGGTCTGAATCCTGCTAAGTAGTGTGTCCGGCTTTAAATAAATAATAAAAAACCCCACCACAACAAAAAAAAAAAAAACAAAACCAAAAAAAACCCAGAACAGCCTTCAAGGCAGAATATTTTCTATGTTTTCCTTGTCCCAGGACAGTTTCCGCAGCCCGGAGAGGCGGTGGGCAGCCAGAGCACCGCTCTCCCTGGCACACATTGAAAGCTGCCGGGATTGTACCCAGCAGGACGCAGTGTCGGCTCAGCCCGGCTCTTCCCGCTGCTCTTACCGTGCCCTTCAAACCCTTTTTTCCTACTGCTGTGCCAAGAACATGCGTTCCCTCCATGCACAGAGAAATGCTCGCTTGCTCTTTCTAGCTCAGCCGAAGCCACTTAAAATCTGGGTTTGGAGCCTCTCATTTTGTTCCTCGCTGCACAGTGCTCAGCTCTGGGGTGCCTTTGGTGGCAATAATTCGGTATTTCTGCAGCACTTTCTGTCTGAGAGCCTTGAAATAGGTTCAAAACAAGGACTCGGTGAAGGTCCCACCACAGTGCAGCTTCCGTGCGGCAAGCTGGGGGTCTGGAGTGTGCTTACAGCACTGGGCTAAGGCACAGAGAAGTGGTGTGTATCGGTGGCAGGGGGGGTGATAAAGAACTTCTAAAAACAGAGCAGGAATTTATGGTACTTTGGGAAGTTCAGACAACTCACAAGAAACGGGTGCCTGCCTGCCCTTCGGACACCAAGCCCCTGTGGCCATCTGTAGGTGGAAATTCTCACTTAGATGTAAATCAGTGGGGAGGCTACCCTGAGCTCTTGTTTTGGTTTCATCTTCTGTCCTAGGGACTAATTAGTCCTTAATCCTTCCCTCTCCTTTGCACTATTTTCTTCTAGGAAAAAAAAAAATCTCATAGTTGAGTAGGAGGAACCAGGCCCTTCCTTTGCAAGCTGCTTTGCTGGAGCTTGGTCGCGTCCAACAGCCTCTGAGGTCCTTGTGCATAAACATACCCAAAATATTTTT
>NW_009259586.1:2670135-2672738 GCF_000687185.1 Egretta garzetta
CAGGAGCTGTCGTTTGTTGAAGAGCGTGGGCTTTTGCTAGTCTAAGTTTGAAGCCTTCAGGAAATCAGAGTTCACATGACTCGCTTGAAGTCCCTTGGGCAAACTTTTCACTGGTGGGCACTCATTATGTGTTGCCCCTTTTTTTGGCTTGAGTGAGTTGCTGGGCTGTGATTTGGGTATGAAGCTGACAGGACACGTCCCGTGAGCACATGCGCTGCTGTCTAATGCTGCCACGCATCTGGAAAAAACCCCAAGTATCCTCATCCCAAATCCCTGATGCTTTTCTTTCCCAAGTCTTTGCTCCTTTTCTGTGAAAATAAAGGCTATGGTATTAATACTGCCTGTTGTGGTGTATAACAAATTCATTCATATTTTTGAAGCACTAAGTAGTATGGTTGTAACGCTGTGGGCAGGCCTGTGAAAAATGAGTAATTCTGCCTTCAAAGCAGGGTTGATTTGTGTGAAAGCCTGAGTTTGCCCATTAACAATGAGGGGAAAACAAAATACTGCTACAAAATTCTGCTCAGTAAGCGAGCATCCTCCCTCTGCACAGCGGCAGGGCTGGGGTCCTGCGCGCCCCCCGAGTAAAACGTAACCTGTGTCATAAGGCAGCCAGCCCCAAAGTACCCAAAACTCTCATTTCTGAACACTTGCATTCTCACCCATACCATTTGTCTTATTGCTTGCCACACCTAAGGGTAAAAGTTGCAACTAGAACAGGCAGTTTATGGTAGTTTTTAACATTTGGGTGCGTTTACTTGGGTTGCACGGAGCTGGTTTTCCTCAGGCTCCCAAGCAGCGGGAAATTGCTGGCAGAAATGCATTTTTCAGCTCGGCAGAAGTTAACTCGCCCAGGCAGCATCTCGGAGCAGTGGTGCACTCCAGCCGGAGAACGGCAGCGAGCGCAGCTCGAAATTGCAGCATGCGTCACCCATCCCCAGAGAGAAGGGGGAAAGGAGAGTTGGGAAGAGATTCGGTTACAATACGGAGCTATGGCAGATTGCTGACAAACACGGGGAACCTGGCAGCTGCGCTGGATGGTCTGCAAACAGAAGAAAAGGGGGGTTGGCAGAAGAAATCATCGCATAAATTTATCACTATAAAGTATTTGCTGCACTTCAATATGTGTATGTACGTGGGCATGTGTGCGCGGGGGGGGGGGGACGTTGAAACCCTCACACAGGCCACAACTGAGTTGTATTTTCGAGTCCTTTGGTGTAACCCATTAGGGTTTTTTCCTTGCCTTCTAGATCTAATCACAGCCAGCAATGCAGGTTGAAGCATTTCAAGTGGTGTGGGTTTTTTTTTTTTCCCCCGTCGTCTTATCCGGCTGCCCTTTTACCGTTGTTATTGAACACTGGGCTCGTGTTGATTTGCATGCCATTTTGCTTTTGATCTCCATGGCAACTGCTACCAAATGGCCTGAGAATAATAGAGGTGCTTTTTGGAGCTGTAAGCAGGCTCTGTGCAGAGCGCTGACGCCGGAGGTTTGCACCAAAATAAATAAATAAATAAATAAAATGAAAGCGAAGGTGGCTATTGTGGCAAGGAGCCTCGCGAGCGGGGCAGCTCGGTCCCCTCTCCCTGTCCCTCTCTAGTTGTTGCATATGACAGATGTTTTTGATAGCCGCTTAAAAGAAAGAAATGCACGGGGAGAGGGATGTAGGGAAGGATGAACCGGCCCAGCAGTGGCTCCTGATGAGGCTGTTGTTTGTGTTTACGGCAGTGCTGTGCAGCCCCCAAGCCCCCCAGCCCCTTGGGGGGCTCCTCCGCAGCCCCCATGGAGGGGGGATACTCGCTCCTTGCCTTGCTCCTTCCCAGCGGCTGCTGCATGGGTGCCTCTGTCCTCTGCAGGCAGCGGGCAAAGTTTGGGATCACTTTGGTGCTCTCCTGTTCTTGGACGTCTTCTTCTTTAACACCTTTTAACAAGTTGCAGAGTTTGCCAGAAAGCTCAGGATATCAGTGGGCTGGGAAATGGGGCACTGAGCTGTGCAGCCTTGAGCAAATCCTTTATTTTCCCTCCTCTGTTAAAGCCTGAGCTCATGGGGCGGTGGGAAGGTTGGGGATGGCTCACGGGGCAGAGCAGCCTCTGGCCCTGCCACCGCACTCGCCCAGCACCCCAGCACCCCAGCCCGCGCTGCCTCCCGACCCTGTAATGTCAGCAATAATAAAATCCTCCTCCTTCACAGACCTGAGCTGGAGCTTGGCAGCCAGGCACAGCTGCTGTGTATTGGTGCTTGGGGTCCTGTCCTGCTCCTGGTTTCACCCGCGTTTTAAGGATGCTAATAGGAGCTCTCTCCCCTGCCATGCCTCCTTTCCAACCCTGTGAGCGTTCAGAGGTCGCGTTGCATTGTGGCGCAGGAGGATTTGTACCGATTTCTTCAGGTTCTTGGACAGGAGCCAGCATCAACAAACCTCAGGGCAGAAACTCTGCGAGGAGCAGGAAATGAGGGAGCTGTCGGGCTTAGTGGCTGCTTTAGATCACTCCAAAGCATGGCTTAAATTCAGGTTTGTAATTTCCTCCCTTCCACCTCCTCCGCCATGAGCCCCATTGCCTGCCTCAGCCTCTTCATCTAAACCAGAGCTGGGCTCATTTTCTGAGC
>NW_009259586.1:2672748-2677978 GCF_000687185.1 Egretta garzetta
GCATCCAGGGTGTTAGAGGAAAGAGGGAGGGGAGAGCTGATGGACATAGGGAAGGGTAAGCATGGCTGCAGGGATCAACATGAGAGGAGTTGGAGATTTTTTTTTTGCTCAAAACCTGCTCCAGCCTCCTTTTCCTGCTGTTTTCCAAGGGCTTGCTTGAGCAGCAGAGCACCGGCGGCAGCCGGCAGAGGAGCTGCGGTAAGCCTGGCTGCAGCAAGGGCTGGAGGACACTGGAGGAGAAGCAGCCTTGGAGCAGCTTCCAGATCCTGAGAGCAGACTTCCAGCCTCTGCAGCATGTTGCCTGGATTTGGCATGGCACAGGAGGGGAGAGGTCCCTTTCCTTCACAGGCAGAGAACGGCGCAGCCGGGTGCCAGCCAAGGTGCCCAGCATCCCTGTGGCAGGAGCGTGGGTGCTGTGTGGTGGCCCGGGAGCTGCTGTGCCAGCTAGTCCCCCCCCGCTCCTTCCTCCTCAATTAACACAGCAACCACAACTTTGTTATCCTGGGCGTGAAATAAGGCTAATGAGTCATGTCGCACTTTGAAGCCACGTTAGATCTGGAATTGACACAAGCTTTTATATCTGTGTCACTCCGCCCCTCCGCTCCCCCCAAACCCAGGCAGGCCATCTCACTGTTTACCTGTCAGTCAGCAGAGAAATTTGCATGTTAGTTAAGCTGTTAGCATGAGTAATTACTGAGTGGGTCAGTGACTCCTCCCAGCAAGCCGGTCTGAAATGCTTTGCCTAGCAAGCGACGTCTCTATCGCTGGAGGACTGGCAGCTTGCAGTTGGGGAAATGAATGCAAACGATGACTCAGGGCTAATTGCACGCTTTCACTATCGCTCGGGTGTACGCTGCGGGCTTAATTAGAAAACAGATTGGTGCCTCAAAGCGTGAATGAAAAGCTGCAAAATCAGTGTGTTTGGGACAGGGGTGGAGGGAGAGGGCGAAGGGGAGCCTTCCCGCTCGGCAGCTGGGCGACCTGCTGCAGTGAGCCAGGGCTTCTGCAGAGAGCGAGGTGGTAGATCTGGAAAAAGAGGCAATGGTCTGTCTCTGAGGTTTTGTTTTCCACCAGCAATGAGCAGGAGAAATCAAGCGGCTCTTTCCCGCCTTCTCCGGTAGAAAGGGCCATCCCTGCCTGGCCAGGGACCTGTGGATGTTAGGGTGTCTGTAGAACATGCCTGCAATGGCTTATTTCCCAAATTTCTCTTACAATTTACCCTCCCCCAGACTATCTTGCCACCTTTAGCGTATTCCCCTTCTCCATATCTCTGTAAGGAAGGGGGGTGCTGTTTGCAGAGGGAGTGGGTGACACCGAGCACCACAGGAGAGGAGCGGGTGGGCGACCCTGTCTCAGCCATGATGGGACTGCTGGAAGATTTTTTTTTTCCATACACCTGTGTGTCATTGCACTGGTGAAATCCCAGAAAAGTCTGGGACCTGTTCTCAAGCACCTTGGTCCATGGCAAGGTGCATCTGAGTGTCAACGGGTTGATGCTGCAGATTTGCCAGGACCGCTCCTGAAGAACATCAACCCCCATCTCCCTGGAGTTCGTATTAGCAGAGCGGGCAGGGAAACTTTGATTCCCAGTGCAGATGAGGCATCTCGGCAGCAGAATAAATTCTCAGGTCATCCTGGCATCAAAAAGAATGATCAAAATTAACTGGGGAGGAAGCTGCCCCAGGGACTGGCTGTGGGAGAACAGCAGGCAGGGCCCCAGAAATGGACATTTTGTGTGGAAGTTTCCCATTGTGGGAGATTTTCTGTAAGTTCATGGTATAGCTGGGCTGGAGCAGGACCGCAGGTAATGCAGCTGTAAGAGCCACAGCCCTCAGGTGTGCACGGAGCCCAGTGCAGGCTGGAGGAGCTTTGCACAACCACCGGCAATAAGACACGAGGAAATTTTTCTTTCCTTTGTATTTAAGTTTGTGTTTGTTTGGCATAGTCAAAAATCAGAGCTAAAACATGGGGTTTCTTCAGAAATATCACTTTCCGTTTCCGGTGAAAATAGCATGCAAAAATAGTACAAAACAAAACACGATTCTAGAACACTGTGACATTTCATGATTGGTAACTTCGCACAGAGCCACCGAATGTTTGGGGGTTTTTTATATATTTATATCAGGACAGCGCGTTGAACAACCTCTGTGTTCTCATAATGTGGCCTAAATCAATGTATTTTATTAATGCTATCGTTCAGTCATTTATGGGATGCTGTTATTTAGTACTTACTTGAAATAGCTGCTTCTCTCAGTCAGGTTTTCTCAGCTGTGCTACAGCGAGTTGGGCGCGTGCATTCGTTCTCCTAAATTTTCACGTTGCTTTCTTTTGCTCACGAGTTTTCATTACATCAGAAGTGGGAATTGCTATGAATTAGGTAATGTGTTTCAATCAGGGCTGAGCAACAGATGATCTAACCAGTTTAAAAATGAAAATACTACAGGGTTTCCAGTCTGATGTTGTAATATGTCATTAAAACATATCACTTGCTGCCACTACTTAAATGCTAAGCAAAAATGTAAGATTAGAATAGAAGGGTAAAATATGTTTTAAAAAATCCTATCCCAAACTTGAACATTCTGAAAATTTTGCTAAACTGAGGGTTTTTTCAGGGGGAAGGTTTTGTAGGATTTTTTTCAAACATTGAATGGGTTCCGATTCCAATTTTTTTTTTTTTCAAACATCAGCACTCCATGTAAAACACAAATCCTGTGTTTTGACTGGCTTTGGTGTCGAGTGTACTTACAGAAACCTATGCGGCAAAGTCCATTCCTTTTACAATTCATGAATGCTACAGAATAAATCTTTTTTTAAGGTAATGTTTGTTCTGAGAATAAATCGCTGTTGTTTGGAATGCTTAAACTTTCAAAAGGACCTGCTCTAAAAGCCCAATTTTTAAACAATTGGATCGTGAGTGTAATATGAATGTAGTTAAGATGATAAATGCAGCTAATTTTCTCCCTCTATTAGCCCCTTTCACATGCTACTTACAAATGCCAGTCAAACTCGGCAATCCTTTCATTTTATTATGCAGTGACGAGGTGGTTGGATTAAAAATACATGATGGCATTTTCTAACTTGGATTTATAAGTACCACTACCGTATCTAATTTTGGGCTGACATTTGCTAGGCACAGGGGGAAGCGTGGTTTGTTGGTGCACACTGGGGAGAGCTGCCCTCTCCTCCCTGCGGGACCCGGTCCGAGTCGCTTCATCTCCCTGGTCCCCGGCATGCTGGTGGGGATGGGATGAAGCCGCTCTAATCGCTGCCCATGGAGCAATTAAAGCTGCTTCTGCAGGAGGTGCAGTACGTCGTTGTTGTGGGGCTTGTCCCGCCATTCCCTGGTTGGACTCTTGCGGTGAATCCTGCTCAGCTGTTACCCTGACACTACAAAAAGCTTAATTTCTCAGGCTTCCTCTCTAATAAGTGTTCTCAACCTTGTCTTAGGGAAGTAGTTCCCATCTGCTTGTTTGATCTCCAAGGACATCTCTCTTGGCCAATCCTTCCAGCAGGAGATTCTACCTTCTTGTTCTGAAGTGGTACAGAGGTGTTATACAGGTTGTATGTATGGGTCATATGTTTGAGGCGCTATCCAGGCTCACTGGTGGTCATGGCAATCTTGCCCTACCCAAAAGCTCCATTCTTCACCCATCTCTTCTTCATCAACTTGAAACTGTGTCTCCCCAATGTCCGTCTGGGTGTAGCATCATCCAGATGCCAAATGCTAACAAAGGCCCAACTGTGGAGGTAACTCTGGTGTGTTGGTCTGCTTTTACTTATTATTATTACTATTATTTATTATTATGTCCATGCAAGTGAGGCACTTGCTATTCTGGGTTCATCCAATTATAGTTAGGTCTGTGACTCGGGTCCCAGAGGTGAAATGCCCTGTGTCCAAGCCATCAGCTCTCCAGATCAGCTATTGTTTCTTTAAATGAAAGGGACACTAAAGTCCAATTATTGCAATAGAATGGGCTGCTTCTTTAAACTGAAGAATTTGACTCAGCTCAAGGGATATTTGTGATTGCCTCTGGCTTCCCTGGAGCTAAAAAATTATATGCTTTCCCTCTTCACTAAATTAAAACATAGTTGGATTGGTAGTGGGACTGAAGGAAGTCCCTGCCTGAAACCCCAAGTGTCAGCCTGCTTTGCAAACTGTAAGCTAGTAATTGGTTTGGAAATACTGAGTGAATAGGTAAAAAGGCTTCTGAGCGATTTTTGCTGGATAATACAGACTGCCTGGAACGGCAGGGTTTGGCTTTCTTGCAAGATTTTGCAGCGTTGAGTTGTTAATTTCAGGTTTTGATACATAAAAACAATTAACGTTTGTACTCTGTAAACACTAGACATAATTCTGTTTTAATTGCACCTTATTCTCATTTAAGTTCTCATTAAGCAATTCCTTTGTTTCCCAAATGTCAGACTCGAGGCAGACCCACGGTTGCCATTCTCTCCGCTCACAGTCACCAAAATGCCTCTTTCCGGCATCGAGGCTGGGACAGGGCAAGGCTTGAGGAGATACTAAATAACATATCTGAGAGGAGCTGAACTGGTCGTCGTAGAGCGACCACACCATGGCTTAGGAAACCCACCCTGTGTCTGCAGAGAGCTGGCAGCAGTGGGATCCAGTGGTGGCGAGCATCCATGGTCCTATAAAACTGCTGTACCATTTCCTGAACTGAACCAAAGTCATGGGGCCTATGTTTTGAGAATATGGTAAGGGACTGTAGGAAATTAAATTCTTTACAATGAGGGTGGTGAAACACTGGCACGGGTTGCCCAGAGAGGTAGCAGAGGTCCCATCCCTGGAAACGTTCAAGGCCAGGTTGATGGGGCTCTGAGCAACCTGATCGAGTTAAAGGTGTCCCTGCTCATGTAGGGACTAGATGACCTCTAAAGGTCCCTTCCAACCCAAAGCATTCTATGATTCTGTGAAATGCATTATCAGAACTGATGCTAAGAAATGTTTTGGGAGGCACCTTTGAGAAAGATGAAGCTGAGCCATTGGCAATCGATCCAAACAAAAACCTGCCCATCCTCCAGAAAGCTCCAGGGCATCTTTCCCTCTGCTCAGGGCTGTTGACTGGCTTAAGACACGGGCACACTTCATCCATGTGAGACCAAGGTGTGAGGGCTGGATCCCAGAGCCATATAATGAAACTGAAGTCTCAGAAGGTGTTTGAGATGCCTTCAGAAACATGAATGAAAGCTCTAAATCCTGGTCTGCAAG
>NW_009259586.1:2677993-2679525 GCF_000687185.1 Egretta garzetta
CCATGTGGGGTCTGAAACTTTTGCTCAGGGGGTTAAATGGCTCCATTCATCTTAGCTGAAAAACCTGCTTCTCTAGAGAGGGCCTTCCCTACTTCAGCCCAGCTTTGAACACTGTCCCACCATGGTCTAGCTCAGGTGGTATCATCAGACAATTTGGGGAATAGAAGAGCCGGACTGACCCCCTTCCCAGTGCCGATGTTCTCTGCTTCATTCCCCAACTGGGACAGTCCCCCAAAGGGCAGAGAAGGTGCTCCAGGCAGGCCCAATGCACACTGAGACGGTTTTCAAATCCACTGGAGAGCAGGGATGGAGGCATGGAGAGCTGCACTGGCCGCGGCATCGTGTCCAGCAAGCACATGTCTGCTCGAGAGCACCCAGTGCTGCACCAAGCCTCTGGCTCGTTGTACTATTCAGAGAGGTTATAACATAATAGCTATGCAAAATAGTGTCTCCTTTTCTTTTTTTTTTTTCTTTAGTAAGTGAAAGTAAGTCTTCTAAGCCAAGGTTAACAATATATATTTATGAGTTGTAGCCAGCTGCTTCTATGTTTGCACATGTGTTTGTTAATGAAGAGTAACCTAAGGGTCAGGTTATTATGTAAATAACCATTGTCAAGGGTAAAGGTGAAGAACCCAGTAATGAGTTGTGTCTCTCTCTCTCTCTCACAAGCCACTAATGAATATTGGATATTGCCATTTGCAGGGCTTTTTACCCTCATTTTATCAGGGGGTGAGGGGCAGGGGTGGAAAAAGAAAGAAGTAAATTTGTAATTAAGCTGAGACAAATTCTTTTTTCCCTCTCCTCAAACGAGTTATTTCTTCTGTAGGAATTGCATGCATATATATATATATATATACGTATAACTGGCCTGGCCTGTGTTTGGGCAGAAATCGCCTTCCATCGCTGGCTCCGGGCTGCATCATTTCTTTTGAGCCTCTGCAGCTCTCACTTTAGAAGATGCCCAGAAATCAACAGTCTGCATCTTTGCAGATAATACTTAACTGAGGCAAAGCCAGCAAGCCATCGAACAGACTTTCCATTAGGAAGGTTAACAGCAAACCTGCCTGCACGGGATTACTGACAGAGTGTGAACAGAAGGTGCAGTCTCATTGCATATGCTTTTAATATCATGCCGCAGACAGGGAAGCCTTTAGCTCGCAGACACCTGACACCCTGCGCTGTTGTTAGGGTAAGAGTGCAAATAGGAGCGGAAAGTCTTTCTCGCTTCCGTGTGAAAGCACAGATGCCAAGGTAGCATAACACTGATTTTATTATCCACTGTGCAGGGTATGGCCAAACGGACTCGCTCTGGGAAGTTAATGAGCCTTGCCCAAAAGCGATGTAAACCCTGCAAGCCTCCATCTCCCAATTTTTAAATTATAGATGGTAACTGGCCGCCTCTAACGCGTTGAGTCAAAGGATTTGATCTGTGCATTTGGGACAGGGACCCCCCTGCTTGTGGCTGCATGCAGCGTGACCGCTGCTGCGCCCCGAGCCCATGGCTGGCCCTGCAGAGGGACCGGGCCCATGGC
>NW_009259586.1:2679725-2752524 GCF_000687185.1 Egretta garzetta
CGCAGAAGGACTGGCCCCGCGGCTGGCCTCGCAGAGGGACTGGGGTGCCCAAAGCCAGAGTCACCCAGAGGATTTGCATCTTAGGTGCCCAGCTCCCACTGACTCTGCTGGGATCTGGGAGCCAGACTGCTTAGCTAGCAAACCCCAGTGGGTTTTTCCTTTTCCTCCATGCATCCTTTGACTCCCAACTACTTGTGTAAACCAGGTCCTTAGGAAGCTCTGTGCCAGGAAAGGATGAGTGGCGTGTCCGTAATTCAGGCACGGATACATCCCACAGTGCCTTATAGTGTTGTTTGTGATGAATGTCAGCAAGGCAGAACCCCAGGGGGCATCTGTCAAAACATAAATAGTAAAAATAGTAATAATAAGATGCAATGGTCAATAATTACCCGCTAGACAATGACAGCATTTGTTTTTAAATGAAGCTTTGCTCACCCTCCCTAAATGTCAAAGCCAGGAGTCAGCGGTAATGGGGGAGGCTGGGGTGATGGGGGGAACAGCGGAGCCCCAGGTTGCAGGGTGAGATCCATAAACTGCTGGAGGTGCCGAAGGAGAAGGCTGTCTTGTCTGCACAAGCCTCATTTGGTGGTTTGAGTAATGTCATGTTGCCACTAGGGTGTCTCTGCAAACAAGATATTGCATCTCCAAAGAGTTCCTCGCGCAAATAAAAACCTAAATAGAAATGATGGGCTGACTAGCTGAGCCTGTGCTTTTTACTTTTATGATTGAGAAATAGTTGTTGAAATTGTCAATAAAAATAAATAAAATTAAGTTTCCTTGGTTAGGTGAAGAAAGGCGAGCCTACCTTTCTTTGCTGACAGGCCTTTTTGTTCTGTGTTGGCTTTTATATATGTGAAAAAAACACCATTGAGAGCTTCCAGGGAGCTGCACTGGGGCAGTTATAGCCATTTTTACATCCTTTATATGGGCTTAAATCCATTTACAGATGTGCTGTAGACAGAGAGACATTTTTTACAAGTAATTGTCATGTATACAAGGGTCCTTATGTGTCACAAAAAGATCTCACTTAAGAGAAATAAATGTGCTTTTCATCTTTTGTTGGCAGGAGCAGTGGTGGTTGGGAAGAGGGTAATTGGTGATCTTTTCCAGTCTGATAACCAGGACAAATAGGGAGGAGCAGAGAGTGGCTGTGGCATTGCTCTCCTCCCCGCTCCCCTCCTGGTGGAGCACAGTTCCGAGGCACTTTTCTGGCTTGGCTTTTAGTCTAAGCAATAGATATGATAAATACCATAGGCTGAACCCCAGGGGTAGGTTAGAGGAGAGCTGCGCTGCCCCGGGGTGACCTCGGCAATGCTCAATGGCTCTCTCCAGCCCAACTGCGGTTCTCACCCGCGATGGGGATCGCTGACATCGCCTTTACCCCTTTGGCAGCTAATCAGGACGTCTCTGCTTGTTCTGAGGCCATGTTAGATGCGATTGGGATGCAGAGGTCTGCCTCTTTATTGCCTTTATTTGTAGGTTAGGTTTTCCCTTTTGTAATAAGTCCCATGTGTTGGTTTTTGGTTTGGTTTTTTTTTTTTTTTTGAAGGTTATTGCTCTTCTCAGGGGCTGAGATTTAAAAGACTCCCCAGAGGCAGATGGAGCTTTGATAACATCATGTATCACCTGTACCCCCAATGTCCTGGAGGGACTGCAAGGCTGCAGATACCTCCCGCAGGAGCAGGGCTGATGCAAGGGGCACTCGTGCCAGGAAGGTGCTGGTGCTCCCGAGCGGAGGTGTGATGAGCATCCCTGATTTGGCATAAGGCAGGTCACAGTATCTGCACGTTTTCCCCAGGGACGCTGTGCTGTGATATTGCTCCAGAGGAAGATGTCAATAAAGCAATCGGGCTGAATGCAGGAAGACCTGGTGAGCACTCGGCAACTGGTCAGGCTAAGGGAATAACAGATGTAGGCAGCCCTTGCTGGTGGAGGGTTAAAGCAGGCCACAGCTCAGGCCACACAGCAAAAGGCAGAGCCATCATTGCATAGATTTACTTACAAATAGCTTTTCAGTCAATAGAAGGCTTGGGAAGAGCAGGATTGGGACCAGGAGCCTGAGGTTGAGAAACGCAGGATGTTTAAGATGATACCAAATCCCTGTCTGCAACCCAGCAAGCTTCATTTTAACAATTCATGATTTCTGTTTAAATGTGTTGTGCCAGCGGGTGCTTCACACCACAAGTGTGGGCTTGAAGGTGCGTGTAGGTTTGAGATGTAGGATGGAGCATGGCCTTGAAATCAGGGACAGGTGAGCAGTAAACCTTGATAAATAATGGATGAATCGTGCTTGGTTTTGCTGATGATGTAGTGACCTTTTGGGAGGCAAGAAACAAAGAAACAGCAAATGACCAGCAATACTGATGAACAGGCTAAGTGAACTGGACACATCATTAACACCAGCATACCAAAATAATTACATGCAACTGGGAGTCATGTGGTCAGAAAAAACAGAAACGAGGGAACGTTTCTGTGTAAATTTGAGCTTTCCATCTTTCAGAAAGGAGGAGGGCTTCAGGGGATATGGCTTTGGAGGGCTTCAGGGGATACGGCTTTGGGGTGGTTGGTGCAACTGGACTTTGGTGTGACTTGCTTTTGGGCATTTGATGTTTGCACCGGAGCAGAGATGTGGCACGTGGGCTTGCAGAAGTCCCCTAGACCAGACTGATTTGACAAGATGAGGTATTATAGAGAAACCCCCATGAGAGCAGGAGTTACCCTATAATGTAGGGAGAAATTGCCGATGCCCAGGAGAGACCAAAAAACCCAAAGCACTATGTGGCTGGTTAACGCACATTGTAAAAACAAGGGCTTTTATTTTTTTTATTGTCTCGTCTTTATAAAGGCAACGGGTCAGCCCTGGAGCGGCCACCTCCGTATTTGAGGCAGGCATGTAGATCATTCATGTCTTCATTGTGGCAAGACGGTAAAACTGTAATTTGTGAATGGCCAAATATATGGCTGAATCAAGAGTCTGCTCGCTTTTCTTTATTGGAGAACATTATTGTGAATGGGAATCAGTTGGCAAGAAAGTGAGGAGAGACACTGCTTTTCATATGCTCATCTGTTTTCACGTGAAAACAAGAGTATTCATTATTGGTTATTCATTATTCTCCCATCTAATAAACTTTCTGCCATTCAGGCGGCGAGCGGAAACAGCAACATGCTGCCTTGTGTAGCCCATCTCACACCCGGAGTAACAGATAATGAATAGGCGAATCAAATATGTTTCCCAAAAACCCCGCCTGAAAATTATTCAAACCAGCAAATGCTCCTGAATAGCAAATACATCTGCAGAAATTAAGCGTGGTTGCAGTGGACTTATGAACAGCAAAAAGACCTGGCTTTGCAATGAATGAGTGAAGTAGCGCTGCCTGGCAGTCTCGCTTAAGCAGACATAATGATAATTTTCACTTTGTTTAGCACCTTCCATCTGAAGGTCTCCAAACACTTTACAAACTCAATTAATTTGTTGTGGTAAGACCCCTCCCCTGCTAATTTTGGCAGCACATGCACCCATTGAAGGCTGAAGCTTAGAGTGAATCTGATACGTTTGCACACCGCAAAGCGATGCCGGGGCTGCGGGAACGTCCCAGCCCTCCCTCCTCCCCAGCCCTCCCAAGACCCTGTTTCTTCTCTCTTCTTTGACCTGAGCTTAAAACGTCCTGGTAATGTTAAAATGATGTCCAATAGGCACCTATTAGCACCACATGGAGCCTACAAAAAAAGAATGCAAAACTATCTTTATTATTTGTGCTAAGTGGGCAAAACTGGAGGGGACAAGGTAGCAACTTTTAAAAAGCAATCCCTTTGCATGAAAGCAGCAGTGATTTCAGGGGTTTTTTTCTTTTTGAGGTTTCCAAATTAAAAAGAAGTCAAGCAATTAATACTATCGGTTCAAAAAGAGCAGAAATAGTCTGTGGAAATACCACTTAGCTTTCTTCTGAGCTTTCTGCATATTTAACAGCCGTGCTTAAAAGCAAAACACACCACCAGAATTAGCATACATTGCTCAGCTCCACGCTCTGGTCTGAACAAAACCTCTGGTTTCCATTATGCCTCACCCCCGTCGTCCCTAACGCCGCTCCTGTACGGAAGCAAAGAGCGTTTGCCTGCTGGCTGCCTGCGTTTGAGTTGGGATGAGCGCGGTTGAACAACCAGCACTGGCCGCATTGCAAGAAGAGTTAATCCACTGCCATCTGTCTTTATTATGCTTCTATTGTTGGACACCACCGCCTGGAAATCTAGCAATGAAACCCAGTTGTTCGTTGCCATTCATCATAGTTATTGCTGGAGTTGTGTAATGAAGAGGGGAAGTGCTGTTTATTGCTCTCCCCTCTTTAGAAACTATCCTTAGGGGTAGTTATGGATGGTTATTGGATTCAAGTGCAGGACTCTGGGAGGTCCTCCCTTCGCTCTGTTTATGTGTTGAACCATGAGGTTTAATGGGGTTTTATGTCTACTTTTGCTTTGAGGCTGGTCTCCTGCCTGCTTTTGTTCTCAGTGGCACGATGTTTGCCTAGCTCGTTCCCGGCATGAAGGTGAACTGAAGCAGGCCAGGACTATTCATATGGCAAAAAGGCAGTAGGTGCGTGCCCTCCTGGGCAGCAGTGAGTGTGGACTGCAGTTAGAGTTTAGGCATCGATGTGGTCAGGAATGGAGCTCTGAGCCTTTGAAAATAACTAATCAGAAATATAGGTGCTTTAGGTTACAGCTCTTCAGTGATTTCTGGAGGCTGAAAAGTCAGACTGGGCACCAGCTGTGTGAGTGAGGGGTGGAGGGGGACTAGGGAACAGTGTGGGAGGTGGAAGACCCAAGCGAAGTTCTAACTGGGCAGTGCAGCACATCTCGCTGGGGGTTACAAAGATAAAAATTTGGAGGCGTTCAAATAACTCTGTAATGAGGTTCTTCAGTAAGTTGGATAGTCAGCATACTTGCAGTGCAGCAGATGATGATTTCAGAGAATTTGGGATGAAATATGCTCCCCTGGGTTTTATGAGGCAGTTCCTAGGGTGGTGGATGGTTGATCCAGTTGAGATAACGTGTTAAAGGATCTGAACTTCCACCCAAAACCCCAAATGACCCTTATGCAAAGTTAAACAATGACCAGCTCTTCTTTTTAATAATTTAAACCACTGCTTGCGATTCCTCTTAGAAACTTAGAAGAGGCATTGGTGCACTGATCCTCAGAAAGGCACCGCTACCCCCAGCTGCTCTATTTCTCTTACGTGCCTGCGCAATGTCACTGGATGCCTCCAACAGACCTTTGATGATGTGAGGCATGACACCACCTGCGCAGGTGAGGTGACTGCTTGCTCTAGATAACACAGCCTGTGGCCTTCAGGAAAGTTTGCAGAGCCTCAAAGCTGATGGACCAAACCAGAATGAAAACAGGGTTCTGTGCAACGAGTAACACATTTGGGAGATGCCTGGTATGTAGATAGATAGCCAGCAGGACTGACTTGTCAGCAATTTATTTGTGCCAGCAACAAGGGAAGGGTGTAAGGATCCTCTGGGATGATAAGATATGGAGGGAAAGACCTGCCTATCCAGGTATCAGAGCCCGTACTCTGGCAGCGCTTCTGGGCATGATGTGTAATAGGTATGAGACAAGCTTCAAGGGCTAAAGGCATGGAAGGAGTTAGAGATCTCAGTTGTGTTTCCAGATAACGTATAGCCTGTGCCTGTCAAAGCTACTGCTGATAAGGGGATTCTGCAGAAAGTAATTAAAACTCAAGCCCTTGGTATTTATTTAAAGGGGAAACTCTTGGGACTTGATAGGATTTTGTTGAAATGGACCAGGAAGCTGATTCTTAACGTGCTACCAAAAAGCTCAGAGAATTAAAAGTAAAAAGAGAGGCCAGGCGAGTTTCACACTGCCCTCATGCAATCAGTAACGCTGCAGAAGCTGTTAAGGTCTCTGCTACATGCTGAAAATGCAGGATAAGTCAAGAAAAAAACCCCTCTTGGTGACACAGGAAAAACTCATTCCTAGAGAAAAGTGTAGATCTGTGTACATTGACTTGGAAAGAAACCTGTGACGTTATTTTGGACTACAGTTCTCTTTTCCCTGAGGTAGATTTACTGGAAGACAGATAGATCTAAACAGACAGCTTTGCATATTAAGTACATTTTTGCTAGACGCTGGTTGTCTGAGAAACTTAATTTGTGACAATAGACTACAGTTTAGTAGACATTATTTCAAACAGTTTGCAGTGAAGTGTGGGTTCAGCAGTATAACCCTACTGCCTGTTAAGTCTCATCCAGGGGGTGGTGGAAAATCATGCCCAAGTACTTACTGATGGGGTTTGCAGACTCCAAGCCTGATAGATTGCTGGCTCTTTCAATTATGGAACGGCACCAATGAAGCATGGATTGTTATCTGCTGACATCTTGTACAGCAGAAAAATGAAAAGCAGGAATTCCTGTGTCAGAGTCACTTGGGACGTGGAGAAGCATAAACGAACAGATGAGGCAAAACAAAACAAAACAAAAAAATCAACATGGCTTAGGTCCCAAGAGCTGCCATCACTTTATAGTTTTGCACAGAGTCCAGCTCTGGGAAATAACAGTTTTAAAGAGAAGTGGTGTCACATGAAGCTTCCCACAGTTGTGTGGTTTTGTCCCCCCTGGCAGACTTAGGAAGAGTGTTCGGTGACACTGTTGCCAGATCCCAGGAGGGAAGAGGAGAAGTCAAAGGTGCAAACTGCTGGAACAAGTGGCCTCTCGGCTGCTCCCTGGCAGCCCTAACACTTGTGTTAGGACAGTGAGGACGAAGCCAAGCAAGAGACCTGCAGACATCGAAAGCCAATTGACAAGTGTTACATCAGTGGTTCCTTCTCAAGAGTTTCTACCATTGAATTTTGGAACGGAAGATGATATTGGAACTTGTTCCTCTAAGGCTGAGCTTCCTAAGCAATGGGTGGCCACAATGTTTAGGATATAGCAGCGTAATCTCATTTGGATACAGGCATAGAAGAAAAAAGCCCATTCCAAGAGCTCTTTAAGCATTGAGAAAACGCTGAACTTCCTGGAAAAGGCTCTTTTGAAGGAGAGGGCCTGTAGGAAGGTGAGACATCACAGATCCAAGCTGGGAAATTTTTTACTCCTGTTGCACCCTAAGGCTTCATTCTAAACATCACCTTCCAGGAAAAAGACCTAAGCAAATGGTCTAACTAAGTTAGGCCTCAGTCACAGAGGGATTTAGGTGGACATTAATCTTCAAGTGCACAATAACTCTCTTAAACTTATGAGACAAGTCATGCTTCAGGTTGTAGAAAAACTCAGGATTTTCTTCTGAATAATTCTTCCAGTTTACTTTGAAATTAAAGAAATCTCATGAGAGATTGTTTTTAGGACATATCCAGACAATATGAGAATGATGTTAATATAATCTTATACAGTTACTATAATTTCAGAAATTTTCTTTGAAAGAAGCCACTGGGCTACAGCTTACCCTCACCTTACTAATACTAAAATACATTGCTGCATGTACATACACAACTGTTCTTGATACTTGCAAGAAACATCCCTGTGTGGCAGTGCTAGAGATAGCAGCTCTGCTTTGATGCCTTCTTGACAAAAGAAACTGCTTTTTCTTGTTAACACAATGGCTCAAACTACCCTTTCCAGGAGAAAATCATGGAATAATCAACTGCTGATATGGGAAGGGAAAGGCAGTGATTTTTTAAGACATCGGGGACGGGGTCTCTGGGCCCTGTGACCTACTTTGCCATCGGGTAACTGTTCCTCCATCATTCTGCTGTTTGATCTCACCTCTCCTCAGCTTATTCATCTGGAAGATTCACTTAATTATATTAGTCAACTTCACGGAGGTGTCTCGAAGCTTAATTAAGGTCTGGAAAACCCGTCAAGAGCCGCTGGCAGAATACTCTGAAGAAGTGGTTGATATGAGACATGGACATGGGGAAGGAAAATATATTGTGATGGGCTTGGACATATAGCATAGCATAGAATAGTATGGAATAGAATGGAGCTAACAATTCACTGTGACTGTCACGGACTGTGTTTTCAGGGTATTCCCATGAACTCTTGTGAAGTCCCAGGCGTGCTGATGAGTTACCAGCATAAACATTCATTTTCCCAGTTTATGGTATGTGAGGGTGTGTTACCCTTACTTACGTTTCCATCTAGCTGATTTTGAGAGGGGGACATGCACACGAGCGCTGTGCATGGAAATGCAACAAACACTGCTTCGGTTTTTCCTGACTCTTAGCAAAATCGGCCGATGTGTGAAAGTCAGTCTGGGCACCTGTGGCCAGTTGCTGTCAGCTCTTGTTTCACCCTCGGGAGGATTTTCGCCTGACGCACCCCAAGGGGTGAATTGACATTCATCGCTCCTCCAGGGGAAGAAACATATGGAGGCTCCACCGGGACAAACTCCGTGATCTGAATTGCCAATCAGTGCATGTCTGAGCCTCAGCTGGGAAAACCGTACCGCTAACAAGCCTTCATGCTCCCCCAGTTCCCGTTGCAATCTGTCAGCTGCTAAGTACGATTTCAGCAGCGCTCGAGCCGGCGAGCAACCTACGGCACCAGCTTATTACGGAGAGGTGGTAGCCTCTGCATATTTTAGGTGCAGGCGGTGTAGGCAGACCTACTAGGTCTTCCCTATAACTTGGTAAAATTGGGTGGGCTTAAAACTGAAACATTTAGTTGGAAAGCAGAAGAGAATGCTTTCTGCTTAGCTTGAGGAAAATTTCTCAGATTATTGCATTTGGGGTATTTAAATGTACCAGTCTCTCTTGAAGCTCTGAATTTTGTCTATTTTTTTATGCTCCTTTTGCTGGGAAATGGCATGCTATTGTTTCCTTATAGTTTCCACAGAGCTTAAAATTGCTGGCTATGCAGGAGGAAATTAGTTTGTAATTAAAGCCAAGTTAATAATGATTCCCATGGAGTCTACTTGGTCCTGTTGCTCAGAGCGAGATGCTTTGCCTCTGTGGTCAGGCACTGCTGCCCAGCCGGCAGGCGTACGGGCAGGGAGATGTTGGAGGGATGGTTATCATGCTGTGGTAACCGCTCCGGCACACGTGCAGGCAGGACTTAATGTTTTTCAAGCCCTTATGCCCCACCAATTAGAGATGATGGCATTATATCAAAACAAGATGACAAGTAACAGAGCAACCTACAGCCAGCAGATCATTTTTGAGAGGTTC
Source organism: Egretta garzetta (assembly GCF_000687185.1). Lineage (NCBI taxonomy): Eukaryota > Metazoa > Chordata > Aves > Pelecaniformes > Ardeidae > Egretta > Egretta garzetta. The sequence continues at coordinate 2,688,905 of NW_009259586.1, forward strand.
AGAAAAGGTAACTGAGGAAAGCAAGCTTTGGGCTTAAACTTGCCACATGAGAGTCTGTGCACAGATTTTATTTTTTTTTTCAGGGGACATTAAAATTGGAAAATCCTTGGAAGTTCTTTCATTGCAATGTGCTGCCACGTCGGTGCAAAGGCCGTGTGCCACTGCTGTCTGCCACCACGGCGAGGCCCAAGGGGCTGCAGTCCCCACGGTGCGGGTGTTGCAAGTGTGTGGTGCATTGCTTCCTGCACTGCTCTGTCTCTGAGACTCTGTGTGGCCCCATGGGTGATAGATCCATGGGCACTACAGTACCTGGAGGAGCCCGTACACGGGGTATGCCGTACCCTGCATCCCTACAGCAGTTCCATCGCGTGTCCTACCAGATCAGAAAGAGCTGAGCTGCCTCAACTCCAGCAGCAGGGATTTAGCCAGCTTCTGCCTCTGAGATCTTGGGCTTAATAGTCCTAATGGGAAGATGGGGAGAAAGAAAGTGAGGGAAGAAGGTGATTGCCTGAGACCATATGCTGCGTTGCCTGAGCCAGAAATTACATTCAAGACTCTCGGCACCTCCCATAGTGTCCAGGGCACAGGGCTGTCTGTGTGCAAACCCCTTGGCTAGCTGACTGTCAATTGAAGGAGTAGGGGTGGGATGGTCTGGGGGTTTGCATAGTTGGAGACACCCTGAGCACTTGCTAAAGTGAGTCTCTTGAATTTCCAGTGCGACCCAATCATATTTTTGAGGCTGATTTTAATTCCTCTCTTACACTTAAAAATTTTCGTGCTTTCAGGTGTTGAGAATGAAGTCATGAGGGCAGCTGGAAAGTTTCTGAATATTTTGACTGAGCACATTGTTTCTCAAGGAAATAAGCCTTATGCAGTCATGTTTCTCATGCGTGCCTGACTGTTTCTCTTACGAACTCCAAAATCTGTTGGTTGTTTTCTAGGCAACTTGGCACTGAGGGGGTGGGCATCAAATATATTAATTCCCTGTGTAGTGATGACCAGCAAACAGCCTTCCTAGTGTGCAGATACCCCATGGGCATGGTTTAGGTACCTGAGTTTAATGGGAAGGAGGAACCATATATCTGATCTGAGCTCTGGACAGCAATTGAAAAAAGTTTAAAATCTCAACAGAAATCCCCCTTTCACAAGTGACTTCAACACTTGGCCAGAATTGCATGGGGCTTAGTTCCAGCTCCGATGTAAGTATTTAATCTTGTCCCGGAATTGGTGTGTTATTAGGCACATGAAGTAGCATTACGCAGTTGCATGCTTTTGCATATCGGGCCCTGAAAGCCTGTGTCTAAGTGATGCTTAGTTTCCCGAGTGTCTAAGTCTTTTTGAGAATGGGATGTGGGCTAGATTCAAGTGGGCTTAGAAATCTGAATACAGATTACAATACTGAAGGCTTTTGCCCAGCTCCTGCCATATCCTAAAGGCACCCAGCTCCATAGGTGACTTTATTTTTTTTATTTTATTTTATTTTTATTTTTTGTCGTAATGCTTCCCAGAGCTCCCCACTCAGCAGTGTTGAAGGGCTAGGTGTTACCAGGAGCAAAGCCTTCCCCCACTAGCACCCTGAGCATGGGGGTCTCCATACCAGGTGTGAAGATACTGCCCTGGAGAGCTTTTCCTTTCTCATAGAATCATGAAATGACTGAGGTGGGAAGGGACCTCTAGAGGTCATCTTGTCATCCTTTTGACCTTGTCTTGTCCTTTTGACCTGGCATAGCTTGAGTTCTTGATTTCAAGGAAGGGAGCATTTGCCCACCCCAGAAGAGCTTGTATCCAGCCTGTGGAGTTGGGTTTGACCCACTCTTGAGTTGGACCTCTACCTGGGTGAGCCCTCAGAGCATCAAAAGAGGCTCTGGGCTGGGTTGCAAAATAAAACCATGAGTCCTGCTCTGTTCTGTGGAAGGAAAGGCACAGGGCGCTCTCGCCACCATCTATTTCCTTTAATGGCCTGGTTGCCCTACCTGAAAGACTGTCTGTCAAAATGGGGAGAAAGACCAAAAGACACGGACACAAATGAAAACTCAGGAAATTCCTCAAATGGTTAAAATAAACTCCCTGTGGAAAAAAAGAAAAAAAAGAAAAAGTGAATCTCCTTTTGAGAGGTTGTAATTACCCTGGATAGGATCCATCTCACCTGACTCGCAAGACGGCGCCTGGGTCTCGGCATCTGCGCTGAGCAATCAGACCTCATTTACCGTCAATGGAGAGAAATGGGCACCTCCAGCAGGCAATTGCTCTCATCTTGAGGTGGTTGCCTAAAATAGGTCAGACAAATCACTCCAATTTCTCTCCACTTATGCAGTTAAGAGACTAACTCAAGTATAGACACTTGCCTTGTGGACCTCTGACACCAGGTGAGATGAATCTCTCCTGAAGTGACAACAAATCCCATCTTCTCAAAGCAAGGAAGGGAATGACCGGGGACGTCCCAAATCCTACGCTGACAATGTGATGAGTCAACACATGCGAAAAAAGTGAATATTTCACCAGAACACCTACTTGGAAGATTTGGGAACATTTGAAGGGGTGATTAGGATTAATCCATTTACCTGAGTAAGTCACTTTGAGAGCCTTAGCTGTAAAACTATATTAGTTATCAGCATCCCCCTGCGATGATGTGGTGTTCTGTGAGTTCTGAAAAAGGAGATTTTCCTCTGAAACAGCCTCTTCACACTTTTCCCTGAGTGAAGTATTTTGCTACTCAGATTTGTGATTTAATAATCATAAATAATAGAGCCCTTAGTGCTATATTTTTAAATGACTGAATGGTGAGAATCTACTTTAAGAAATTGTATGAATGCCTATCACTTGTGTGCATATAAATGTATTCAATTAGCACTCAAATCTTGAGTTATCTCCTGATGGAAGGCAAAACCTTTTGAATTCAGTCCCATGCAAGAAATACTGTGTCATTTAACTCACAAAAGGATGCCATGCACTTAACAGATAATGACTGAAGAGGATTTTGCTGTATTGCCTGCTCAGCTGCTTGTGAGGACAAAGAAAATAATTCCCCTTTTAGGATCCTATGGGGTAATGAGGAAACCCTCTCTGCACTGATCTCGAATAACACTGAGTAGGGGAAAGGAAATAGCCCGACAGGCTGAACTGGCTGCAATTTCATTGTCATGGTCGTCCATGTACTTTCCATGTTTTGTCTGTGATGCTAAGCCAGTGGCTAACCTGTCTCTGAACCTGCCACCAGCACACAGAGATTACTCACCCTGGATACTGCACTTCAGCAAATGCAGAATTAGCCCTGGCTAAGTAATCTTGTTAGCGTGATTCAGTGTTAAATGGATCTCGATTAAATGGGCCTTTATATTGTCCCAGCTGGAGATGATAAGCCTCCACAAGGAAATGGCAGGAGACCGAAGGAAATTGCTTTACTTCAGACTGGGACGTTTAACCCCATAAAACACTTTCTGCTCCCCCTCTGCCTTTACTTCTGCTCCCTTGCATGGCACCATTTACTTTTGCGCTCGGTGGCCGTGGGGGACGGGAGGGACCCAGGGCAAGGGCTGGAGCATCTCTCCATGCCATCCGTTTGCCAGGATGAGAGCTGGGTGATGGAGATGCACATGAAAGAGCAGGATGGCTCTGATGAGCAATGTGCTGCTGGTGGTCTCCCTCCATGGCTCTTTTATGAGACTAATAATTCCTTTACTAGCACAGTGGGTTTTTTCAAATTCTCATTCCAGATGTTGGTGCTGGGGTGCCTGAGCATCTCAGGGTTGGCACAACCGGTGCCACCAATAGTTTATTAAGCACCAAACACCACCAAGGGAGAATCTTCAGTCTCATCTTAAAAATAGATTGCTTAAATAGTGTCACTGAGACTTCTTGGGAATGGCTTGGGGTTTATCTGTGCGAGATAGAAATCAGCACGATGTGTTGGTGCATCAGAACCTGACACTTCATTTCTCCTCTCTGTTAGATTTGGCAGCGTGTGCACAGTCTGGGTAAGGGGGAAATGGCATTAAAATCCCCAAGGGACTTCAGATGCGGAAGCAAACTATGGGGCACTGGTGTGATGGGGACGGAGAGCTGGGGCTCTGCAGTACCGAAGTTTCCTCCCCTGCAGAGGGAACGGACTTTGCCATCCAAGGGGTCATGTTGGTCTGAAGCAAGGGCTGGGCAAGATGCTGTGTTGCAGGTGAAAGCAGGCAAGATTAGAGAGAAAATTAAAAAAAAAAAAAAATCAGATAAAGCACCACATCTATGGCCCTTGCTAATGGTCATTGTTAGTAAAAGGCTTCCTAGGATAGATAACAAGGTAGACATCAAACTGCCTGTCTTACCCCCGCATCAGCATATGCCTCTGCTTTCATCCTGCTCTATATTATCTAATAAATTTTCTCTATCCATGTCTGATGTGACTTCAAAATGTGGATTATCTCCACAGAGTCAGAGACCCTAACAGGACACATGGAAAATCTCTGCTCTATAGCAAGTCAGATGGTCTGATATCTTTTTTCCAGACCTTTGACAGAAATATGGTAAACATGCAATTACTTGAATTTTTCCATAAATTTTGCATTTGAGGTGGATTTACATGCTTGTGATATTTTCCAGACGTGAATTCCAGCCCTACGAAAGCAGCCAGTTTGAGAATGGCTGCAGATGGGCAAGAAATGATATAATCTATTAGAGATTTCCTTCATTATCCCTCTAATCAAGGCTTCTATCAGTTTCCTTTGATGCGCTGCTGGAAGAAAAGATCTTCAAGTAAACTGATGCTGGAGATAATTAATTAACTTGCCATCCTCCTGCCTTGCAGACAGAGGCAGCGTAAGAAAGAAGAAGTGTCCTTTGCAATTACTGATCTGCAGTTTTCCATCCTAGTGCTGACAGCTTGTAGGGCATGAAGTGGAAAAGCATTTTACCAAACTTTCAGGCTTTGACCATCAATTCCTTCACTTGAGAATATGTTCTCCTGCTTGTATGTCTTATGCTGTCGGATAACACTCTTGATGGTGAAAAATGGATTTAATACTTGAACAGTTATAGTTGTATGTAGTCTAGCCTGGTAATATTATCTTCTTTATGCTTTCCTTACAGCAAATAGCCTCACCTCTGCTATCCTCAGATTATTGTATGTGAAATCCACCTTTATTAGGATAGAAAAGAAAATTGAGAGTAAGAATGGGTCAGTGGAGCAATATTGATGATGCACATTGCTATAGGCATTCCCCAAAAGTTTTCCTAGGGGCTTGGCAGTAGGAGTGGGGAACGATTTCTGTCCTGGGAACCCAGTTTTTTCATGCGAACTTCTCTTTCCAAATACCTGTGCAATCTCAAGTCCTGTAAAGACATGTTTCCCTTTCTGCTGATTTAAAGGATAAGATTTGAATTTCTCTGTCACCTCAGACCAAACCCAGGATAGCAGGAGGAGGTTTGCAATCCAGTTTATCTACATCAGACGAATTCTCCTTTTACAAACATGTCCTTTTTGCTTGGGATTTCCTCTGATTCTGGCTCTTTGAGTCCTTGAAATAACATTTCTAATTCTAGTCTATCACTCCTTAAATTTCCCATTTTTGGTACTGCTCAAGCAGCAAGACGGGAGGGAGCGTGGCTGTGCGGGCAGGCTGACAGAGCTTTAAACAAGGTGCTGCTTGAGACTGCTCCGAGCTGATCCAAAACACCATCAGCAAAACACTGACAACAGCCCCTTTCCAAAGGAAATTTCCCCAGAAATATAGAGAGTGGGAAAGGTGAGGACAAAAGCATGTAGCATAGGCAAGGCTGGGTTTAGAAAGTTTTCTGGCAAAATCAGGGATTTAGCTCGCTGTCAGTAGCCAGCAGTGTGTACATGCAGGGTGGATTCATGGCAAAGTAGAACTTCTTTAATTTGGTTTGGGTTTGGTCACCCCAGACTTGTGTGTAAATCAATTAATACTCATAGAAGTTACTAGGGAGTAAAGAAGCCAGGGCTAGCATTGCTAACACAGCAGAAACTTGTACTCCTCTTTCTGGAAAAAATGGTGGTGGTGTTGCAGTGCAGCAGCCTGACAGCCCCAGCCTTCCCGTGTAAACTCTTATGGAAAAGGAGGACCAAGAGGTGCCAACATGCACCACACCCTATTGCTCATTCACATTTTTTAATGCATCTCCTCCTCTTCCATCTGCTGGTGGGCACTGTAAGTGCCTGGGGAGGAAGCAGAACCCTTCAGATGGTAAATGACATTGAACAGTATCACAGCGCTTCACTTTCAACCGCCCAGGGATCTCTCTCATACTCCAGTGTCGAAGAAAAACTTTAACTTATGGACATGTCCTCCCAGTGCTTTTATCTGCACTTTTCAAAGTTATCACTAAATTAACGCTTGTGTGAGTTGTTTGTGGCTCTAGCTGGCTCCTGGCGAGGTTAGGGCGAGGGCGAACGTCTCGAAAGGTGAGGTGTGCTTGCAGGCTTTCGCGGACCTGCAGACACCTCACATGGCGCTATTTCTGGGTGGAAAAAGTGCAGTTCCTGGAAACTGCATTGCCAGGGGAGACAACCGCATGTCCCTGTTCAAAACCCCACTCCCACCAAAGCCTCACCAACATGTAATTTGTTTGAAAACAGCTCTGCTAAGTTCAAAGAATTAATCAGTACAGGAATAATGCTTGAAGAATATTTTTCAGTTATTTGCTTAACTAGAAGGTTTTCTTACCATCTACCCATGTTTTTAGGGCAGTTACAGCGGGTGCTGTTGCAGAACAAACTCAGTAGCTGCCTATGGTCAGCAGCAAAGGAGTCAGCTCTAGCAGCTGAACATTGTGGTGGTTTGGTCGTTGGAAGATCCTCTTCCATGGCACGCCATATACCAGCTCATATCACCTCTATCTACCTTCCCAGTGCTGCTGGGTCTCTGGAAACAGGGACCAAAGGGGACAGATGCCTTTTGGAGAAAGTGGTCACCCTTAGAAAATCAGGGACCTCCCCGTTCTTGACTGGCTTGTTGGGAAAATGGGGAATGTTTTCGTCTTCAAGGCATCTGCCTGTAACCTTTAACAGTTTGTAATTGCCCACTATAAAAGTACCTCTCCTGAAACCATAAATCCTCGTCTTGGCTTGTAAGTACTAAAAAGCTCCTAATGAATGTCCTTTCTCACACACTCCTCGTACACAGAACTCTTTAAAAAAAAATAATAATCTGCTAATTAATTTTAAGCCTCTTTGTGGCAAAGCCTAAGAACTGGATTTACCAAGAGACCAGGGGGTCCATCTGGTGCAAAAAGCTCACTCCCATGCCAAGGTATTTCTTTCACGGAGGGTTTTAGGCCTAGCAATTTCCAATTGGCAGCAATATCAGTCGTGCTAACCACTGGCATGTTTCTTAATGTGTTGAGGGAATGGTGAAAAGGGTCCTCAGCCAGAAGCCAGAGTGGCTTTCCCTGGACTGCTCCCATGCGTGGAACACATGCACGATGGCCTCTTCCCACAGGATTGCTCCAGAATAGTGCGATCAAATCTGGTGGTAGTGCTAGGTTTTAGAAGTGGGGCAAATAAAGCCTAGTGGGAGCCCCATGAAGCTTTTGCAAGTTTTATTGTCCAACTTCCCTAGAAACTCCTTTATTTTGAGACAATTAGATGCAGCGTTGTTTTATGTCACCATAAATTCTAGTAAGCGTGTCTGCATTGCACAGGTGCTTGCTACAAGTCTCTGTAGCAAGCAGGCTCCCATCATCTCCGCCTTCCCCAGCCAAACCAGGTTTGGCCAGGAAATGCAGAGGCTTGGTAATGAAACTCACAGTTTTTACACCGCAACAAACTCAGATGCAGCAACTTTGTGGTGGCAGAGGGCATGGATGCAGGTCACGCTGCTCCTAAAGTTCAGGCACTTATTTTACAAACTAAAGGAACTTCAACCAAATAGCACCTACAGCACGCAACTGCAGGGCTTGTCCATGGCAGAGGGCAGTGGCGCACACACGTGCTTTTTGCATCCCCCCTTTTGCGAGAGCTGTTCTGCATCTTGCATCACCTTGGTCACCCTTCCTCACACAGTGTCTAGTTCTAAAACATCTTTTTCAAGGAGCGCATTGTATCCACATTAATGCAAATTTGCTTGAATTCCCCAATTGGATTGACTTTGGGTTGGAGAGAGGCAGGGAAAGCAACAGTGCGAACAAGGAGACCTACTCATTTTAACTTAATCTGTTCCTCTGTCCTAATTAGCAATACACTTGCTCATGGAGAGAGAAGAGTTTGATGAATGGAAAAATAAAATTAACTGGGTGGAGAGAATTATGCAGGTTTTTAGGTGTGTATCAGATGTAATGGAGAGTAATGAAAGTAAACCTGAAATACATCTTTTCTCCCCATGTAGGAGCATCCCTTCCTTTCTAACTGAACTGTTGTCTGACAAGCGTTTGTTCTTTGTTTTTTTCTGTCTTTCAGCAACGGATAAACCATCAGATAAGCCCTTACCAGAAAACAGCCTTTGAAGGAGTCAAGAACAGGTAGGGATTTTGCTTCGGACAATATCCATGAAAAATACTTGCTTGCAGATTTCATGACACGCTGTGCAACCATGCAGGACTCAGTCAGGGTAGACGGGCTGGCCTGGCATGGTCATTGCTCAGCCAAAACAGAGCTCAAAGCCAACCTCCCAGCCTCCCCCGGTGCTGGCACAAGGGCTCCTGCACAGGGCTGGCAGAGCAGCTTGCATGCAGGTGTTGGGGTCACACCCGAGCGACCGCCTGTGACCAGCTCAGCACCGCGCTGCCCACCCGGCATACAAGGTGGTGGTGAGACCGGGGCAGCGTGTGACTTCCAGCACTGGTCATGAGACTGCCAGGAGAGCTGGAGATACAAACAGAGTCAAAGTGAGCTAGCGAGTTTTTCCTTTCTTCCCCTTTTTGCATCCTTTTAATGAACATGCTGCACAGGGAAATACGCTCCATCCCATGTTTGTGTGTATAAAAAATAATAGCACTGTGAACAATGCAGTATTATCTGCTTCCATGTGGTCACCTTGAAGGGTGAAACTTGAACACCTGGATTAGGAGAAATCAGATGTTGTGCTGTGTGTCACTCAAATGGTTATTTCAAATGTTTGCAATCTTGACAAGGCTTTCTTCAAAGACGATATGAAATAATTTTCATTATGTGCCCCAAACAGTCTGTAGAAGCATTGAAATTGTTAAAAATCTGGACATGCTGCTAAAATTCAACTGATTATGCTATACTTAGTTTGAATTTTTAATTCCTCTCCTGCTATCTTTCCCTGGTTAGTGGTCAAGTCTAACTTTACCTCCAAGCTCAGTCCTGTGAGACACAGCTGGTGGCTGATTGCGTCTGATGGGGGAGAAAGGGGCTTGAACTGGAAGCTTGCTTTTAATCTTCATGGATAAATTAGGATAAATTAGGGCTGTGTGGGCCATGCAGCTGGTCACAGCTTGGCTATGACCTGATGCCGAGTGAGCCCCACACCAAACAGTGTTGAGTGGGGAGAAAGGTCCTGATGGCTCTGCTCGCAAACCGTACCCATGTGAACTGAGGACAGCTCCTGGGAACAGCTAGGGGAATTCACAGCAGACATGCAAATGGGCTAAAAAGACCTGAATCGTCGGTCACCTGGGTTTCAGAGCTGGTTAAAACTTCATGGTCTGAGCTTTCCTTTTGGGAACAAAGTTATGAGAACAAAAATCAGTCGTATACTGGGCTTGCTTAATGCAGATGCTAACTTGCTCTACCTATACTCCAAGTGATCCAGAAATGATGTAAACAAGCTTTGGGCAATGCTGAGCTAATCAGCAGGTTGAAAGAGTACTTTAGGTTCGGTTAGGTGCCAGGTTATCATATCCTCCTTTCTTCAGGATGCAAGCGTGCATCTGCCTGCAGAGTGCTGTGCAAGCAGTGCTGGGGCGATGGGCAGGGTATTGGCGGCTCTGCAGAGCAAAGGAGGCTGCAGATCCATCTTGGCGAGCGCAGCTGGAGAGCAACAATTTGCCCATTCCCCTCAGCATCGTGAGCTGTATTCCTCTGGGGTCTGAGTGAGAAATCTTGCTGTGCTGGATTGGGTTGCTGTGTTGGATTTTCACATCCACGTGCATTGCTGAAGACACAATCCTGTGTTCCATTAGCTGGAGGCTTGTTTCAGTAACGTGCCGTCAGCACCAGCTGAAGTTGTGCGCTTGTCAACGAGACATACGTATGGGTGCCAGTCACTGGCTGAAGAGCAGACCCGTTGCCGATGTGTTTGCATTTACACGCGTGTGCCATTGCCTTGCAGATTTAGTGGTAGGTGCAGTTGTTACTTGATATAACTGAAAGGAAATGCAGGTTCCTTTTTCTTAATATAACCCCGGGGCTTTGTGCTTCTGGGCACCCTGGTGGTTACAGGAGCCAATATTGGGGCTGCCAGGCACAGACCAGAGCTGAAGCAGAGCAGCCCTTTCTGAAGGGCTGGGTGGCACAAGGGGCACTTGCAGAGACAGTGTCATTTGAGGGCATGTTTTAAAGTATGCATTTATGTATTATTATTGGGGGAGACTTGGCAATAGGTCATCTGAGGGCAGCCGTCCGCGGGGATAGCCAGATTGCCTTGGCTGTCTTTAAAGGGTTTATCCTAGGAGGCAGCTGTCCCATTTGAAATCCAGCCAACAGCCAGGTAGGATCCAATATTCCCCTGCTGTACCCAGGTGCTCACCAGCCCTGACCCACAGCCTGCTGAAATATTTGCATCGGCTATCGGGGACATCGCTGGGTTTCGGACAGGCTGGTGCTCAGCTCTGCTCAGTGTCCCCCCGCCGCCTCCCTGGCCAGGCAGGGGCCAGGAGCAGGGTGTGAATCTCCAAATTTCCTTCCAGGAGGGCAGCGCTGAGCTTTCAAGAGCTCTTTCTCCTGTAACAGATTAGAATATGCTGAACTATGAAGACTTGTCTTAATTAATGCTTTAAATAAGGTTACAGCTAGAGCTGGGGAAATAATCAATAGTGAATCATCTACTTGGCAAATTCAGCTCTTTTCTGCGGGTGAGTTATCTGTAAACAGCTTGCAGTTTTCTCCATTCATTCATTATTTAGAATTATTTCCCAAATAAGTCCTTCGAATTGCTTTTGGTGTGTAGCTTGTTTGCAAGCAGCATGTTGAGAGTGTCTGATATTCGCTAGTCAAGCTGTGATCATCAGTTTTCAGCGGGACGAGCAGGTTATGTGGCCTCGTGCTGGCTCCCCAAGTGGAGCAGCCCGACTCTTACGATTCTCTAATGAATTCAGAATAGCTTTGGGCAAACGTTCCGCGCTCCTTGAGCAGCATCCCCGCTCACTGCCGACAGCCTCGTTAGTTAAGTCCTTCACTAGGACTCTTATCAGGTTAAGGGATGCAGCATGGATTCAGACTCCATCTCTTCTGGGTTTTTACTGAACCAGTCCCCATTTGCTCTCTTGGTTTTATCAGTGGCAGGAGCTTCAAAATAAGCAAGTCTTAGTGGCCTTGCCGGTGTTTCATGGTAACGAGTCTGCTTGGTCCACCAGCCAGACAGTGGTGAGGATGCCAGAGGCCACCTGGCACCCCCGTTCAGCAGCCCAGCTTTGAGTATAACAGCCCCAGTTATACCTTGCTGGTGTCCAGGTCTGCAGTGGACTGGTCTCCACAGCCGAAGACCAACCCTCATTTACACTGGTTGCTGTGTCCAAAGTGGCTGCGACCCTGGAAGAAAATCACCAGCAATTCCAGGGCTCTCGCCATGTCCCTGGCTTGCAATATGCCTTCCCCCATTATAATCACCACGCTATCGCAGCTCCAACGAGGCTGTGGCAGTTTTGATGATTAAAAGGATATCTGCTTGATAAGAACTGGAGTGAAACTCATTTCAGGTAGCAGCCAAACAGCTGCTGGATGGTACACAGTTCCATTTACTGCTGACAAGAACTGGATTGTTTTAAGCAGAGGACATAAATAGGCTCTGACATAAATCAAAGAAAACACCAGCTGCGGGTCAGCCGCACTCTCGGGATTTGCTCCTGGGTATCTGCTAAGAAACCAGGCAGGAGGAGCCTGCTGCTTTCCCAGATTGCTCAGGCAGGGTTTCTCAAGGCTGCAGTAGGTAGTAGCTGCTCTGCGCTGGGGGATTTGCCAGGTCCCTTCCCCTTCCAGCACAGCCATGGCCCCCTGTGAGGCAGATCTTAGGATGTGGCTGCAAAACACGGGGGCTGGCAATCAGACCAAAGTGTCTCCCGGCAGCGCCGTGCCAGGAAGCAGCGGGTGCTGGCGTGGGAACCCGGCCCATTCATTCCCTGGGTCTGAATGAGAGCCTTGAATGTCTGATAACTAAATTGAGGGGAAGTTGTCACCTGTTGCCCCATGGGATGTACCTGTCACTGTCCCCAGGGCTGCCACTGGGAAGGGTCCTTCACCCCTCCATGGGGAAGCCACCACTCACCCCTTCCCTCTGCCAGCAGCTTGCAGAGGCCGGGCATCACCTCTGCTGCAGGTGGCGATGCGGGGAATTTGGGGAGGTAGCAGAGGAGTTTTCGTTGTATAGGGTGGCATAGTCCAGAGGTAGATAGAGATCACTCCAGCTATCCTTTCTGTGGAAGACAGACAGAAGAAGGAGAAGGGTCTGCTGCCTAAAAATCACCACATCCTGACCTCAGTGGAAAGATGACCCCAGTGCAAAAAGCCACCAAGCACCTGAACAGTGCTGCCTGCTCGCCGGGAAGCATCCCCACAGCCAGCGACGGTGTCCCAGGGCTGCAAACCCAGTCTGCTGGGCACAGCAAGTGCTCCCAGCTTGCTGCCTCAGTCCCTCCACAACTGAGAGACAGATAAAACAGAAGCAGCCCCCTTGACCTGCCTTGTCCCCGCTCCAAGTCCCCACAGCAGCTGTGCCTCACCACCCTGGTGCTGTATGAGCAGGGGAAAGGGCTGGGTGGGTTGGGGTTTTTTTCTCTCCTTAAGTCAAAATCAATGATGATGACAGAGTTATAAGGTGAGCGATGGGAAAGGAGAAGAAAGCACCCGGTGTCAAATTTGATGCAGGAGGCAGTTAGAGGAACCTATTACTAGTTCTGTTGCCTTAGGGTATGTTGGTGGGTACATAGGAGAGTGTAATGTCAGTGAAACGGGAGAGCAGTGTCTTTCCCCTTGAACCCTTATCATTAATGTGGAAGGCATACATTGTCAGCTATTAGTCTGGAGGGGAGGGAGAATAGCACGCGAGATGTCTTAGTTTGGAAATGGAGTCTGACTCATCGTCGTCTGGTGTGTGAAGGATGGAGGGTTATTGTAACTGTTGTTGTTGCTGTGATTATTATGAGTATTATAGCATTTGGGAGAAGATGGGGCTCTGAGGGCTCCACTGCCTGTCACTGCAGCTTTTGATGAGTAAAGACTGAAAAGTGTGGTACGGTGAATGCTGGGGGTGATTTGAGCCTGATTTCAAAGCGTGGTGGTGGAATCAATGACAGGGAGGCTCTGTGTGACCAGGGAAAGGGCGGGGCCCTGTCCGCACCCAGCAGTCACGCTGCCAAGGGGAGACGGGTTGTTGCAGGAGAGATTTTGCAAGAGAAATTAAATAAAAGTGTAAGAAACTGGTCTTAATTACTCCTACTACTGCTGTAATCGTTGGTGGAGAATGAGGAGTCGCACCCTGTGGCACAGGGAAGGTCTGCAAGCACAGATTTGGGGTCTGAAGTTTGCATGAGTCCCTTTCTGGAAATGAGCCCGAGGACAGCGTCGGTCTGGCTGCCTTGCACCTCAGCAGCAGCTTTTGTCCAAAGACACCAAATATTTTGTGCAACCTCAGATGAACCTGTTTTCAGGAAGGCCAGTGATGGTGGTTCCTGTGGACGCAGGTAGCGAGTCGCCCTCTTGCACCTCGGCTCCCCATCTCCGACTTACCCACTTGATAGAGTTTCCCTCATTTAGGAAATGTAAATAATTCCTTGGGCTCCGTTAATCCCAAGATTACATGGGTAATTCCTGTTTGCATTAATGGGAGGATCTCTCTCAAATTCTCTGCATGTGAATGAGCATCACGGGCTCACGCACCAAGCCCAAGTGAGTCGCTGGCACAGACGCCTCCCCTCCTCCAGCACCGGCTGCGTTCAGCGAGGATCTGAAAGGAAACACTAAATGAGATCTTTTGCCTCGGGACGTTCATTTTTTTGGAGGCACATTGCAAATTATGTCTATTATTAACTCCGGCCGTTAGTCCCTTCCTTCCCTTTGCCATTGCGGCTTTCAGAGTCATCTCACAGATGCCGCTGCAGCAGCGCGGGGAGATGGAGAACGTGGTCCTGCTCCACGAGGCGTGAGAAAAACAGGGTATGAGCAAGTGAGGCAAATGCAGCCCCTCTGTGCCTTCATGTGCTGAAGTGGCACATACGGACTCCCCAAAATCCCAGATTTTGGGTTCCCGGGATGTCCATCCAGGGATGCTGTGTTTTTGCTCCCACATCCTATCTGGTTGGGAGAAGACAAGTGTAAGGGTGGCTGTGGCTCCCCCGGCCCCATCTGCAGCTCCCCTCAGGCCCAGATCCAAGAAGCCAGGGGAAATGCCGAAAGCTGCCCGCAGCGCCAGGGTCGCCTGGCAGCGGTAAGGGCAGAGCAGCGGGCTCAGCTGGCTGCATCGCGCCTCCTTGCTGTTGTTCATGACCGAATCTCCCGCTGCTACTCACAGGGGAAAATAATTAATTAAGCCAATTAATGAAGATAAATTGGAGTAGCAGCTTTGGAAAAATACCATCGGTCAACACCAAGCCGTTCCCCGGGGCGGGCGGCAGGGGCAGCGGTCTCCCGGCGGTGCCATGGCAGGGCTGAGCGTTCTCCTCCCGCCGGCATGGCTGCGCGGCGCCGCTCGCTCTTCCTCACCGCCATCTCGCAGAGGTGCCACGGGCTGGGAGTCACCCCAGCCACCGGCTTTCACCTGCTGCTGTGGCCAGAAGCCCTAGGTAGTGATGCTGTTGTGTTAGGAGCTGGGCATGCTTAAGGTAATAACAAAATAAAAGGGGAAAAAAGGGGAAAAAGAAAAAAAATCCATTAAATACCCCAAAAAGCTGTCACATACTTCAGTCGGAGCTCCCAGTACTGTTCCTTCAGCTCAGTGCTGAGGCCAGGGGGTGCTGCCAAGGTGGCATCAGACCTCCAGCCTTGGGGGCTGTCACTCAGCTCCTTCATTAGGAGGGGGAAAAAGTGCTCGGGAGCCTTTGCTTCCCACATTGATTTTATTTCAAAGCTCTTGCAAATCAGGGTAAAGAAGGTGTGACGTTCACTTCTGTGTGTGGGTTGCTGACTAGAAAAAGAAAATTCTTAATTTTGAGAATGATTTGGTAGTTGTAAAGAGTGGGAATCCAGTTGGGCGTGGGGGGATTTGCAGATGTTCTCGGGGCTGGGGTGAGAGGAAGGTGGAAAAGCTAGAAACCCCTTTATGCCGCTGTGAAATCTGTGCGCCATCAGTATCCACTGAAAAAAAAGCTGTTAGCAGAGCAGCAAGATTGGTTTTCTTGTATTATTCCAAAAACACAGGGCTGATATTTATTTCATTAGAGTAAACCTTTCTGTAGCTGGTAAATGAATTCCAAGAAGTGAGAGGAACCCCAGGATCAGGGACTTTACTTCATTTGGGATTGTGTGCAGCTAATATTCTGGTTAAATAAATACATTTTACTAATTGGATTACTCAGACAGTGTAATATACTGCTGGATTTCCAACACGATGCTAATAAATTGTGTGAAGAACTTAATCATGTTAGCTTCCAAAAAGCTTGTAAGAGATGAAATTAAAAAATAAGTAGAAGTTGACATCTATTGCATTTCACAGTGTCTTCATTTTCCTCATCCTTCTTAGAGTTCTCCTTACCGTAGCATGGCTGATGTGGATTTTTTTTTTTTCCAATCTGCCTGTGATTAGGGAGGACACAGCGTTAGAATAGGTCCTGTGGAACGGTGGCACGCGGCTTGTGTTTGTCTCTTCTTCTTCTGCTGATTCGTATCGAGGCAGAGGGAGATCTGCTTTTTTGCAGATGATTAACATCATCTTCTGGAGGCAAAAGTGCTGTGGTTTATTTTCTTGGATTCGTGGAGGCTGGAGAGAAGGCGGAGCACCCAATGCTCCCAAAAGTTGGAAAGGCTGATGCTGAGGATGCACAGCGAGCCCGCGCTGGGGTCTGGCTCAGGGGAGTGGGGTATAGCCCTGGGCTGGGTGCTTCACCCATCGTGTCCCATCCCGTACCATCCCACCCCATCCCATCCCATCCCATCCTACAGGTCGTGCAGTTGGTACAAGCGCCCACTCGGCACAGGGGAAGTGGTTAATGGCAGTGTGGGACAGGGTGTGCTCTGCATCTGAGTGCCTCCACATCAGCAAAATGATGGAGCATGCAGTGCTGCCACCATAATTCATCATTACTGAAACACCGCTTCCTTCACACCACTACTCAATTCACCTGCATGCTTCCACCAGAAAGAGAAAATGGAAGAAATCCTTTTCTTTCTTTTTTTTTTTTTTTCTTCTTTGATAGAAATATACAGTGAGAGAGCAAATGGCTCTCCCTCTCCAGGAATCGGTGACAAATGGTCTGTTAAAAACAGATAGCTTGTAGCCCCATCAATAGAATAACACCATGGGTTATATAGAGAGCTCAAGATGTATTATTTAAGCCACAGCCAGCTGTCAATAGGATCTGCTCTTTACTGAGAAATAAATGCCAGGCAAAGGGAGTTTTGTGGCTTGAGCCAAGGGACCAGGGAGCCTGCTAATTGATGAAGTCTACTCCGAGCATCTGGCAAGAAGGGCAGCCCGCTTGCCTGTCGCACGGGTCAGACACCGTGCTCTAACACCCATGGCGTTATCTTGGGGTAAGGATGCTTGCTCCTAACTCAAATGATATCCCACCTCCTTCCCCGATGGGTTCCCTCCACTGTGTACAGACCTGTCACGGCCTCCCTGTGTGGTACAAGGTTTGCTGTGATATACCAGTTCACCCGGACTCGATACCACCATCTCTATATAATGGAAAAAATACCATGTGTGTGTGCGTGTGTTTGCCTTTGCAGATAGCTCACCAAACTGATACTGCAGCACTAGGAGCTAAGCGGTTAAAGTACCCCTTCCCTTGCTCACAAGCCGCCTGTTTGGACTCCTCTAAATTTTTTGGATGTATTTGAAGCATCAAATGGTGATAATTGTTGTATCAAAGGGGCACGTGGGGGAATAATTTGCCTTTCTGAAGTGCTGCGAGATCTCCAGATGAAACACTCGGCTGCTGTGATTGGCACTAAAAAGAAGGAATTGCCAATTCTTGTTACAGAGTCTGTTCCCCATGAAGGTTTAGACATGTGTCTTGGTGCATGCGTTTTGGTAACCAGAAATCCTGCCCCCATCCCTCCAGTGAGACCTCCTGGTTTTTAGGCTGATGCACAAGACATAAGTGAAGGCAGACTCTGAACGGGTGATTTGCAATTCTCATGGCAAAGGCGGGAGCCGGCGTACAAGCCAGCTCCTGCTCCCAGCTGCATTTTGGAGAGTCCAACCCAAACCACCCAAATCAAGTAAAGTACCTGGGAGCAGCAGGCACTCATAAATCCAAAAAGCAAAGCCCAGCCTGGCATCTGCAGGTGACGCTTACAGACCCTGAGCCCTTGGCTGAGCAGCACTGTATACAGAGCAACAAAATCTCTGCACTGCTCTGTTCCCCCTCTCTCTCTCCCATTTATATTTCCTCCTGATCAAAGTTTCCTTATTTTTTTAATTCCCCATTTAAAAGAAGTATTGTCTGCATGAGGCCTCACCCTGCATTTATTTATATTTTTGCTCACAGCGGGATTTAAAAACAACAAACCAGCCCCTGAAATGGCAGCAGCTTCCCCATAACCTGAACCTCATTGAAATACTAATAACTAGGTTTTGATGCAGCTTTGTGGGTATTAATGCAAATGTTTTTCTGACTCTCCAGGTTTAATAGCAACAGCTTATACAACTCTAATTAGCATAACAAAATTCAGTGATGAGGAGTAAAATGCTTGTCTTGTTTGATGTTTCCTGGTAATTAGCAAGAATAATGATTTATGCAGCATTCCTGGTTCTCAGCTCACAAAAGATGGCAGAGAGCACTCTCAGCAGTTAACTCCAGTCTTGTGGGGAGGACGGAGCTGATGGAAAATACATGCACCTCCGCGTGCCCCGAGACCCAGATGCGCTCGTGCAGCGCGTGCATTACCTCACGCCTGAGCACAGACGCAGTCCAAGGGCTCGGGGAGGTTTCCCCATAGACGCTCGCATGTGTTGGTCCACGCAGAGGTATATGGTTAGGTGTTGGGGGGGCACACCTGCTCTCACCGAGTCCTGAAGGGCTTGCCCTGCCTTTTGGATAGGGATGGGCAGCAATTGTGCAGAGCCAGGGCATGGCTTTTAGTTTTGAAGTTGGATCTGTGTGTGTTTGAGATGCTAAGTTTTCCCTTCTCCCTGCAGCTGGGAAGTTTCCTTCTCTTATTGCAAATACTGGAGACAGGGACCCCCTGAAGCAGATCTGCTGGGGGTAGGGGGGTGTGTGTGTCCACCCTGCTGTGCCCTCTCAGTGCCAGCATTCGCATGGCGAGAAGGCAAAGCTGCTGCCGCGCAGCCCACCTTTGCTCATCCCGGCAGCAGCGTGCAGCATTCATCCCAAAAGAAACCAAGAAACCTCTTCTCCATGCCTTTGGCTAGATGTTTGACCCGAGGCTTTGTAAAACACAGGGACGTGACTTGTGTGCTCTGTTTTGGGCCAGGAGGAGTTAAAGGTCAAAAGAAAAGAGGCTGTTACTGGTGCAGCAGACACTGGCATTTCCCAGGTTGCAGCCCTGTCTGCTTAGCCTCTGCAGACCCAGGGCTCTGTATTGCCTTTAATATTTCTCCCTGGCTATGAACCCTTCTCCTTGGGTCCATAGGGAACTGCAGGCTCTGCCTGGCCAAGAAGCCCTCTTCATGCCCCCTTTGTATAAGAGGGGAAGGATTAAAAGCTGCTGCCGGCTTTGCCACAGCGGTGCAGCCCCAGTGGTACCCGCAGCGAGAGAGCTGGTGGGGACGGTCTGTGCCCTGAACCTCCAGGGAATGCTCTCAGCCATCCCTCTCCTCGCCCGTTCCATTGAATGTGTTATGAGTTATGGTCTTCCCGTCAGGCTGGGCATGTGAAGCCCTTCCATTAGCCACAGACTGTTATGTCGTCTCCTGCGAGCTCCTGCCCGATCCCCCAGCACTGTCCTCTCCTTACAAAAGCTTTCATTGTCTTAACAACCGTAAAGTAAACCATCCAGGGCAGTAAATTCCGAACGAGTAAAAAGAAACCCTCCTTTTATGTGGTGTGTAGTTGGCTTTACGGAGGGCAGCGCTGAAGGTGCTTATTGAGATAAACGTTCCAGCTGAGTTTTTAAAAGGACTAAATAATGTTGGCCATTTGTGGGTATGTAAGATGACAAAATTAGGAGAGAAGTTAAACTACCTGCTACTGAGCATCGGCTGAATTTCTTTTGCAGTCTGGAAAGCAGGCTCTGTGCACGCAGCTCCCCGGGCAGGGACTTGGCCAGTGCAGCAGAGAGGAGAGCTGCTGCGTTTCTTAAGTACCCGAGCCTGGATGCAGCAGCAGACATGTCGGCAGCCTGATCCAATACAGCAAATCCTTTGTTTCCTTGCTAAGAAAGTTAATATTGCAAAGCAAAAGACTGAATGATGTATAATTGTGAGTGCCTCAGACTGTGGCGCTCCTGGGAGAGAGAAATTGTCATCTGAGGAATAGGACAGATGCAACCAGGGCTGCTCAATTGTATTTCCTCCTTCCCTCCACCCTCCCAGCGTTTCTGAAATGGCTCCTACCATGAGACACCCCGAGACAAGACGCATTCATTCATATTAATAACGTTTGAGTATTTGCATGGGTAAGGTGGCTCCAAGAGAGACATTCATGATGAGAAGAATAATTTGGTCCAGCCAGGCTTTGCAAACCACTCTGGGGAAAAGCTTTCCCACCCTGAGCACAGTGGGAAGCTTTCGTTGGGCTGTTCGCATAAGAAAGCACGAGCCGATCTAACAAGCTGCAAATGCCAGCGTGGCAATGTCCCCTCCGTGCTGGCAGCTCCTCCTTGCCCAGCAGCCCCTCGCCGCTTCCCCGGGCTGCTCACACCGGAGGCAGCGCGAGGGGCTGATCCCTGCCAGCTGCTGGGGACGTGCAGGGCTCTCGGGGAGACCCGGGGTCACACTGTTCCAAGCGATGCAAAAATCACTGGGTGGCAATCATTCCCACCGAGGAGGTTACCCCCTGAACCCGGGACCGTGCTGCCCAGCGCTGGGGTGCTCCAGCCCCCGTCGTGCAGCTGGCTAGGGGCAAGGCTCCCTGCTCCAGGAGGTGGTCTCAAGGCACTGAGCTTCCATAGCATTTTCCAGTGTCTCCCACAGAGGAAATTCCTCCGGAGTGAGATCATGCCCTCCTCTCCAAGGGAGCTCAGATCTGCTGGGGAGCCAGGAGCTGGCGAGGGGGGAGAGATCCTGCCTGCAGCCTCTGACCTCCTGCTCCCCAACCCCTGAAAGGTGTAATAGCATTCCTGTGCTTTTTATAGCCATATTTGTTCATTAGCAAAGATTCAGCATGCAGAGGTGGCTTATCCTGTCTTAGTGGTTAGTTCCAGCAGACAAGCATCACTGGGTGCTTTGGCATTATTTCATGTTTGTGCCCCACTGAAGGGTAACAGCATCCTTCGGTGAGCACAGCCCCTGTCCTTGTCCTTGCCCCCAGCCCCTGTCTTTGTACCCAGCCCCTGCTCAAGGTGAGGCGTTGCAGAGATGCTTAAAGCAGAGTTCTAACCTGATGCAATGAGCTGGGTCTCACTACACAAATGTTTGTTTCACGCAGGGATTTTATCTGCTGTAGAAATAATTAAATTTTGGTACAGTGCCTTTAAGATGTTGTGCTTGGCTTGTTAGTGCAGAGTGTGACCCTGTATTGCAGCTAGACCTGAGGTTAACCAGGAGAGCTCAGTACCAGCAGGAGAAGGACCCTGAGACGTGGATGGACAGGGCGTGGTGTGGCCAAACTGAATACCCATGAAAACATGGGTAGATATGTGACTGCATATTGAAAAAAATTTCCTTCACCCTTGTGTGTCAGCCAGCAGGCAATGGCATGTATACAGTTTAGTGCCACTTTCTGTGAGGTTTCCAGAGGGTCACATAATTATCACCTCAAGTTTTGCCAGGGCAGGTTTAGGTTGGACATTGGGAAAAATTTCTTCCCTGCAAGGGCTGTCAAGCACTGGAAGGGGCTGCCCAGTGAAGGGGGCGAGTCCCCATCCCTGGGGGTATTTAAAAACCAGGTAGACGAGGTGCTTAGGGACAGGGTTTAGTGGTGGGATGGCAGGGTTAGGGTAATGGTTGGGCTTGATGATCTTAAAGGGCTTTTCCAACCTAAATGATTCTATGAATCTGCAGCAAAATATATTGTGGACCTTGTTGCTGCTCCAAATTTCAGCCAAGACACCCAAGCTTCCAGCAGCTGCAAGGTAGGGTTGCAGTCTGGCTCATAGCATCGGTGTTCATGGCTTTCAGCAAGTCTGGAGGACTATGCAAGTTGTGGATGCAAATATAAAAGGTTATGGTTAGGCAGAAGGTGCATGGGGTCTGAGCTGGTGGCAAAGGTTGGAATGGGTTTTGATCTGAAATGCCTCACACCTCACACGGTGCCCAGGTCTCTCTCTTTCATGGACTTTGGAAAGGATTTGCGTGCTTTAAATACAGTTCAAAAAAGTAAATGTCTAGTGTATGGACTCATCTAAGCCTTTCTGCAGCCGTCCCCAAGGCGGTCATCCTTGGACGGGATGAGATTTCTCTGCAGATGGCAGCTGATGAACCAGCTACCGACTTCCTACTGCTGAACACTGCCAGGAGGCAGAGATGGGCCCCTCTGGTGTCTATAGACCCACTGGTGGGACCTACCTGTGGCCAGAGGTTGCCAAAGCAGCTCCTCAGGGAGGCTTTAGAGGGATTTGCAGGTACCTGGGTTTCCAGCATGACCGCAGCAAGGAACCCAGCATCAGCTCCAGCGGGAGGTGACAAGGTGGAGGGAGGAGAGCCCAGAGAGGGTGCTGCTGTAAAACATTTTCATCCCTTTCTGCTTTGGAAGGCAGAAAGGCAGGCTTCCCAGAGCCTGCACGTGCATGGGTGTGAATGATATAAATGTAAAATTGGCCTTCTCAGGTTCTGAAGAGCGCAGTTTGCAGCTGGAGATGGATCACCAATCTTCCAGGGAATTGTGCTCTACAAGGTTAAGCATGTTTGCAGAAGAAATATGGATAATGCTCTTATCATGTATGACCTTTACTATATGTGTAACATTGTCAGTGACAAAAATGCCATTTTTTAAATGGTTTTCACACTATGGTATCCAGCCATTAATCATGATGTATGTGAGTGACTCTATATTGTTTCTCTGAAATTGCAGCATTAGATTACTTTCCATCCCGGCTGCTCACATGAATTGTACCCCCTGTTACCATGAGCAAGGTTCCTATTTTCCATGCCTAATGTCATTCTGGCCCTATGTTTACCCAGAGGACTAGAGAGAAACTTCCAAGGCACGAAGGCTGCAGCTTTCCTCTCCTTCCTCAGCAGACAATTTGTGCATATGTGCGTATAAATGGTGCACTTACTTTAAGATGTCTCTCTAATACAGGAGTTGATAAATGACTCTTTCAGACGCCTCTGCTGATGTTGCATTTTTAATGTAGACAAACTGTAGCTTTGGCTCTCGCCTGTGGATCCCTGCTACTGCCATTTCCACTCTTCGTGGGTTAATGTTTCATCTTGCCTGGTGTAATTTGGGAGTTTTTACTTCCAAAGTGTATTTTGATTTACAGAAGGTAAAAAGCAGTTGGCAGTTTGGTGTTTACTCTTTTGTGGGCTGCTTTCTGTTTTTTTTTTTCTTTTAATGCAGTGAGCTTTCAGGTGTGAGTGCTGTTTCCCACTGTGCATAACTAATTTTTCTCTTCCCTGCCTGAAGAAGGATGTTACCCAAAAGGGATGTCAAACAACACCCCTTACATCCTGCTTGAGCTATAGTTTTGGGGTGACTGTCTGAGTTGAGGTCTAACTGTTCACCATGGTGCGTGGTGGCACGTAACACCTGCCAGTGCAGGATTTGTGCAGAGATTGAAGGGAAAACAGCACTCACAGGTAGCAACTAAATGTATAGTTGTTATTTGTAGCCCTAAGAAATAACCCCCGACTATTTCTGCCTTTTCCTCCTTTGTTGTTGGCATTGAAGAAACCACTTGAGAGCTGGGCTGCTTTTAGCAAGGTCACAGCTGTGGGCATCCCCTTCCCAGCCCTGTGCCCAGCCCCAGTGTGCATGGGTGCAACAGAGGTGGTGTGCGTGCCCAGTGCCCACTCTGCATGCACAGTGTGGGGCATTGCCAGCAGCTCCAGAGCTGCTGCACAAGGCCAGTGGTTCTGCTGGAAAATGGCACACGAGCCACATAAACATGGCTTTGGGGGTATTCCTTGTCTCTCCATTGGAAAGGAGTTGGCATTATCCGTGGTGGCACCATGGGCTTGTTGGGAGCTGATCTCCCTTTGCTGCTGGAGCGTGAGTGAATTAAATGAGTGAAAGGGAAGTGAAGACTTTCTGATGGAAATAATGTGGATGTGCTCCATCCATGCAGAGCTGTGTGTATCCATGGGGGAAGAGGGGTTCCCAGTGTTTCACATCTCCACATGTAACTCATTAAGGTCTAATCTTGCTCATTCTCATCAGCATCAAACAGGAGTGAGGCCACTGAGATCACTGAGCTCTGCAGCTGGAGTGGGGGAGCGGAGAATTTGTCTGTTGGGATGAAAATTATTTTAGAGTAACAAAAAAGGTCTGTGTTTTTCTAACCCACTGCTGGTTTTGAGGAAGACCTCAGTAGACCTTTGACATCTTGAGTGGCCTTGGGTGAACCGCAGGTATCTGTCTCTGGGCTGGAGTTTCTCTCCCTTACTCCTACTTTTGCACTTTGTTTTGCTTTGCTTCAGAAACTTCCCGTCTCTTACTATGTGCATATGTTATGCCCAGTACAGTAGGGACTGGTTTCCTTTACACCACTTCCACAGGGCTCCGTAATCTCTTTATTCTGCTTTCTTACACAACTCTTTGATACTGCAGAGAGGCAGCAGGTCCCCAGGCGCAGGGCGCTGGACCTTCCCCAATGAGCAGTCTGTCCCCACCAGCTTGGTCCCTCCTGTCCCCACAGACCCTCACAGGCTTTGCTGTTGTCCCCAGAAATCCCTGATGCTTATTGATAACTTTCTGGTACCGAACTGAGTGCTTGGGGCTGTAGTAGCCCTTGCTCACCTGGATTTATGGGCTGTGAGCTCTCACTTGTGTCTCGGGATGTGCATGGCACGGTTTCAGGCACGGCAGAGTGCTGCACCCCCAGGGGTGAAACTGGGGAAGGTGACAGCCAGGCTCGGTCTGCAACACCCTGAGACAGCTTTGTCCTCCAGAGCTCCACAGCACTGCGCTCCCCGCGCCTGAGCCCTTCCCACCAGCCTCCCCCTGCATGGGAGCATCTTGAGATGAATAAATTATGTGTGTGTGGGAGCAAATGCAAAACAAATTGCACACGCACACGAGATCAGGCGTGTCTCTTGTCTCTTTGTCTCTATATCCTTGTATGCTTTTGTTTCAAACTCTTGCTTTTCTAATGAGTTTCTCCATGCCATGTGCACTGAACTTCGAGATGTCCAGTAATGCTGCAAGAGCTTCCCATTTGTTGGTACCGTCTAAAGAAGCAACATGCCTTTCTGTCTGCCTGTCTCAAACCTGTCTTAGACTAATCCCAGACTTTATTTTCTCAATTTACTCTGACTTGCTGTTCCTCTTCCCTCGTCGTTTTACCTTAATAAGAAGCCCAGGAGAACGGTTTGGGATCTTGACACGCATACCCAGTCTGGCCGCATAGGGGTGCAAGGGGTGTTTTGGGGGGATGGACCTCCTCCCTGCCTCCCCTCTGTGGAATTGTTGATGTTGGAGGCATTACTCCATGTTCCACGCCACGAGATGAGTCAAACTCTGCTAAGTAACTAAATAAAGATGTAATTTTAATGATGATTAAATTGAAGCACCTCATTAATTTCATGTGAGAGGTGGGGAAGTACTCGGAAGCTTTTTCCCTAAATTCATTGTTTGTTTGGCCACGAGACGTCCCCTCTCAACGTCTGGTTGAGTCTAATTTAAGTATGTAAATTTAATGGTTCAGTAAGTAAAATTGCCTTTATTGTTTGGAATGGTTTGCACAGTAATTTACGAGCTAGCAAGGCTCATTTGATAGGAGTGTATGATGGAGTAGGTGACTACAGTGAAGGACATGTTTATCTTAAGGATACAGGGGAAGAACGCAGATACGTAGCATCCGTAATCAGGGACCTTGGGATAACAGCGCTGCCGGGAGATTCAGGCTTGAGCTGGGTCCCTGGGACAAAGGAGCCCTGAGAGCTCGGTCCTTGAGCATGCCAGGGCATGGCATGGGATGGCATCACTCGCCCTGCATGGCTGGAGATCACTGCAGAAGTGAGAGGTGCCAGTGCACCGGCTCATCTGGGGCAGCCGCTCTGTGCGGGAGCAACGTCACCCCAATGCTCCAGAGAGAGGTTTTTATCACCAAAACAAAAGACAGGAGACCTTGCAGACTGCAGGAGGGGCAAGGAAATGTTTTCAGCTGCGTTCAAGTCTTTTTTTTTTGGCCTCACAGTGCCGCTTGGGAAGCCTTTTGCTGGGATACACGGTGGGCTCGGGCAGTCCCTGTTAGGGTTGCTCTGCATTTGGGGATGATTTTCCCCAGCAGCACAAGGAGCTCAGGTCTCACTTGAGGCTGGATCCATGGTGAAGCCAGGTGGAGATGCAAGTGGTCCCAGTGACCTCTCTTGGCCATCCTGCCACTGCTCTGCGTCGCTGTCCCTCTTCAAGGATCCTTCATGCTGTAACCAGCTTGTTATTACAGCATTTCTTATTTAAAACGGCTTGTGCTGAGGAGCTTGAAGTGCTTTTCAACTTTAATTAAGCCTCGCTACACACTTGTGTTCTGGGAAGCGATTACCACTCCTACCTCCTAGGCTGGTACAGGAGGTGGCAGGGCTCTGCCCGGGGTCACCCAGCTGGGCAGTGACGGGGTTGGGAAGAGGTCCAGGACACCCAGCCCTCCTGGCAGCATCCTCACTACCAGACACCACTTCCCAAAGCTCTCATTCAAACAGACAAATTAAGGTAGTAAACTCTGGTTTGCGTGGCTGTAGTCTGCCTTCCAGAAAACCTGTGTAAGTCACGTGGCAGCCATAGAAAAAGAAAATGGAACTGTTACAAGGAGATACTGCTCTTTGTAAGGAAATGTAGTGATACAGTGATAGGTAGGAAAGCCTCGTCCAGGACAGGGACTTAGCATTTAATTGAGGAGGCCCCCTTATCATCATTATAGACATAACTCTCCACAATTTTTTTTTTAATTTTGCCCATCTGCCCAGCTTTTCCAGGCTCCCTCGGCCCAGCTGGATGGATGTGTGTGCACCAGGCATGGCGGAGGGTTTCCTTGTCCTGCAGTCTGGGTGCAGAGCAGGAGTGGGCACTGGGAGCAGAGCTTGCTGGGCACCAAAGAGCCAGGGCAGACATTGGGGTTTGCTCTGCACCCCCATGGCTCATGGCTGTGTCCCACTGACAGATGCTGTATATGGGGGGAACTCACTGCATTTTTCTCTGGGTTTACAGCCCACGGCGGTGTCTTTTCCCCATCACAGGTAGCTGGGGAGATAGTGCAGATATAGCCGTGTTTGCTGCAGCTTCTGGTTGCTACAGCTGGTGGGATGAGGGCCATGGTTTCAAGAGCTGTTCAACTTTGTGTTTGAATCAGTGGTAAGGAATTTAAGATATACAAGGAGTATTTATGGTCCTGCTTTTATTCCAAGGGTGAGAGGCAAGAGGGCAAACACCACCTTGATGTGCTTTGGTCCTTTGAGCACCTTGTGGGTGGCCCAGACCACGAAAAGATCACTGCCATGAAGCTTTCCAGGTTGGAGACCTCCTGGCTGCGCTGCCTTTACCCTATCTATCTGTGCTTGGGCACAGCTTCTGGAGCTGTCAAGATGTATTTAACCCTGTGGCTGCTGCATTGCAACGAGAGGCCATTAGCAAGCCGAGCAGCCGTTACATCCCTCTGCGCTGAGAGCGTAGCCATTTATTTTGCTAAGTAGACAGTGTGTAGTGAAGAGTGTGATGAGAAAGGAGGGAGGGATGGGTGATGTGGAAGAAGGGATAATTAAAAAAATGAAAGGAAATCTACCCAATTGCGTGGACTGTTTTCAGGGGCTGTGTTCCTTGGGCTGTGCTTGAGATCTCAGGGTCTTCTCTGCAGTGGGTCCTGCTGCTGGGTTGGGTGAAGGAAGGATGGGGCAGCTTCAGGCAAAGAGATGGGAAACTCCTTTTCTCCCTCTCTCTCTTCCCATGTTTGGTTGGTGAACTGGACCCTCTGACAGCAGAGGTGATCGAAAAGGAAGCAATGGACCTTTCTTTATGGTGGTCTTCCATTGATGTCAGCTGGTGCTTTGCTCTCCAAGACTTTAAAAACTGAGTTTTGGGGGGTGGGGGGCTTCCCATTCTCCTTCACCTAATGACCATCCACCAAAAACCCTGGAGCCAGTCAGTTTGAGCTGTGCTGCCATGAGGATTTCCCTCTGCTGAAATGAGTATCAGGCTAAACCACAATACTTGTTTATTGTTGTGGTTTCCCCTCGTTTTATTTGCTTCTGAGCCTCCAGTGTGAGAAAGTGCACACCTGGGGTTTAAATGGCTGCTGGTTCTTTGCAGTTATTTCCTGGGTTACTTGCTGAGGTCTTGCAGACCCCAGCTGGGAGAGGCTGCTTCAGGCAGGGACACTGCCTGCTCGTGCCATATGGGAAAGGGCTTTTAATGCAGTGGAAGTACAGGAAAAAGGGTAATGCTCGTGTGGGGAAAGTAACACAGGCACTTTGCAGCATTAGGGACAGAAATGTGCAGCTAACATAGAAATCAGCCAAGTTTATTCCTAACTGACTTAGAAACCGTTCCTGCACACCAGGATGAGCAGAGAGAGACCATGTCCTCTGCCACCAGGGCGGGCACTGGGCAAACTCCAGCTGGGGCCACCAGCACCTGCTGCCGGGATATCCTAAGGGCAGTGGAGGGATGCTCCGGCTCAGGTCAAGAGTTTTTGCCTCAGTGTTGTATTTCTGCGTGCAGCGGGGCTCCCCGCTGGGCAGTCATGCAGGTTTGCAGCCTTTTGCCCCCAGTGCTGGCTGCAGCGGCGGGCAGCTGCCTGCTCTGCTGCCTGCAGCCCACCCAGGCGCAGGCATGGCACGGCAGCTGGCTGAGCCGGATCCTCAGAAGGGCGACGAAAAAGCGCAGGCACCGAGGACTGCATACGGAGCCGCTACCGAGGGCCTTGAGACCAATTAGGCTATATTAATTACCTTTTGAGCTAGCCTGCAGCTTTTTGAAATTCCAGCATCATCCCCACCACGAACACCTTTTAGATCCTTCAAAGGGCCAGGGCTGCCGGGTACCCTGGGCAGGCTGAAATCTCTCGAGTTGCCCAGGCTCAATTATGTCTTTCAACACAGCTTGTCACCTCTAATCCTAAGGCCCAAATATGAGGGCACTGACCTTTTCAAGTCTCGGAAAGGTTGCTCAAATGAGGATGACAACCCAAAAGGGAAAAAAAAAACAGAAAAAAAAAGGAAAAGAAAAAAGGGGAACAGGAAACTTCATGTGACATGGAAATAAATTCTCGCATCCGTGTGAAGGGTTTTACTCTGCCTTCACGTACATAATTTATCAATTTAGAGATTAGTAAAATTGTACAGTGTGCAAGGAGAGGCAAATTGGTGCGTTACAAAGCTTTAGAAAAGACCTGCCCTAACCGTGATAGGAGAGAGAATGAACTGCCACCTCTGGACAAAGCAGTTCGGTGCTAGAACATGATAATGTCAGTTTGGGCTTTGCTGAGAATTTATATTTTATACAACAGAATGGGGGAGATTTCTGCCAAAGTCTTGAAGTGGTGGTAAATATTTGCAGGTTCTTTGTTTTAATTTCATGGGGGGGGACAGGTATGGACGTAGCAGGGGTTAATGTTTGGTGGGGAGAGGTGGCTGTTATTTATATTATGGTAGTAGGGTGCTGAGAGGGCTGGTAGTTTGGTTGGTTTTGATGGAGGAGATATAAAAATTTAATGATGGAAAACAGATATGCAAAGCAACAACAAATTATCTGCCTGAGTTGCACTGCTTTTTCCTGGGCAAAACACAAATAAAGAAAGTGCATAAATGATAATGAACTAAAATGTCAATAATTGAAGATCTGAGTCACATGGGTAGGGAAACTTCTGTAGTAATTATCTAAGTTTCGATCTTGCAGTGTCTCTTTCAGGAACAGAGCAGCTTTAGCTACTTGAATCATTTCTTGATCGTGCAAACATCCACTGAAATAAATTCATTTTTCTTCTGTGCTTTTCAGCTCTTTTCCATAGCCCTGGGATGTGACTGTCTTTATATTAATAGGAACTGCTGCCTGACAACCATTAAATGTGCATTTAAGCCTTTTGCATAGCCTGAACATGCTATAGCTGTTCCATGTCATGACTGCTGACGAGCAGGGTCAGGCCCTTTCCTCAGTAGATATTGCTGAGCCTATTAGGCTCTAACGGGGTTAGAACAATTGATATTTACAGCCCTGCCACGGCCAGCCGGATTTTTGCAGCCAGCACAAGGGCTGGCAGCACACGGGGTCCGATACTGGGCTGAGGAAGGTGCTTATCTTGGTTCCGGAAGGGAGGTGGAATTAGGGGGGGAAGGTTGCTGCCTGGATGGGATGAATGTTGCTGCTTTAAGATTTATTGACAGCACCGCCTTTTTAGACAAAGTCTTTTGGAAATGCTGTTGTGGGAAGCTGAGCGCATGGTGTGCCAGGCTGGAAAAGCAGGGCTCTGCTCACTGTTTCTCCCTGGGATGCAAACGCACCCCTGGCCTGGTCCCTGTGCTCTGCTCTGGTCCCATCTGGAATGTGCCGTGGTGGCACCTGCCTGAGCATCGTGTCCTTGGATCCGCGGGCGACATGTGCTGGGCAGGTGCACGGCAGGATCGCCCCTTGCGGAACACAACCCGTGCTCTGCTTAATCGAGGGGTTTGGTGGTGGTGTGATTATAGCACAGCGGGCGAGGTTTGGTTGGTGAATGTTTTTGGGTAAGGCGCAGGAAAAGGTCAGAAACTCAGCATACACAGAAATGGTGCAGCTAGAGACTGGCTGAAGCCAGTGGTTTGGATGTGCCGTGCTGCGCTGCTCACACCATGCAGATGATTCCCCTGGGGTGGAATCCCTAGGGCTCCTCAAAAGCTGGAACTTTGCACATCCAGGTGCCACGGCAAAGGCCTGGGGTGACACTTGGGAAATCAATTTAGTTGGAAGTCTATTACTTGAATTCATGGTTTGTTTTTTTTCCCTTTGGCTTCAGACAGAAGTGGAAACCAGAGCAGGGCCCGACCTGCTTACGTAAGAGAAAATATAAAAATAACCCGCGAGTGTGAGAGGGGAAAGCGCAGGAGAAGTGGACCCATGTGACAGTTCCCAGAGCTGTCCCGGCTTCAGCAGAGATGCTCCCGCTCCTCGGTGGGACCACTCTTATGGGGCGGTTCTTTCAGCCTACGGAAGCCTGTTGGTGCAAGTAAACACTTAGAAAGAGCAGAAAATGGAGGGGAACAGAGTGAATAGAGAGGGGAAAGAGCCTCACCATGGCGAGTACTAAGAAATTATCTTCTGCTCTGAAATGGATTTGGGCCCAGAAGACAAGGCAGAGGAGTCAGTAAACTTTTCTTGGAGCTGGGACTTTGGAGGACAAGAGTGACAGCTTTGCCAAACGGGGTCCAGACAGGTTCTTGGGTTTCGGTGTTAGGATGAGACTCGCCAGAGCGCTGGCTCGGGGCACTTCTGGTCCATGCCTCGCATCTGCTGCTTTTCCCATTTGTAGGGACAGCTTAGGGGAAAGGATGAGGAAAATGAAGAAAGGCCTGGTATTTCCTTTCACCTAGGGATGGCAGAGGGCTTGGCAGACGGGCAAGTACCGTCTGATGAAGGGAGAGCTTGCGAGTAGAGCGGGTTAAGTGCCCAGCAAGGTGAGGCATTTGTGTGCTTAGGAAAGAGCAAGCAGAGCTCTTGAGCCCCAGGCTTCCTGATCCATGCAACTAAACAACAAAAAAAAATATAGAAGAAAACGGAATAAAACTCATTCTTTCAGCTAACTGCAGGTGACCACTCTCCCAAGGTAGTTGTTCGCTTTATTCCACTCACTTTAGCATTCACGGTGCAGAAGCAGCCAGCTCGCTCCCTCCCGGCAGGATATAAATGTCAGTCAAGACAAGGAAAGTCCGAATCCCCTATGTCACAGCGTGACAAGGAGGCCTGGATGGTGGTTAAGTGAAGAGAGTAAAGGCTGATTTAGCACTCTCCATGTTAAAAAGACTTTGAACGGGCAAGGAGGTGTCAGTGCAAGGTGACTGAACAACAACCCCAGGCGTCCTTAGGGTGCACTTGCCGCTACGGCAAGAGCTGTTTGTGTGTAAATCGCCTGCTGGAAGTGCCAGGCGTCCGACAGAGTGGCTGGCGTGGCTGCTACTTTGTCTTTTTTTCCTTTTATTTTTAAAACCAGATATGTTTTGGAGTTGTGGGCAAGGTGGAGGTGGGAAGTTGCATTAAGAAAAAGCACCCGAACCGTGCAAGAAGCTGCCCGAGGCAGTCGGCCGTGCCGTGCCTCGTGGCCCAAACACCACTGGCGATGCCACGGGGATGGGGTTGGGCTGGGTTTGTGCCACCCTGGGGTTCCCTGCAGAGGGGAGCCCTGATTTCAGCCTCACCCTCCTTCCAGCCACCCGCTGTTGTTTGGCTGGCGGTGCAGCGCCGTGCCGCATCCCTGTGCCCGGTGCCAGCCAGGTTGGTGGCTCTGGCTGAGGTGAACCCCCAGCAGCAGGGTTGGATGTACGGCCCCGGGCACCCCCCTTGCAGCCCCTTCCCCACCCAGGGCACCCACCACCGGGCAGCGCTGCCTGCCCCAAGCTGCCGCCACCGCCTGCTTTTGTCTCGCTGGCAGCGCGCGGGGACGACTCGCTTTGATTAATATTAACACTGCGTCAGCGGCTCCTTCCCCACCGTTTTAGCGGAGGACTTCTCCTTCAGCATTGATCCGCCCTGTGTCCACCGAGGGGGTGAGGATCAATAGGCGAAATGCAGGCACAGCTCGCCTGCCGCCTTTTATTTATTCCTCCCTCTTATTTATTTATTAATTAATCTGATTTATATTTTTCCAGCTGCTTTCATCTACCGCAGGGCAGTCTGATCTGTCTGGGGGGGCCGGGGGAGGATCAGCAAGCCGGTTGGCCATGAGGATGGGCTCTGTCTGGAAAAATTGCCCATGAACCAGTGCAATCCTCCGTCCAGCAGTCCATGTCTGCCATGGAATATTGTCATCCCGATGCTGTTTGCTGGGATGGCACTGCCGGGCAGCCCCCCCACCCTGCCCGCCATTGCGCAGCCCTCCGCCGTGGCGCTCCCCCCGCCGTACGCCTCCTCTGCTCGCAGCATCTCTCCCCTCCGCATCCGCTATAATTGACATTTTCCATCTGACAGGTTCTGTTTTCCCTTCCCGCAGTTGCTAAGGAAACCAGAGAGAGGGCCCGGGAGCCATTAGCTGCCGTCATCGCCTGCCCGTCCGCAGAAATGTCACTTCTGCTAACGAACACTGGAGGGAAAAAAAAAAAAAAAAGAAAAAAAGGAAAAAAGTTAAAACCCGAACAAAACGCAGCACCAAGCTGCCGTCGTGTTACAGAAAGGGGATGGCGTTAACGGGCCCCGTCTTGCTTTCCCGTGCGAAGGTGATGCTTCCCCACCCCGATGCAGTGGCAGGGCTCAGCATCCTTCGCCTGGTGGGCCCCTGTGCAGCGTGGGGGCAAGGGGCTGTCCTGGCCAGGCGCTGGTGCCCACAGGATGCCCCCAGCCACGGGGAAAGGAAAAGAGGTGCCCATGGGGCCTTCTGGACCCCCAAATGGAGGTGTCGAAGCCCCAGCTGCCCTCCTGTGCTGTGCAAAACCCCCCGGGGCTGCAGGCACACAAACAGCCTCCCCCAGGCTGCTTGGCTGGCTCACTCGTGCTTGCCCTGTTGTGATTTTAAATCCCCTTGAAGCATTTTGTCATTAAAAAGTAGACAGTGACCCTTCGCCACTCCCCCCATGCCAGTGGGGAGACGGGCTGGGGCAGCCCTTACGACTCCCTGTTGAATTAAGTTTACTAAAAGCAAACACCCATTGACCAAACCGCTGTGGTTCTGCATCACACTTGTGCGCAGGTTGCTGTGTCATGTGGAAGTTAAGAATTTGCTGCCATCTTCAAAAATGCCTGCGGTGTTCCTTCTGCTTCTGTTTGGAAACTTCTTCCCCTTCATGGTTTCTTCATTCCCTTCCCCTCTTATTTAGAGAAATGCCAATATTCTGCTAATTGGAAGATTAGCTACAACGCGATCCAGCGGCTCGTTGGAAATCCCACATGCAATCTGTGGTGGAACTGGGGAGAAAGCTAAAATTTCCTGCATCCCATTTTGGAACATTTTCCATGCTACTGTAAGTCTTTACTCTTCCTTCCAGATATCGAACTGAAGGAGACCTGGGCTCCTCAGAGGCGCTGCCAGCTCCATCCCCCCCCCCGTTTGTCCTCTATAACCTGCCCCAAGTGAAGATCGAGAGCCTCCTCTGTTCTATCGAGTCTGTGTGACCAATGCGATTACTGTGGATTCAATGAGAATTTCTTTCTTTTGCTCGTGGAAGTGTTCACATGCAGCAAAACCCTTCAGGGGCTTTTGCTTTATTATGTGACATAACTCAGTGCACACCCACAAAACAACATTTTGAAGTATTTGTCACAGTCGGGTCTGGGTTTGGTGAGACTGTGCCACGCTGCATCTGGGACCAAGAACTGTATCTTTGCCACATCTCAAGTTTTAAGAGAATCTTGATCTACTTGGAGGTTCAGATGACCTCTGAGAAGTTTGAGTTTCTGGTCTCCAGCAGGTTAGCATTTGACTTTTATGCCGGGCTTTGCCCTTTCCTACTTGTGGTCCTTTGTCAGTGGTGGGCAGAGAAATGCAGCCTCGGAGCGCGGAGGGCACCAGACCCATCCTTCCTCACTGAGGACCTCTCAGCAATGCCAGGCAAAGGACTTCAGCCCTTTCATTTCCCTTCAGAGATCTATGGCAATACAAAACTACGAGGCAGAGCTTTCCACAGGGCTTTTTGTGCCGTAGCTTCGCCGGCCTCTGGCAGCAAGCTGAGGGTTAATTTGGCAGGCTACCGTCTGAAAGAAATTTGGTGCTAGGGGTGGTGGTGAGCGCCGTGTCCTCTGGATCCTGAGAAGCAGATGGATCATGCAATATCTTGTCTCCGTTACCCAAACCAGGTTCCCAGCCTCTCCTAAGCACCTGGGTGCTTCTTGTTGCAATCGTATGAGAAGCAAAAGACTGGCTCGGCTCCTTCGGACAGGCACAGGAGGCCAGCAAGGCTACATGGCCTTGGAGGGGACAGGAAAGTCCATCGGGGCAGGGGGGTTTCGCCACCATGAGACGCTGCCTTCCCCAAAGCGCCGGCTGTGTTAGCAGGGGTGATGCACCCTCCCTTCAAGCCCCGTGCTGCTCTGGGGACCGTGGAGCCCCACAGCTGCCCGTACGCTGTCACTGCCGTGCCCGCAGTTACCTCCGGGGAGCATTTCCCTGATTTTAGAGCCAGAAATGGCTCCGTCAAGTGAGATAAAACACTGGTCCCGGGCGGCTGCCCGGGCGGCTGCTGGGCCGATGAGCAGGAGGAAGAGGAGGGACAGAGCGTGCCACGCTTGGTCTACCTGGCTGGTGAAAGGGCAGGGAGACCCTGGAGACTCATTGACCGGTGTTTTGGCTGTTTGGTCTTCTGATTTTATTTATATTTTTTTTCTCTTTGCGGAGAGTGAGGAAGCCCCAAGGAGAGACCTGATGTATAGAGCTTTATTTCCGTCTCCCGCCTGCTTTATGGTATTCTTCCTTACCTCTGTGGGTAAATGTTGGCTCTTTAGTGGCAATGACTGCATCTATTATGCAAGGCTGAGGAAGTGGGGAAATAACAGCATGAGAAATGTGCTCGAATGAGTATTCAAATGTGAACATAACGAGTGCAGTCAGTGTAGCACCGAGTCCTGAGGGACGTGGGAGCTTTGGTTCGACTTTTATTTCTTTAAAAAGAAAGCCTTAACCCTCCCACCCCCTGGGTATTATTTTCAAATTAATTACTCTCATTAGATTAATTGTGTGAGTGCCTGTTCCATTTTCCCCCCTTTCAGTGGGTTAGGCTAGAACAGGGCTGCTAAAAATATAAAACCTAGGAATCACGCAGCAACAATTAATCCATAAAAAGGAATGCTATTGCTGCACACACTGTCCTTGTTTAACAGATAATAAATAACAATTAATAAATGATCCTGTGTTGGAGCACTCCCTCCCCCCAGATGTAATGCTGATAAATTTCTCCCTCGCTTGGGGGTTAGGGAACGCCGGCTGTTTAAAGGCAAACTACAAATCTAAAATGAAAATTGAGTTCTGCCTTGTCATATGGCTCAAATGCCCTCCCGTCTAGGCTGGGGTGGGCATTCATCGCAGCTGTGATGTATGTTTTAATTTACCTAGTATATGTTATTAGATTATAAGCCCCTTAGGGCAGGGATCTCATGTTTTATACCTCTAAAGCACTGCACACACCTATTGAACTATATAAATACCTTTTACAAAATGAATTTGTCCTCCTGCTGTGAAATCCTGCCTTGCCTCCTGGTTTGCATAAATATCCTAGGACAGATCTGTCTGTGGTGATTTTGACATGGGGAGTCCTGTGAAAATTCTGGTGGTGCCGGTGTCCCAGACACCATGACAAATCCGACTGTGCCAGAGCGGGGAGGAGGGTCCAATAGGTTTTAAATTGGTTTGGTTTTTAAAAAAAAAGTGTAGTCTTTTCTAGTATGTTTTGCGGTGGGGGGATGCCTGGTAGACTGGTGGGGTTTCCAGTGAGTATTTCGTGTCTTGGCTCCATTTCCACTTCAGTGATGCACTCCCCGGGGCTGCCCGGGGGGCAGGCTGGGTTCCCCTCCCACCGGCGTTGTCTCCTGGTTTTACCCTGCTCTGAAATGTCACCAGCAATGGGCAGCCTAACCCACTGGATTTTCATTTCTCCTGTGGTTTCACTTTTTCAATCTTATCCTGCTAAATTTCTGGTTTAATACCAAAGCATCCCCCTCCCCCCACCTTGGGTGCTGTAGTGCAGCATCTTTTCATTGAGGACCTTCAGAGCACGGGAGCGATGGGCCAGGGCTCAGTAAACATGGTGGGGAGGAGCTCACCTTCTGTTATTTCTGCTTGGATTTTAGGAGCGGTAAATGTGCGTGCAGGCTGCTGCCCACCCCTACAGGTTGTTGTGTGGTCTGGACTTGCCTACCCTGACTCCATCCTTGCCCCCAAGTTCTCCATCAGTAAACTCCTCCACCAAACTCACAGCTTCTGCTGAAGTTACAGAATATCTTAATGAAAAATATCCAGACTGAAAACACTTGAGAATCTCCTGTATCTCATAAGTTGATTTTACTTAAGCTTTGGGGTTTTTATGTTAATACGCATCTCTCCTCTGGTCTAAGCTATTGGACTTTTTTTTCTTTATCTGTTTATACTGAATTATTAAGAGGAACAGGCAAATAGATTCATGTCTCTAAACTTTCTTCTGCGGTCACTGCCAAATGCAGGTTTTGTGTCCCTGGTGTAGAAGTGCTAACTCAAAAAAATTCATTGGTTTGTTCTCATTAAGTCAAAATATATATTATTAAAGCAGAGGAATCTGGAGTTAATCCCTGACTTGAGTAGAGGTGCTTGTATTTACACTGGTTTAAATGTCATAATACTTACCAAGTGCTCATATCTCCATGCTCCCAGTAAAACAGCATTACTAGAGATGACTGATTGCCTGAACTGTTCAAAGAATACGTAGAATTTCCTACTGTGTAAGAAAGGCAGAACAAAAGGTGAGCTACGAGCTAAATGGGATTAGGTGGTAAAATATTTTTGCTTGCCCTGCTTCTGCAAATATGGCTCACATGGCTATGATACTCTGGGAAGACTGAACTTCCCAGTGCAAAATTCCAGCCTGTTTTCCATGGGTGGCTCTTGGAGGATGACAACTGCAGGGTTCCCAGTAGCATGGGGGTTGAACACAACTCTGCTCATCTCCAGATCTCAGCAGAAAGCTTCTCTGCTCCCTCAGAAATGCTTCTCCAGGCGCGTCCTCAGATCTTGGGGAGCCTCTGTGTTAGAGGGGAGACCTCCAGTCAGTAAGCTCCTGCAGCGCGATTGCATAATTAAATAATTCTTGGGGTATTTTGAGGGGATTTTCACAGCAGTGTTTCTTATCTAACCTCTAGGCTGCTCTTAATGTCCTGGCTTCTGTCTGAAAGGGAGCAAGGGAGGACACAGCACCTTGTTCTTTGCATCAGCCCAGACTTTAATAAGCATTTGTGTTCTTTGGAGCTCACAGCAGAGCGGGTGAGATGAAAATCTGGCAGATGACACCGCCATCCTGTAGGAAATCAGTCAAAGGGCCTGTTTTCTACTTTCTTGCCACTTCTGCACTGGGAGGACACGGACCGGGGTGCATGTGAGGCCGGTGTACAATGTCATGAGAACAAACCAGTGTGTCCTGCTTCCCCCGGGGCTTTGTGAGGGTTTATATGGCCGACCCGTGATATCGCTGCACTCGTTGACTGGCTGGTTGCCAAGACCAGCATCCCTGTTGCTCATATTGAAGAAAAGGTGTTTCCTTTGGTACTCGTGAAGGACACAGCTGAGCAGAGCTCTGTATGATACCCCACAGCTGCTTCTTTTGGTTCGGTCCCACATAAATGGCCATGGTGCCACGTAAATGGCCATGGTCCCATGTAAATGGCCATGGTGCCTCTGGACAGCACGGCACATGTGCCATGGGATGCCACCGGAGCTGTCTCACCAAGGGCAGGCTCCTGGTGGGGATGCTGGGAGGGGGACAGAAGGCTGGGCCAGCTCCACGCGGTGGCCCAAGCCACATCACTGCTTGGCCCTTTGTGTTGCATGAACCGGGTGGAAAATGATTAATTACTTTTCCCTTGGCTCAAGCTCACTGCTCAATCTGTGTGTGCCTTGGAAAGCTGTGGACAGACCTGGCCTGAAACCAGGGAGCCTGGAGACAAATTGGGAAGATGGAGAAACACAAACCAAAATGTGATCCAGTAAAACAAAGGAACAACATGCCCCAACTTCAGATTGTTAGAAAGGTTCATTTGGGATTTGGCTTGGCTGGGAGCAACAGTGAACCAGCCCCCCTCCAGCCTCAGGCCATGGGCAGATGTCCTCTCCTGGGTCCTGGGGCTGTAGGTCTGCAGCTGTGTGGGGTTCCCATGCATGCAGCTCTGATGGTGGGAAAAGTCTTTGGAGGGTGTGGTTCTGGCCTGGCGATTCCCCGAAAGCCACCTGCAGGTGTGCCACCCTCCCTGGCTTGCTCCCATCTCAGGCATGTTGCAGCAGGGCTAGCGATGCTGCCACGTGTGTGACCGTTTCCAAATGATTTGCATGTGTTGGCAGTTGCATGGAGAGAGCTTTTTCTCCTGTTTTCTGTGCTGCTTCCCCTGGGAAGGAAACATCGGGTGGGTTTTATGCCTCAAACAAGTTGGGGCATGAGCCAGGCTGGGGCAGAGACCCCTTTGGCAGTGGGGTGTTCCCCTGAGTGATTGGCCACCACATAGAGCAGAACCTTGGCACAGCATCAGTGTCTGGGTGTCACCAAAGGTCTGCTGAGAGCTCCACGGTGTCCAAGGCCAGGAAGGTGTGAGTCTCTATGTCACTGGGCTGAGGCCAGAGGTAGTTGCGGTTGCCGATCACCCCTAGACCTTGTGCGGACCCCAACCACCTCCAAGCCTGCTTCTGCTCACTGTCCAGGTCCCTGGGGCCCTCCCTGGTCCTCACCAATGCCACACAATCTCCTGGGTCTTTCTGGGTTTGCTCTGGAAGAAGGTGAGGTTCCACCCATATCCTTCAAGAGAGCAGTTTCCCAATAGCAGGTTGACCTTTGCTATCAAATGTCTTTTTGGGGCAGCATTTGGGGCTGGTAGCATAAGCGCAGGGAGGCAGCACTGAGAATGCACTCTCTCCTGGCAACCACACGTGCTGGCCAGCCATTTACATGGAACATCCCTGGCCACCAACGTGGGCTCCAGGTGTGTCTCAAACTAGATCCCACATGAGGTCTCTTCTGTAAGCAGCACATACATGGCAGCCGTTGGCTTCATCTAGACTATGCCTACTCTGCTTCCTCCCTGCAGAGCAGGGTCCAGCACTGCAGGGATGGGCAACATAATACCAAGTGCTCCAAGCTACCTTCATTTTCTCCATGGACTGGACATGAGACTGTGTCTTTCCTCTGTACCCTTGAAGGGCTCCTCTAATTCCCTCCCATCTCCTCTGCAGGCGCATTGGAGGTGAGACCTTCATTTTATGGAGCAGGAAAGCACTGAAATTCAGCTATTTCACACCGTGAAGAAGTCATGGAAAGAGGAGGTTGTGTTCCTGTCCTCCAAGCACCATCCAGTCCCTCTGGGTCTGCACAGCAAAGGTTCCTGCAGGACCGAGAGGGCTGGCACATGGGGGGAAAGCCACCCCCATCCCTGCACAGCACAGATTTGGGGTCAAGCTGGTGGCCGGGGTCTGTAGGGGCAGACCATTGGTATACCTGCACCCGCATGGCAGTTGCAGACCAGGACACTGATTTTCTGCCTGCACGGACACGCGCAGCCACTGCAGCATTCCCAGGGGGTGCCCGGGCTGGCTGCGGTGCTTCGGGCACGCCGGAGCATTGCGACCCCTCGTCCCGGGGAGGGACACTGACCGGCTGGTTTTGTGTCTGGCCATTGGCAGGCCCTGGCGCTGTCTCTCTGACTTGCTCTCTATTCTTTGCACCGCTTTGACGCCACGCTGAGGCTGGTCTGAAGAGAGATGCCTGTTAGCACGCAGGACGAGCTGGGATGGGGGCTGCAGGATTTGTGTGCTGCTTCCTTGTTTTGCAAGGGGAGAAGCTGGGGAATGGCAAGCCCCGAAGCCTCTGGGAAGCTCTCGCACTCTTTGTGCTTGCCTGCAAAGATCTGGGGAGGTTCCCCAAAGGCAGCAAGGTCTTTTTTTTTTTTGTTTCTAGGGAGTTGCTGTTTGCTTCAGTGGCACGGGGGTTGGGGGTGGGATTTTAATGTCTCCGAGCATGAGTGGCCACCGTGGCATTGTTCCCGCCGCCCCGGCTGTGCGCTCACAAGCCTGCTGCAGGCTGTGCTAAAAATAGGCTGCAAGCATCATCCCCCCGCCACCACCCAATCAGGGGCACGGCGGCGGGGTGCAAAGATCTGGGGAGGTTCCCCAAAGGCAGCAAGGTCTTTTTTTTTTTTTGTTTCTAGGGAGTTGCTGTTTGCTTCAGTGTCACGGGTGTTGAGCGTGGGATTTTAATGTCTCCGAGCATGAGTGGCCACCGTGGCATTGTTCCCGCCGCCCCGGCTGTGCGCTCACAAGCCTGCTGCAGGCTGTGCTAAAAATAGGCTGCAAGCATCATCCCCCCGCCACCACCCAATCAGTGGCACGGCGCGGGGGCGCGCGCCCGCTCGCCATCAGCCCCCTCTTCCCCTCGGCTCCCAGGCTGTTGACAACTCCGGACAGACTGGAGAGGGGGATGGTTCTCCTTCTCGGAGGAAACGAGAGCTTCTCCTTAGGAGTCAGAGGAGAGCTGGGCGTCCAAGCCTACGGGGCCACAGGGCAGAGTGACTCACACCAAGCCTCGTGCCCTTTGCTGCCCCAAAACTCTGGTCCAGCTGCTTATGTTGGAAAAGCAGTCGGGAAAGGCTGCAAGCTAAGGTGAAGAGTGAGATCATTTCCAGTGGCGTAGCCAGAGGTCTTATCTGTAGCGTCAGTGTGCAGATTTGGTTATGAACAAGTAGGGTGAGGTTTGCTGCTCTCATCTGCAGGACATCCAGTTTTTCCAGCATGCTCCTGTGACCCAGACTCTCCCCTTTCCCAGGAACGTAACTGGGAGGCAAGGTTTTGGAAAAACTATCCGGGGGGGGTGGGTTAATTTGACAGTATTCTTCTAACATGTGCTGTTAAGCATCACTGAGTTGCAGATCATTTGCAGTAGCAAAGGGCAAAATCCATTTTTTCTTCCAACAGGAGTTGATTCAAAACTGTTACTCTGTTTCCTCTACCATAATTGTTCTGTCGATAGCGCTTTACAGAATATTTACAAGATATAGTAAATGCCATAAAGTGCTTATAATCTTAGACAAATACAATATACAAGCCATTGCTTCAGATGTGAGAACCTTTGCTAGAAATGTAAATCAAACCTTTGCTGAGCCTCAGAACATGGAAGATAATATTTATGTTTTATTAGGTTTCATTTCTGTACTTTCTGTATTTTCCAAGGTTGGGTTGGGAGCAGACATGCCAAAATCCTAAGGGGGAACCTGTAACTACAAGATTTACAGCATTTTTATACAGGTAGATGAAACCTGAATGGGTCCAACAGCTACTGCCTTCACTTCCAAACTTTGCAACTGCATCTCCCATCCTTGGAGCATGGGGGGTTTTACCTGTGGTGCGTAGCAGGGTGGTGCTGTAGTAGTTTACTTTGCAAGACAGACCCTGCAGGCTTTCTCTCCTGTTGGTGGAGTTAGGAAAGGGTCACCTACCTTTGCTGTTCCAGTGGCTGGGGTGGTACCACTGGCACTGGTTGGTTTGTCCTGGCTGGAAGGCTGTGCATGACTGGGAGGATGTTCTGGCAAGCTCGGTGGATGCAGAGCTGTGGTCTCTCCCTGATCACACATGTTGTTTCCACAAACCCCAATGGAAGTCTGGAAATCAGCACCCCAGAAATGCTCATCAAAACCATCCAAAGCCAAGAGATATCGAAGGATCCCAGAGGACTTGATGGAAAGCATCTTTCCATGGGCCTCTTGGTTTTCTAAGCCTTAAAACTTAGCTAAGATTTCTCAGGAATCAGAGTGGGAAGGACAAACCCATGGGCCTCTCCCTGACCCCCCTCCAGGCAGGAATTACAGTACGTTTTCAAAGCAACTAAAAGCAAAGTTGTTCATTTCTGCTAACCCCATCCTTCGTGTCCCCTGTCATGCTGCAGCTGCAAGGGCGCTCTGCCTAGGTTTTGACTAGGTTTGGTATTTGAACTCTTCCAGATGTCACGATGCAGCTGAGAGCTGGAGCCCCATCCCTGCAGCCCCCGGTGCGAGCACTGTGCTCCTGGCTCAGCTGTGAAACAGCCACAGTATCCCAGCTCAGACAGATCTGTTTGGGAATAAAGGGATGGAATACACCGGGAAAAGCTCCTGGGCTGATGCTGCCAAATGTGGATGTTTTGTGACTCCAGCGAGGGGCCGAGCAGAGACATTTAGGTTCATGGTTTGTGCTTTGAGCAGCGATGCAGCTCCCAGGAAATCAGTTCCTGCAAAGCCCCATCCCCATTCAGCTGGGCCCTGACCCATACAGATGTCCCGTTGCTCCCCCGTTGGTTGTCCCAGAGGTTTTTCCTGGAGCGAGGAAGATCCCGTCCAATTCCATTATCGGGTTCTTTTAAAAAGAGTCAATGCAGGACACCCAGTCACCCCAGCTCCACCCCAAACCCTACCATTCACCAACAAATCCCTTTTACTAAGCCTCATTCACCAGGAGGAGCCTCTCCTCTTTGAAATACAGGAAAGGATTTTTTTTTTTCCCCATTCTCAGGACTTTTTCCTGCCATGCTCCAATCTTGCCCGGGGGGCCTTCCTCCCAGCAGCCTGCATTGCCACCTCCAGTGCCCTCCCATCCCCAGCCAGCAAACCCAGCTCCATCCCCTCCTCCTCCTCCTCCCCCTGCTGCTGTAGCAGTGTCCTGGGATGGCTTCCTGCGAGCAACAGGCTCAGCCCAGCCCCAACCTTGTTTTATTTCCCTCCAAGATATAAGTAAAATAACATTATCTCATTGCATTACATCTCTCCGTGCCAGGGGCTCTGCAACTTTTTGTAATGTCAGAGCAAGAGCGAGGGAAGGGCTCAGTGCAGAGAGGGCAACAGAAAATTACCATTTCTTTTGTATTAGGTGCATACTTTAAAAGGCTCATTCTTACCCTTTTAAAACACTATCTAAGTTTCTTGCTGGGCAATTAACATTCCCCAATGACAGTAGCTGCGAGTTGTATCTGTGGAAATGGGTGCTGGTGGAAAGACATATTATACTAAAAGGTTGGTTTGGTGGTTGCTTTTTAAAGGGAGGATGTTTTCTATTAATTATCTTTTATATACTCAAACACTGTCTCCCATTACTCTTCCAAGTCAGGGACAGTGAGAGATGTGTCAGGGCTGGGGAACAACACACAAGCAGTAAGATTAATTGACACTTAGAAATCAGATTGTGATGAATAGATCTCAGCCTCCCAAGGAGATCCATCTTCTTTAGGGTGCATTTAGGGCTCAGACTGCCTTTAATATATGCAATGAAGCATCTTTACCTTGCATATGATACTGCTGCTAACCCCATGGCATGACATCCTCGCTGCGTATGGCTGGCTGGTGATAGGATATTTTACAGTCCACTGGTTAGGGGTTTTTTTTTGCTTTTTTAGGCACTTTTTAAAGTGCTAAAATGCAGTGTACATGAATCCGATGGCCAACAGCCTAAGGGCTTCTGAACCTCGGGGCG
The DNA here is from genome assembly GCF_000687185.1 of Egretta garzetta. Lineage (NCBI taxonomy): Eukaryota > Metazoa > Chordata > Aves > Pelecaniformes > Ardeidae > Egretta > Egretta garzetta. The sequence continues at coordinate 2,732,730 of NW_009259586.1, forward strand.
GGGGGAGGCAAAGTTTTTCCCTTTTCTTTCCGGGTCTTCAACACAGATGCATTTCATTTCAAGTGTAAGAGACATTGTCACCCTCAGGCAAACAGCCCCCTCCCCAAACTCCTTTTTAATCAGGCTGTTTTCTGATGGTCTACCCCTCAGCTCAGCGTTCAAAGCACCGCAGCTGCTGCTGTGGAAGCGATTACAATTTCATTAGCTGTACCAGCCGGGCAGGAGGGAAAGCTGTACTGGAGGGGTGGGATTCAGCACCGGGCAGAAGGACGTGGGGTATGCCTCTCAAGGCAGGAAAACAGATGCCCTGAACGTGTAGAGCCACGTTTCAAAGAGCGATGCAGATAGGTGAGCCTGCGGGGATGCAACCACGGTGGGAGCCAGGGAGCTGGCGTGGAGCAGACCCCAGCGACCTGCCCTGGCACCTGCAGCACTTGCAAAGGCGGGGGCTGTGGGTGCCCCTTTGGGGTTATCCCCAGCCCTTCCCTTTCCCTGTGGCGGAGGGAAATCTTGCTGGTGGCATCTGCCCTTCTCCGTAGAGTCACCGCAGCCCTCGCTGCCGCACAGCAGCTTCTCCCATCCTCTACCTGTCCTGATGATAGGATGAGGGGGAATGGTTTGAAGTTGCGCCAGGGCAGGTCTAGGCTAGACATTAGGAAAAACTTCTTCACCGAAAGGGTTGTCATGCTCTGGAATGGGCTGCCCAGGGAGGTGGTAGAGTCCCCATATGACTTCAGCTCTGCTCCCCCTACCAATTGCTTATTCCGCTGTGTACTTTCCTGTAACTACCCCTTCAAAAAACAAATAAGCAGTCGAAAACAAACACATTTAGCTCGCCGTTTACATGGTGCTTGACAAACACAGATTACGGCGTGTTCCTGCCCCCAAAGAATTTACAGTCTCGGGAAGGCAACACAAACATAAACCAACAGATCCTGGGAGGAAGAGCTGAGGTTGCTGGTGATGAGCCTGAAGGAGGGGGCATGGGAAGGGAGAGGAGAAGGTTCCTCCTGGCATTTGGGAAATGTGGGGAGGGAGACCATGAGCTCTGCCAGCCCAGCCTTTGCAGGGCAACCCATCCTGTCTCCCCCAGCACCACCAGTTTGCCCTGGCTGGAGGGAGGCAGCAGGTGCCTCAGCAGCTTTAAAGCACTTCAGGTTTGAGCAGTTTTTAATTGCTTGTTTGTATATTTTCAAGCGTGTGAAGATGACTTGATTTTCCTCGGTCCTCGCTGTGGCATCATCCCTGCCCTCTGAGGGACACACTCGCATCCCTTCCCTCCACGCAGAGGGGACAAGGATGGCAGGGACAGCAGAAACCTGATGGCTTTGGGAAACAGAGTGGGAAATGTCGAGGAGTAAGGACAGAGGGGGCTGGAAGCAGCAAGCCCTCCGTGCTCACTGTGCAAAATGGGGGGCGGGGGGGGTGGTGGTGTGTCTCCTCCAAACGCAGGGCTTGCTGCTGAAAGGGGATGCTGCATTCCCAGCATATATTTTCTTTTTTTAATAACACCGAGCTTTAAAATCCAGCAGTGACAAGGAGGGAGGAGAAGGGGATAGAGCATTTCAGCATTAACACTGCTCTTCTGTTCATAATAACATGCTGGTACTTTTAGGAGTGTCTGGGAGCTTAAGGGGTGGAAGGTGAAGTTATCTTTCAAGAGCAGCCCTAACACTACAGAGCTACTTAATGCGAGCTGGGAATAATGCAGGGCCGTGAGTTTAACCGGACAATGTTGTACTGGGTTGGTTTCATCCTGCCTGCGTTGGATTGTAGTGTTTTCCCATTGAGTCAGGGGTTTAGTCTTCCCCCCCCGCCTTCCTTTCTTCCCTTCTCTTCCTCCCCGCCTTGCTCAGACCCAATTAGCGTATCTGCTGCTTTGCTGATGCAGCGATGGTTCCTTCTGCTGCCAGGATAAGTGCCGGGCTGCTCCTGCAGCGGCAGCCGGTGTTGCAGTGCTTTTCTGTTGGCCCCTGGAGCGCCAGGGTGGGTGTGGGGAGCGTGGTGCTCACCCTGCGTGCTTGTGCACGCTCACGTGCACGCCTGCGTGCTGGATCTCCTCTCCCAGCAACCTGTGCTGTGCCCAGGAGAGCAGAGGCAATTGCTTCTGCAAGGGCTTTTGTACAAGGGGAAACCCTGCAAATCCTTCTGCATTTATCCCTTTCCCCTTGTTTAGTATGGCATGAGGCAGGGAATACCTTTAGCTCTGCACTGTGTTGGTCTCCTCCCCTCTCCCCACCCTCTGGCAAGGCTGGGGGCTGGGAGCAGATTCTCCCAAAGGTGCTGGGAGTGCTGCTTTGGGCAGGTTGCTGGGATTTTGCTCTTCTCCCTAGCTCTGGAGGACTCGTCTGCATCATCCGCTGCTGCCTTGGCAGACTGAGCAGATGCTTTTGTAACCAACCTCATGTTTCTCAGGGCTGGGGCAAGTCAAAGTCTTGGGAATGTTTCCATCTCCCTGCCTAGGACGTGGGAACAAGCGAAGGAGAAGCCCAACAGTGCTGCCTCCCTCTTGCAATGCTCCTTTCAACACTTTATTTTGGACCCAGGCAGTACAGGGCAGGTCGTAGGAAGTACCATGCCGTGACGCAGCCCAGGTAGAGTGGATGTTTGTTAAGGTGGATGGGGCTTTCCATGAAAAAACAAGGGCCCTGTTTGCAAGCTCAGAGCCACATTTAAATCTGCAGGCTCTGGGCAGTGGAAAACAAGCTGCTCCTTGAGCTACAGCTTGCCACAGGGATCGAAATTTCCTTGCTTGGTGCCAGAGCCTGGCAGAGCAGCCTGGTCACGGCTGCCACCGTGGGCGAGGCGAGAGCTGGTGGGGAGTGTCGGCATGCCATGAGACCACGAGCAAGGATTCTCATCAGACCTTTACACTTGTTTTATCCTAGAAAATACTAGAGATCCTACTTATGTAGCCTTTTCCGTGTTATTTTCAGTCTGACTTCTAAGGAAGCGTGGCTTAGGTGATTGCACTCCTTGTACTCGGCTGGGGCTGGTTGTCAAGCCTAACCTACTAACTTCTCGGCTCAGTGCTTTGCTTCACTGGCGTGTGACTGAAGGAGTAAAATCTCAGTGATTTCAACTACACATTTCATAAAAGTTGGTGGGCAGGTAAAGGAAAGAGGCTTTAATAGTAAAAGCCCCCACTGAGAAGGGCTGCAGCATGGGTTCTGGCGGTGTGAAACATCAGAGGACGCACCTGGGAAAAGAGCTCTTAAACACGGGCAGGAGAATAGTCACATTAGGAAATATTAGGCACCAGAGAATCTATTCCTGAGTAAAGTTTCTCTAAGTGCAGTGTCTGATGTCTGTAATGGGATGCTCTCGGAAGCTTTTCCTGTGGTCAGGACATTCACCCCCTTCTCCCTTCTGGATTCTTCAGTGTTTGCTAAAGGGTTGAACCCACAATCTGCCTTGGCTAAAATGCCAGGCAATGAGACACGATGCAGAGCAAATCAGGCTTTGTTAGTCCTCCTGCTGGCAGAATTGCTTTCCTATGCCAGTGGGATAATACATGTTCGGCAAGTGACCACCACGTTGGTGCCCATCTTGGACAGTCTTCTTCAAGCCTAGTCCTCTGCCCTGAGATCCAGATGCAACCTGGTACACATGGTGAGACAGCCCTGGGACTTCTGGAGAGGCTGTTAAGCCAACAGTGCTGAGAGTAAAGGAAGCTGGCACGACTTTTAGTGTCCTGGAGCAGCAAGGAAGGTGTTGGCTGATTTACTACTTGGCAGTTTGGCTTTGTATGCTTTGAAACCACCTCCTTCCCCCTTGCTCTGTTGGTTTCTTCAAAAGAAAACTAGACCAAACACTGGGAAGGTACCAAGCTGCCACGATCCCAGAGCGTTGGTAGCATTAGTGGGTTGAGTTTTACTGGAAAGCTGGACTTTTTTCTTCTTCAGACTTGCTGTGCTAGAAAGCAGGGTAGCCAGGCAAATATTTGGTCACTGACTCCCTCCTCTTCGCTGTGCAGCAGGGATTGTGTGGTTTCCATTTCAGTGTATTTTGGAAACGTGCCTTTCCCACTGGCACCCTGCAGCAGCATCCCGAAGCTGAGAGGTGATGAACAGCCAAGCCGCTCTCTCGCACAGAGCTAAACATGAAGTGCCAGAGGGGGAATCGCCGCAGGCGGCTGGAAAGGTCCCCTGGAGCAGCCAGGCTGCAGCAACAGGATATTGCTCTCAGGTGGAAGAAGTAATGAAGGAAAATATTGTGGAGTTTTAAAGATTTGAGCCTCCAACTTGCCCACTTGCTGCAAGAGGAGTGTTCCTGTTGCTCACACTCTGGATCTGGTCCCAGGGCAAGTTATAGCCTTGCTGCTGTAACCTGGTCTTTCCACCTGCATGCACAGCAGGCGTGCAGCAGAACTGCCCATCGTCATCACCTCCTCTTGCCCAGGTTATATACATTTCCTTCCTGCATATTTTTGCACTGACAGCTAAGGGATTGGGTACGTGGTGTTTGCTGGAATCCGCTTGGTTTGAAACCGCCCTGAAGGAAGCAGAAAACCCACATGGCACCATCAGGCAAGGATGTTCAGCGTGGCCTCCTGCGCACCAGTGGTTCCCTGCAAGGCTTCCTTGTCCCCTGGGGTCATCATGGAAATATCATCTTCATTCCTCACCAAAATACTTTGCCAGCATCAGGGTGATTAGCCAGACGCTCCCGGTCCAGAATCATTTTCTCCTTGTCTGTCTGTGCCTCGGGATTTTCAAAAGCCCCAGGGCTAACCCTTCCTTTGGGCTGTGGTATCTTCTTGGTGCAGTAAATACCATCAAAAGAGAAGAAAAACGTGTTTGGCAAAAGGCTCCTGCTGCTGCCGCTCTCGGGCAATGCTGCAAGCGCAGCAGGCTGCGTCGTGTCCTCGCGGCGCTCCACGGGATGGGCGGTTTTTGCAAGGAGGAAGAAGAGGCTCTGGCTCTGGTGCCTGATGATGCTGAGAGATATCAGATCTCCTCACACAGCTGTGGTTTGTATAATCCCTCTGATGCTTCCTCCTACCTGCGGCTTCTGCCCACTGGCTTTTAATGAGCGAAGGCAACAGTAAACTTACATAATGAAGGGCAAAGTCTAATTGAAGCTCGATCTTTAGTTTGCAAGACTGTTCTGTGGCTGTGAAGCCCATGCCAGGCTACGCCCCACTCTGCCTCATCTGCTTGTCCTTGCCGATGAGATGCTGCCTCGGGAGGGCCCGTGGCAGCCTGAGCGGCTTAAGGCAGATTAGGATCTTAATTCTTCAGAGAATGATCTTCTGATCTCCTTCCCTCCCTGCCAGTCAGCAGCCCCTCCGCAGCCCCCCATCTCCGCTTTCTGCCTCTGAGCGGAGATGACAGCTGAGATGTGCTGGCAGGGGAGCTGAGAAATCTATGGTTTGAGATGTACGTGAGGAACGAGAAGAAGTCGTCCCCAAATCCGAAGGTCCTCGAGTGCCAGGTGGTGTTGCTGACCCACAGCCATGGGTTGGAGGTGGAGGTTACTGTGACTTCGCCACCCCAGCCTGGCTCAGTTACCCCCCTCCACCAGACTGGTGATTAACCCACCCTGCTCCTCCTCTTTCTGGAGGGACCTTGCACATTAAGGACAAGCAGAAGGATCAGGCCTTGAGCCAAGAACCGAGCTGCTGATGTTGCAGGTAAGGGCTGGGAAGTGTCATTCCTCCCATGTGCACCGGCTCTGCCTGGTGGCATCTGAACCCTGCAGCACTCAAAGGGACCAAATTGCTGCATATGGAATAGGAAAATAGCAGATATTGCAGAGATGGGGGAGTGCAAATCAATGAAAAGGATTTTGATGGGAAAAGGTGTATCTAGAAGTTGTAATGAGTAAATGCAGCACAGAGTGCTCTGTGGGAAGACCATAGTGCATGGCTGGGATGCTGCTCTTCATCTCCCTGGATGTGGGCTGGCTGACTCTGGCCAGTGCCTCTCCCCAGCGCCTCTCCCCAGTGCTTTCTCTGTCTTTTCATCTCCTGTCTTGCAGACGTCAAGCCCTGACTGTAAAGGGCCTTATTTTAACATCTTGTATCTGTGCAGGAATGAGGGGGAAATGGCACAGGCAGTCATCCTAAACAGGTAACATGTTTCAAAGGATGTTTTCACGCTGAGCTCATCAGAAGATGAACCTGGCATGCAAACCCTGCTCCCCCTGGCCTAGGAACAGCGATTTGGATATGGACAGTGGGAGCCCAGCTCCAGGAGATTTCTCCCTCTTGTTCCTGAGCTACAAACCAGTGTACTGGTACCTACATAACCCCGCTGTGGATGCAGAGAGGTCTGGGGTTGAGAGGGCAGAGGGCTGTGATGATATTTAAAGCTTCTCCTGGCCGCTCAGAGGATATGGCCATCATTCTTGTGTCCTGGCAGCTTGCTGGGTTCTCACCGTGAACCCAAAGCAAAATAAATAGGCTGCTTACCCCATCCTTCTCCTGCTTGGATCACAACTTTTGATTTTGTCATAAAGCTGCTTGACTTGATTGAAAGCACCATAATAATGATACTTACTGAGGAGTTTTCATCCAGCAATCTGAAATTGAGGTCCAACGATCCCCATTAATGAGCCTTTTATTGCACCCATCTGGAGAGCAGGTCTAGAGCTTGCTTCCCCTGCTGCCAGCTGAGGCTTGTCCCTTACCTTGGTGGCTCTTCGGTGCACCTCATTTACCCCAGCACGGCTCTGCAGGGCCTTAGGCACCAAAAACCTCTGAAGCTTGGGTTCTGCGTGACCTGGGCACGGGTCTCTGCCTCCCTTTGTGGGACTCCTCACGGGAGGCAGAGTTACGAGGTGGAAATTACTCCCAGAACTTACCCAGGGAAGGACGCTGGGTGTTACCGCCCTTTGCACTAGCTGGATTAATAACTGCATTGAAAAAAGAAAAGAAAAAAAGAAATATCTAGTGGCAGTTGGTAACTTGCAGACGTCCTCACTCTCTTTACAAGCTGGCAGAGCCTTTGGCAGCAGCAAGGCTGAGGTTTAATTTGGAGGCTACTTTGCTGGATTTTTAAGACCTGTATAAATCTCCTCTGTTTTGTAAACTATCCAGGGTTTTTACGTATCATTGCTGCTAGTCTTCTCAACTCCCCAGGGACTGCATGCAAGGCAAGTATGTCCTGTTCAGCAAATTTATATTTATTCCTTTAATCCTCCACCATGGTGGGCTGGCATCTCAGTGTGCGTCACCTCACTGGGGATACAGGTGCCACTGTGGCATGGTCCCATGTGCTGTCGGGGACTGACCACCCAAAATACAAGTGTGAGGAGTAGCGAAGGCGGATGGCGAGCGAAGAGGTGGGTGCTGCTGCGAGCTGTCAGGGGGGACGGCTGTCGGCAGTCGAGCTGATAGACTTGTGAGTGCTGCTGGGATAAAAGAGCAAACAAAGAGAAAAAAAGAGAAGGGAGGCAGGAATGGCTTTGCTTTGCTGCATGTGTTGTTTGACTGGGAGGTGCTGGTGCTGGTTTGTGTTCCCCTGCAGCACCTTGGCTGCAGTGGGGTGGGGGCTGCGAGTCCCCAGGCTCAGCCGTGGCAGCTCCGGCAAACGCTGGACTGAATTTTGCATTTCCCCCAGCGGCTCCTGGCATGGGCTGATGCAGCGGCATGGCACGTCTGTCTGTCTGGGCTCTTTTCTGAGCTCATCCCTGTGGCACTGGGGAGTTCCCATGGTATCTGGGCGAGGGAACAGCTCTTATGCTTTCACTGTCCTTGGGATTCTGTTGATTATGAGTCATTTGCAAAAAAGCCCAACACATGCTTGTGCTGTGAGTGGTTTTTTGAGAGCAGCCGGCTCCTCGGGCACTGCTGCCCGCTGCCCTCCCAGCTCTCTTCTCTGTTTCTCCTATGGCTGCTGGGCCTAAACCAAAGATGGGTGAGGTCCATGGAGAAGGCTCCTTGTCCATGGTGTCTGAATTTTGCAAAGAAAGCTCTGGGCCATGCTGAGGCATCACAGCTGCCTGCCTGGCAATGGCTGGGGTCTTGCATGGGGTCAGGCACCCAGAGCAAATGCTTTGGCAAATGCCTGTTTTCACTCCTCCAGTTGTGTTCATGTTTTCTCCCCTGCCCTGTCCTTGGGGGACTGCAGGATAAACCCAAACTCACACCCTGTAGGATCAGGGTTCTCCCCTAGCCCAGGATGCAGGTGGCAGGGGGGACACCACGGAGCAGGGTAACGCAGAGGCTGCCTGGATACTGCAGCTGCTGATGCACGTGGAAGCCTTCCAATTCCCCACTGAACACGAGACACACGGGCTGTAATGCACAGCGTCTCTCAGATGACCACGCTTCTGGCTGGCATCTTTGCTCAGACACGCAATGTACCTGCCACCGTGACAGCCTGACGGCCATGTGGCATTATAATAGGATTTGCTCCATGTCTATAAACTGTTATCCTAAATATCATCCCAAATCCTTTGATGCCCAGTGACAACTTTTGGGAATTCCACGTATCCACCATATAATTGGATTATATTTCATATGTCTCCTAAAATAATGATATAGTTACATCTTACTCTAACAATGAAGTGACTCAGAACAGAGCAGAGGCTCACCGTGGCTGCATTATAAATAATGCTGCCAAGCTGGTTGGGATTATCAGCAAAAGAACTTGTTAGCCTCTTGGAGAGCAGATGCTTAATTAGAGCTGGGTGACACAGATGGGTGCTTAATAAGGGGAAAACATCCATTTTGGTCTCCAGAAAGAGCTGGGACCAGTTGGTATGGCTTTTACCACCTTATACGTAACTATTTGGCCAACTACTTCTCCCCTACCCTCCCATTAGGAGTCCTAGGTCCAATTCCATCATCATTTTTGCTGATGGATATTATTCAGATATTAGGTAAGATGAATGTCAAGCTGAGCTCAGGTTCAGATGCTGCATTTTATGTTTCCAGAGGCATGCTAATGCTTTGGGAATCACCTTCCCAAAGGTAAGGGGATATGGCTGGGGCATGACAGAGTTGAAGAAAAGGGATCCCTGTGGGAATGGGAAGTGGACACCTTTGCAGACTAAACGAGAAAGGTCCTTTCTTTGATGCAGTTTGGCTTTTACTACAGAGAAAGGCTACAAGAAGCAAAGCTGTAATCTTGACAAAATCTGTGGTGCTTAGTGACAGGCTTGGGGTGTTTACGTGATGGTGGGAGACAGAACTTGTGGCGTTCCAGATACATAATCCATATTTCTGTCTCTTCACGTTCAGTTCAGGTCTCAGTCTCAGGTCACCAGCAGAGGGTGGAAGAAGTTTCTGGTGTTTAATTCTGGGGCCATTAATAGTTGCACGTCCCTTGGCAAGGCTTCCTCGCTCTGTTGCACCCCCTGCGAGAGCGAGACCGCTCCCCACTTCTGCTTCCCAGGCAGGATCAGTGCCCGGCATGGGGGTCCTCTGGCTGGGGCCTCTGTGGCTTGGTCCGCAGAAGCCTGTGGTACTCCCATCAGCGTGGGAGGTGGTTGCTCTGCACCTCCAAAAACCAAACTCCTATTCTCCTGGGATGACTCCAAATAGAGGTAGTAAAAATTCAAGGTTTAGCTCTGGAAATGGTGGTCCAATAGCACCTGCCAGGCACATGTTTAGGATCCTGATGTTTCAGCCATCCAGCAGGTCAGACGTTTTCTCCTAGCCCTGCTCATGCAGAAGCTCACGGTGACTTTGTGCAGCTGTTTGCACTGGGCAAGAAGGAGACAGGGTCACCGTTGAGGGACCATCACCCGTGTGTTTTTGGTATGCAGTTTGGATTCAGAGGACGCATGCTGGGACCCCAAGTTCCAGCTGCATTCCTCAGTGAGAGGTGTGTGTCCCTGGGGGAACTGGTGCCTCCTAAAATAAATGGCATGAACAAGTAACTACAGTGAGACTCCCTCTTCCACGACATCTATCCTGGTTTATGTCAGGAAGCAGCAGATGGGTGAAGCAGACAAATGAAGACTGGTAGGACGAGAGGTGTGAAGTGACAACAGGGTGACAAAGTGTTTTGCGGGAGCAGCCGGCCACTGGCCCAGCCGCCCTGGAGGAGAGCGGAGGTAGCTCTGTCCCAGCCCAAATGGCTCAGTTTCACCCCATTTTGGTTGGGACCTTCTCAAACCAATAAATGGCTCCTTTATTCCACTCTGCTTCACTTAGAAATGAATAAAACTTACCCTCCTCTTCTGCAGGTGCACTCTGTGCTAAAATAAATGGTACCTGCAGTGGTTGGGGGTAAATCTGTGCTTAAATCCTTCAAAAAGCTCGGCATAATCTAGGGCATATAATGTCAGCATTTTGGAAACTGTTAGCCTAGGTCTTTCTGCCTTTTATGGAATAACTTGACAAGCCTGATTATCTATGCAAGTGTCTAAGTTTATACTCAGACCTTGATTGAGAGGCAGGGAGTGACTTTTGGCTCTCTAGTGAGCAATCTGGAAATAAAGAAATAAAAATAAAAACGCCAAAGCACTTTTATCTGTATGTGTTTCAAAAGTAGGGCTTTAGGAATCACAAAAAAAAGAAAAAAAATCAAAACATGTTTTCAGGAGTTTGTAGTACAAATTACCCCATTAAAAAGTACCCTACTTATAAAAAGGAAAAAAACCATAACGGGTTTTCTGAAGGAAGAAGTGAGGAAAGTATTGAGCAGTGAGTGATCTTCAGTGAATACATTTTCTCTGGGCCATTGTACTGCTGGAACTTATCAAAAGAAATGGTTATTTTGATCATAAATGTAGTGGGTGGCATGATTTTCTTGGCATTTATTTGGCTTTAAGATGAACAAATTTTTCCTGTGGAAAAGAAAAAAAAAAAACCAAACAACAAACCAGGAAGGTAGATAATTAGTGTGCAGTAGTTAATGGGTGATTTCAAAGTAAATGAGCAGAGCTCATACCTTCATTCTGAATGGTATTTGTGTCAGCTGAATATATTTTCCCTTTTCAAAAATGACTTTTCCTGCCTAATTCTCACTTTGGTGAGGCATTCTTCCCAGTGAATCCCGCAGATGATACCTGACGGTGACTTTGCCCTTCTGGGTGTTCCTGTGCAGGGTTATTTTGCAGAACAAAGCACATGTTAGCTACTGGCCAGCCTAAGAGGGGCTGCTCATTCTGCCCAGGTGCCAATGCTTTACCAGATTCATCTGCTTCTTGCTGCTGTAATCCACTGGGTAAGGTGGTTTTCCCTACCAAAATAATAATATAAAATTGTTGCTTAGTAAATCAGGGGCATTTTGCAAAGCTAGATTTTGCAAATGAGTTTTGTTTCCTGTGGCTAATGCATGACATGGAGGAAATTCAGCCTTTATCTCCCTGACAGGCCCCATTATCTTCTAGGCTTTAGGTCTGGAAAGACTGGTTTCTCTGATGGCCTTCGGATGAGGGTTGCTTTGCATCTGTATTCAGACCCATCTGTTTCTTTAGCGAGCACCAGAAGATGGGGATTTTATATTCATTGTCCAACTGAAGACCTGTGCTCTGGATCTGATAGCTTGGGTCCTTCTCAAATGCAACCCCCCAACCAAGGACTGGCTCCAGGCTTTGTTATGGACTTGCTTGGCATTGGGAACACAATGGCCCAAACTGGCCTATTTACCCTCCAAGCTACAGGCGGAACTGCCCTTTGGGCTTTTGAAAAGCCTTTTTATCTTCAAACAGCCTGATTTCCTCTGTCCCATCGTTGTTCACCCCATGGTACCTACAAGGACAAGCAGGCAGAAAATGGCTCATCAACTCCAGCAGAGCCCAAGGGCTGGTAGCCTTTATGCTGTTGACTTTTCAGTGTATAAATAGCAGAACAATTGAGTTTGAGTTATTTTTATCTATCTTTTCCCCCTCCCCATAACATTACAAGAGAGTCTGGGAGAGCAATAGGGGCTGGTCTCATTGGAGATGTGGAAATTTCAGTAGCTCTCCCTGGGCTGGCCCTGCTTGCGAGGGCTCCTCGGCTCCTTGCAGCAGGGTTGTGATGGGAAAAGGGGACTTTGGGGCATCTGTACCGGGCAGTGCTGTGTAATGAAAGCTGTAATTGGCATTAAAATGCTTCCCAAGGTGGTACTGGTGGGCATTAAAAAGAATATTTTCTTCTGTATGGGAATGATTGCATCTTTGCTATTTATGTTTTTGTTCTCGGATATCTTGGGTGGAGAAAGAGTGAAACCTCTGTTGCAAATGCTGAATGCTCTGGCAAATAAGCCCTACCTATTTGCTATATTTGCTGGCAGTGGTGAGTGCTTAAAATCATAGATTTTCTTAGCCAAAACCCAAATGATGCCAATATTATCACCAAGACACAGGAGACCCGCCTGAGCTGTGTGCACCGGGAATAAATCTGGACGGTGCGGTTCAGGGCCCCATGTAGCAGGGCACCCCAGGCACGCTGCTGAAATCTGGTTTTTCTGAGTCACATCTCGCTCTGCTGGAGGACAACGCCTGCACCAGCTCCAGACTCTCCAGCCAGAAACCCCTCCTGGGAAGGAAAATAGATAAAACTGCCTTGGAAAGGATATGGCCAAGGCCATCCACCCTCTCTGTAACCAATTTGTGGGGAGCTTTCTTGCCTGGGATGAGAGAGCTTGAGGTTTGATTTCCAGCTTGCCTGAGGGGCTGACACCCACCTCATGGAAATGCTGCGTATTTTGCTGAGTGGCCACATTAATGGAAAACACACAGGTGACCCTGCGAGTGGAGACCAGCAACCCAAGGTCATGGCTCCTCGTGTGTGCCCAGCACACCCCCAGGCCTGGGGGTCTTCTGCTCCATCCATCAGCACAGCACATCTGGTTGCAATGGTCAGGCATAGCTGCAGGAGGGGGTTTGTACCTCATTTGCAGGGTAAAGAGGGAATTGAACTGAGCCTCTGCTTTGGGGTTGAATGCTCTGTGCTAGATGCATCCTTACTCCTCCTCCTCGCTGTTGCTGATGGGCTCTCGCTTTTTGAGATCCTCCTTGCTGACACTGGGGGGGCTGATTTGCCTCCTCTCCCACTTCTCTCCATGGGATTCCAGTCCAGCATGGTGTGGGAAGGAGCTGGGTTGCAGGCACGGGGCTGTGTGGAGGAGGAGGACACAAGGCAACAGGCGCGATGCCCTGCAGGGCTGCTGGAGACCAGGCTTTGTGTCCTGATCTTGCTCCCCAGGCACAGGCTGAGTTCCTCTGCCTGCAATACAGTCAGGAGATTGATCCATCCCTTCGACTGAGGCCACAGAGGGAGTGTGATCCTGAACGCGAAAATTACGTTTGAGGGCAGGAAGCCAGGAAAATAAACTAGAAAATAAAATAAAAACCCAAGGTTGTCAAGGTGGGTCTGGGAAAATGTTTCTGCAGTCCTGGCAGGACTGCCCTGGCAGCTACGCCAAGCGTGAGCAGAGCACGATGTGCTTTGAGCGCAGAAGCTCTCGTCCCAGCCGGCAGCCCCGTGGCCCCGGGCCCTGGCCAGGCTCAGGGGCAGCAGCTCGGGCTCTGCAGAGCCAGTCCTGCAGAGCGCTCAGCTCTTGGAAGAGCTTGAGGGGAAAAGGTTGTTTCAATTCACCTGGAGTTTTTTGTAAAATTGCACTGAGCTCAGTGAAATCTTGTTTCAAAACGGTTGTCAAAACTTTTCTCTGAAGGGAGGAGGAGCAACATCTGCTCCCACATTCTTAGCCCACTCCAATTTTTTTTATTTATAGTTAAATTTGAAATATACTATAGTTGTGTTTAAAAAGCTTACAAATAAAAAGGCTTTTACTGGAAATACTTTGCTCTTTGCTCTCCCTTCCAGTTGTATATTTTGTTTTATACACAAATTTGTAACTTTGGCTTTTGTCTCAATTTGAGCATTTTTGGTGGCACGGAAAACTGCCTTCCTGACCAGTTCCACAGCCTGGTTTGGGCTGACAGCAGACTGGGTCTCCTCCTTACACCGAGCCATGCTGGAGGAGCTCCACTGGCACTGCTGGGTTACTCCTGCTTTACTTGGAATAAATAAGAGAAAAATCAGGCCTTTTAGTATCCAAAACAAAAGGGAAAAACACAGAACCTTCCTGGGCTATTACAGAAGTCATGTATGTGTTGACTCCTAGAGTATTTCCTTGCTGACAGAGAATAGTTGGGCTACTGAAATGGGATCCTTTGAGGTGGGTGAATCCCGTGGGCAGGAATCCTGCAGCTGGGGCTGACATCACATCCACGCTGTGCAGCGGGGCGGTTGCCAGCATCTTGCCCCCATCCACTTTGGGCTGTGTCCTCCACAAGCTCAGAGATGAGCCCCGCTGCTTTCACAGCTCGGAGGGGGCTGCAGAGCAGCACCTGGTTCCACACCAGCGGAAAGGCGGGTACTTCGGCGTTGTCTTGGTCTCAGCCTCCCTAAAGGCTCCTGCAGCCCATGAGCAGCAATCCAAGAGTAACAGGCGTGATTTCTTATCAGGAGGCTGTAAAACATGAGCTGGGCTTTCTCATGTCGTGAAACACCACTTTCCAGGAAGATCCCCCTCTTCACAGACGTCTCAGCACTGCAACAGCATCTGTGCCAACCAGATTTCTGCTTATGCTTTCAAGGACATTTTAATTTTTATCATCTCTGGGATCCACTGCCAGAACTTCTGCTGATGTTTGTGATTGCCAGATGAGCATCACCCGGTGCTTTCATTGCTCTCTGCAAATAACATCTTAAACCACATTATGCTGAAGCTGCTCTTTGCTGGCTTCTCAAATGCCACCGAGCCAGTCTTCTCTGAAGCAATGTGGTGATGACGTACGGCCTGGGTGCTGCTTGTGTGTGTGCCATCATGCCCAAAGGGCTGTCACAGCAGGGTGGATCCCAGCTCCCAGGCTGCTGATGAGGGCGAGATCCACCCTGATAGAGGAGTCTTCCTTGATGTGAAGTGCTTGGCCCCATGAAGTGCTCAGCTCCGCACCTGCAAGGGCGAGAGGCTTGGGCAAAAGCAGCTGTGGGCTCCTGTGCTGGAACAGGGGTGTTCCCAAGTCCTGTATCTGTGCAATCACCAGTATTTCTAAGTATCATCCTTCATGGGTTGCTTTGGCAGGGCTGAACTTGGCTCTTGGTGGCCCACATGTTGGCACTCTTACTTTGCTGCTGGTTTCAAACATCCCAGATGGAGTAAGGGAGGTGATACGGCTTTCCAAGCTGACGTTGCTATGTCAGGTTTTGCAACCACAGTGTTTGAGTCCCCATGGACCAGCGTAAATGTTGGGGAGCAGCACTTTTCTGTTGGGATGCCCAGAGCAGGGGGATCCCTGGCTCTGTGGTTGCCCCAGGACACCTTCCCCGTGGGGTTGGGTGCCCAGGAGGACCGTATGTATGGACATACATCCCTTCTCCCTCCTGATCCAGTCTGCGACTTCCCTTTTAATAGCCTCCCTCATCCAGAAACATTAGTACAAGCATTTGCCCAGACCGTAGGTTAACTCGCAAGGAGTGTCCTGGCAGAGCAGAGGTCTGGAGAGATGCAAAGTTAACGTATAATCAAGACGACAAGATCAAGTGAACTGCGCATGCTCTCCCTTGCATCCTTCTCCGCAGTAGTTCTGAGATTTAATTACCAGCTCTAAAGCACTTCAAGATTTTCAGGTGGAAACTACTACATAGAGGAAGGGGAGAGTACAAAAGCAGCCTACATAATTAAGTGCTGCTTGTTTAATTTAATTTTCTCCTTCATTTGATCCTTTCCTAGAATCTTGAATGTAGCAGTCTCCAACACCAGCTGGGTCCCTTTACACTTGTGTTACGTTCACATGATCACAACAGCAGCAGAATACAACAGTTTAGGGAGATCTGCCTGGTCCTGTCCGTGGGAGATGGGGTCTGTGCTAGGATGCTGGCGGCTGAATGCCGTGATGGTATAACAGGGAAGATGCCCACTCTGGTTTTGAAGGGACCTTCATCTTTCCAAGTAAGGCTCGTGAGGGATGCAGCCTCTTCGCTGCAGAACTGGGCTTTTTGGAAAGGATCAGGCATTTCACATACCAGTGCACTAAAAGGTTTTGCCAATAAAATACGATAAATAATTTGCATTTGGTAATCCAGATGAGAGCTGTAAAGCGAAAATACAAATGGGTTAAGCTGTAAATTACTGCTGTTCCTCACTTCCCCCTCTCCCTATTCCCTTGGAAATTAGCCAGTTGCTCTCTGGAATCACTAATTCTTACAAGCTACCCATGCCAGTCTAGCATCAGAGAAACAAGGAGGTTTATTTAGTATTTGTTTCTTTGTTTAACTGTCCTTTCTTTCCAAATATTTTTAAATTAAAATCTTTTATGACCATTTCAAGAGTCAGCAGGGTTCCTTGCATGGCACCTCTTTTACAACCCCAAACCCACCTGTACAGAAAAATGAGAGTGTTCTAGATTGGGCTATCGTGATTATTTGTCGGCAACCATCACGGTACAAGGCAAGGGAGCTGAGGTGATGCCTGGCTTCTTACAAACCTGCTCTTGGTAGTGCATTAGGACACCAAATAACCTGCCCAGTACCTGGGCCCTCTCTGGTCCTCTCCAGAGAGGCACTGTGGACTCTGGCACTGGTAGAGAGTTTCATTTTGGGTTGGTGGAGATTTATATGACTTGGAGTTTGTGGGTTTAATCTTATACCCTGAAGAAGAGGTTTAATTTTGAAATAAATGTGCATGCTGCTGCGTTGAGTAGACATACCTGCAAGCTGGGATATGCAATACTAACCCAC
Organism: Egretta garzetta; assembly: GCF_000687185.1. Classification (NCBI taxonomy): domain Eukaryota; kingdom Metazoa; phylum Chordata; class Aves; order Pelecaniformes; family Ardeidae; genus Egretta; species Egretta garzetta. The sequence continues at coordinate 2,749,360 of NW_009259586.1, forward strand.
AGTCAGCAAGATAGCCAGGAACGGGGGTGGTGCATGAGAGACAGTGGAAGGTTGGAAATGGTCTGAATATTTGTCAGTCCCATTTTTGCTCCTTTCTGGGTATGGTGATTTTTGATGGGGAGAGAACTGGATGTAACCAAGTACCAGGAAAGCATCTCTTCCCTTCCCATTTCCCACTGGAATTGAAAATACCAGAACTCAGATGAGAGAGGCGGTACTGGAGAGATCTCCCTGGGTATGAATCCTTTGAGGCTTCCCATCTCATCCCTCTTAGGGGTAGAGAGATTTGAATACATGAAAGTGATCATATATTGGTTTCTCAGGGGTATGAGACCATTAGAGTTGAATGCAGAGAATTAGTATTAATTAAGAGTAATAAGAGAGGGCTGAAGAAAGGCAAGGAAAAAAGGTCTTGCACCTGAACTGCGTTTCCAGCTGTGGCTCCTCTGACAAACGTCAGGGTCATCCTACCTGCCCTGGGTCAGACCTGTGGAAGGTGAAGCCAACCAGGCTCCTTCCGTCCGTTTTGTGTGTTCTGGTTAAATATTGCTTCCCAAGTATAAGAACAGATGCGTCAGCGTAAAATAAAATTAACCAACACTTTCTTTCATAGACCATGGTTATCTCAGGCCTTGACATTGGTTCAGGTTCAAGGATACTGGAAGTCACTGGGGTGCTTTGGATTCAGGTTTTGGGTTGCTTCAGAGGAAACTGTAGACGTAGGGATGGGCTTCAAAATGCCTCTCATCCTCACCCATCTCCTTGTCCCCAGGGCAGGTTTCCAGCTCGTGCTCCCCACCCCAAACGCTGTGGGGCGGGGGGTACACGGGCTCAGGGTTTCCCCAACACAGCTCTGGGGGCTGGAGAAATGCTGCCTGGCATAGATAGGCAAGCTTGTTCTTTCAGGCTGTACACCCTGAAGCTTAATGTCACATTTTGCCGGTCACAAAAAGCCTCGGTCACAAAAAGCCTCAGAGGAGAGACTTGCGTGGCTGCAAACGTCCCCCATCAGGTGGCTCAGCACTGCACAGGGCCAAACTTATTAGTGCAGCTGCAGAGAGGCGCGCCGTGTCCCCGGGATCCTTTCTGAGAGGATGTAAAGTGATTCTAACGGGGGGGTTTTCCCCCTTTCCCTTCCCCCTTCCCCCCCCCCCCCCCTTTCCCTTTTGCAGCGAAATGCAGAGATCTGGGAATGCATCCATATGGGATTGAAATGTGCTGGGGGTTGGAGCAGTGCCTGCTCCCCGGCTGGCAAAGCCCCCTTCTGCCATGCCCATCCTGCTAGGAGCGAAGGAGGAGCACGCTTCACCCTCCCTTTTCCCTGTATTTATTTGTGCGGTTTTTTAAAGCTGGGATCCACGGGATGAGAAAATGGCTCTGCTCTCCTTTTTTCCTCCTTCTTCTTTTCTCGACTCACTGAGCCAGCTGGGGCAATGCCACAATTCAAGGCGTCTCGAGACAGAATCCAGCTCGCTGCCTTGTGATCTGCATGTCAAGGTGAAACTGCAATAAGATAATAATGTCAGTATCCCCAGAAGGCAGGCAGTAAAAGATACTAATTGCATTTCACTGAAGGCTTCAGAAACACTCAGCAGCTGGAAAGCTGAGGAGAATTTTGATGCTATTCTTATAAGGGAAGATTCCCCCCCCGCCTTACACTGTTTGTAAATCTATTACAGAACATGGGGAGTGGAAGCGGGGGAAGGGAATGTATAAAACCAGTTAAAGGCTTAATGTTTCCCATTATATTTTGTGAGCTGTAGGTGGTCTAGAGCTTATAAAAATGTAGCGCATTCCCTTGTAATCAACCATAATAATTTATTATTATTATTTATTATGATTTGCTGTTATTTTGCACATATAAAGGCCCCTGCCAAGGCACTGAGAGCTCTGCACAAATAGTTAACATTTATTATAGCAGTAGTAATGTTTAAAAATATTAACTAAATAAAATAAAAATACCAGCTCTAAAGAGCTGAGGACAGCTTTGTTATTGGAAAATAAATGCAGGAAGGCAAATATCTTGCAGAATGGCTGATGCTGATTTGAATAGAAACATGCCTGGTGAGGGGAGAAACACATTTTCAATTCTTGGAAAAATGCAGAGGGCTTGGCTTGGCGGTATGTCTGCAGCGGCCAGGTCTGCACCCAGTGCTTCGCCCAGCAGAAATGGGGACGCCCTTCTTGGCCGGAATAACGCCCAGTAGTGTGGGCACGTGTCTGCTCCCCGTACTTGGGCTCAGACACGCGTTAGCTGGTTGCGTTGAAGGACTCTCCTTGGAGAGTGGTGGTTTTTAGCCCCAGACGGTTGCGATCCTTTCCTGGCTGTTTGCACCACTGTGCTTTATTGATGTGGTGGTCTTCTCCAGGGAAGCTAGGGCCCAAGGCCAGGGTCCCTGGTTAGTGTTTCCCAACCTTTTTCTTATCCCTTGCCTTTGTTCTGCATCAAATCTTTCATCCCAGGGAGGAAGGGAAAGCCTTCAGCCTCTGCTTCGTGGACTCTGAGATGGGTGGTCCCTCACCAGGACATTGTGAGTCAGTCAGTAGTGGGGAAATATTCCTGCCCTTTCTGCAACCTGGGCTGAAGGGGAGGTTGTGGGAACGCTGGGTGATGGGTAGGAGGCTGCTGTGGGTGACGAACCATCTGAGAGGCAAGAGGAGAAAAAATTGCGCTAAAGTTTTAACAGCAGGGTGCAGTAGGGATGTGTACAGGATCTGGCACTGCACAGTATATTGGTTCATGAGCTGGGGAGAAAAAATAGGTGGACGGCAAAATTTGCAAGTGCCTGAGATGTCTTTGGGTTAGTCAAGAAAAGAGGTGGAAGAGCTCACAAGGGTTTTCCCCGATGAAGCTGGAGGGCTGGGCAGCACCTGGCAGGCAGAGAGGCTAAAATGCAAAGCGTGCCGCACATGGGAAGGAGCACTGGGAGCGTGATGAGGTCTAAATTAGCTGTAACCATTTGGGAAGAGGAGAGCAGCCTCAACAGAGACATCCATGTGCAAATCTCTACTCTGTATGTACAGCCGCTGCCAGATAAGCAAAGAAAATTTGAGGAAGAATGGGATTAAAAATATTGCTGAGACTATTATAATGCCAGCACATAAATCAGTGCTGTGGTCTTGCCTGGAATAGCGTGTTCGTTTCTAGTCAATCCGTCTCAAAAA
>NW_009259586.1:2752562-2777497 GCF_000687185.1 Egretta garzetta
GTCAAGAGATAGGCAACAAAAATTATTGGAGACGCTGAAAGACTTCCAGATGAGGGGAGTCTGAAGGATGAGGGGGAACATTTATTTTGAAGATGAGATAAATATGAGGGGATATGATCCATGCACATAAAAAAGGAGGTAGTAAATGGCACAGAGAAGGTAAATCAGGCGCTGGAAGTCACCCTCTCTTGTGAGACAGAAACCAGGGAGCACCTGATGGGACTGAACCGCAGCGGGTTCAACACTGTCCACAGGACATATTTTTTTCACGCTATTAACTGGGACTGGCCTGCAGTGCTGGGGTGAGTGAGGGGGTAACAGGACCCAGAAAGGCCTGAAAAGGGACCTGGGTACCCAGAGCATCCGCAGCTGTGGGAAAGGAGATAGGGAGAGGAGATAAGGACGTGGGGAACACAAACACCTGGACCCATCTCCCCCAGAGGGGTTTTGCAGCGTTTCTCTCGTTATTCTGGCACCCAGGAGCTGTAGCTTCATTAAGGGTGGGCACAAAGGCATCCCCCCTCCCCAGGGCACCTTGGCCTTGCTGGGGCAAGGGGCACCCACGTGGCGGTGCTGGTGTTGTTTTGGGTGCACTGATGCTGCAGAAGAGCTCGGTGGGGCTGGAGGATGAGCTCCTGCCAGCGGCGGTGGGGCCACGGCGGGACAGCGTCACACACACCCTGCGGCACCGCATCCCCATGACACCTGTGGCCGCTCGGCACCGGGGTGCCCACCACTCCAGCTGGTGAATGGTGTGGCTGTGGCACCCACCGGGCCAGGCTCTGCGTGAGGATGAGGAGGGCTGGAGGCTCAGTGTTGGTGCAATGGCAGGCGGCTGCACACTCCCTGTGATGGATGCAAAGCAGGAGGCAGTTAATGGGGCTGGTGGAGCGCATTACTGTGGTTATCTGGTCTCTTCTTTGTGGGTGCAAGGCTCTCCCTAGGTCGGGGCGCTTTTGGGGCTGCCCTGGGGACGCACTGGTGTGACTCAACCACACACCCATGCTCCCACCCCACCTCCCTGCTGCGGGAGGTTCAAAGGCCGGGCGTAAATTGTTCTGAAGCAAAACGCTTGGCTCTGACCTTCTTTTCTGTGCTTGGGATTATGACGTTGGGTCTCATTCTGCGCTGTCAGATAAGGGCCGGCTCCTGCCTGGGCGTGCAGGCGGAGCTCGCAGGCATCAGCGGGATGCTGAGGGAGAGTAAGGCTGCCGCGTGCCCCGTCCCCCTGCGGGGTTAGATCCTGCTCGTGGAACTATAGTGGCTGAACTGGAGCACGATGGTGGGCTGTAAACAGGCTGCACTACGGCTGTAGGGGAAGGCACGTGTGCATACACACACATCTACACACGTGGTACAAAATCCTGACACATTGGCTCAATGCGGGGGCTGCGGGATCATTCATCGGGGGGCATCGGAGCCCCTTCCTGCAACACCCCGAGCAATGTGACTGGCAGCTCGCGCACGGGCATTTTTTTGTCCTCTCATCATCTCCCCAGGGGCAAAAGTGAGTGCAGTGGAGTGTTTTGTTTTGGTAAGGATTAGGTTGTTGTTTTTTTTTAAAAACGAATGTTTTAAACATGCTGGTTGCTATGTGTTGCTTTCTGTCAGAGAAAGCCGGGTCAGGGATGCGTGCCGAGCAGTTGAAGCAGAAGTGGTGGGTTCTGCAGTGAGTCTCAGTTTCTGGTTTGCTCTAGGTTTGGCCTCCCCCAGGCTGTTTCCCACACAGATGAGCTCTGTTTTCAGTGCGAGGAGTTCTGTTCCAGAGGAGAAAAATTGTCAAACCCTGTGGCCTGGGTAGTCTTTTGAGTTTTCTTCCCAGGAGGCCTCTGTCAATGAGGGCCATACAGGGTTAATCTCATAGCTGTACACAACGGCAGCATGGGAAGCAGAGATGTAGAGAGGTCAGCACTGATGGAGGTACGTGGAGATGGAGGACCATGCTTGCCGAAGCTCTAAAGCTTGTGTGCACACATGTATCACGGTGCTGTACAGCAAAGGAGATGTGGCAAAGCCTCGGTAACTGCAACGATGTCAGGGTCTGAACCAAGGGGGAGAACGCCCAAACGTGGGGCCAACAGGAGAAGCTGCCAAAGGGCAATGCTCCTTGATAATAAGCTTCAGCAAAGACCCTAGAGCAGTCCAGTGCCCTGAATGGGGTGGGTTCTTCAGTTCTTGGGAATGCCCTGATGTTCAGAACTGAAAATACTTTCCTCTGTCTTGCTGGAGATCAGTTCACCCATTCTTTATCATCAGCTCATGCAAACACAGAGGCGTTTGGGTGGCAGCAGTGCGATCCCATGGCAAGGCTGCCTGTCTCTGCATTTTGTGTACAACCCGACGCCCTCTGATAAGCTCCTCCGGCTCAGTGTGTAGCCATGGAAGGGATGAGGAAAGGATCTGGCCAACCAGAGAGGTGTCTGGCCATGGAGGTTTTGTTCCCCCAGCTGCATACTCAGGTGCCTGATAAATGACATTTCATAAAACAACATGTAAAGATAGTGAAAACCTGCTAAACCTCTGGGGCTCAGGTTTTCGAGGTAGAATAGCTCAGTAGAGCTCCTTTGGTCCACCCAAATAACAAAAAATATAGGGTCCCGAGAGGATTCCCATACAGGCTCCTTGTCCAGAAGGTGTCTGCACTAAAACCACTCTTTGTAGACTCATTCCAAGCTGGGGCTAATGCCCCCCTTTTGATTCCTTAGTCTGCATCTGTCTGCCCTGACTTAGCAACTTGGCCATTAAGAGTGAGCCAGTTATTGCAGGATACCTTTTAGTCAACGGGAGGAACAGGGCAATTCATCCCAATCTGAGATAAACCACAATGATTACTCTGGAGGGGTTCTTATTTCTCTTGACTTTAAAGGGAGCTTTCAAGTCTAAGTTGAAATTAAGCATCTAACTTTTAAAGCTCATGACATGAATCTCGCCCTGAAGGTAAACACCATTTAGGTGCTTATCCAGCGTGCAGTTTGCTGTAAAATCCCTGCAGGAAAATGGCCATTAGAGAATCAGGCGTTGCATGCAGTTCAGTAGGGGAAATTACAGAGATCATAAGCTGCTAGCAAGGCTACAAAGGATTTTTCTTGTTGAAGCATTCAGGGTCTCATTGGCTGTGTCTTGTTTGACCAAGCATGACCAGAGAGTGCTTGGCACCCATGCTGTCCTTGACCGAGGAGCAGCCTCAGACCAGGCTGTCCATGTATCCCATCTGCATCTCAGAGTCAGCCCTGGAGACATGTCCAGGAAACCCCCGCACCTTGGACTTCACTTCCAGCTGATGGCATGCATGGTCAGATGCATGGTCAGGCCTAAAGTTTCAAAAGTCCATTTGTTGTCTAAGATCTGGAGGAATTTGCAGAAGAACCTCATCTGCCTGAGTTTGGAGCCTGACTTACCTAGGGATATTGTAATCTTGTGTAGGAACCCACTTACAGCTTTAGGTACCTTTGGGAATTTTCTGCTGAACATCAAGTCCTTGTCCTAGTAAAAGCATTAGAATTTGGTTTAACAGTAGAGGGTCTTCTGTGGTCTGAATTACAGCAAATTTACTTACAGTTTTCATTATTGGAAAGTTCAGGAGGAGGAATTATCCCACCAGGGAGTGCTGTTTAATTTTTGAGGAACAGTTTTCTTGTCCTGGTATAAATTTGATCGTAATGACAGGTAATTGTGGCAATAGTATAACAATGATAAACCGTTGTGGAAATAGCAGTATTTTCGGTGCAACTTTGTGAAAATCCTTCAGAATGTAAACTAAATTAAACCAGAAAACCAGCTAATACGGGCTTAGTTTTTTATGACATGTTTGGTTCACTATTTACTCAATAAAGACTGAGGTGAGAGAGGAGAGGTGCTGATTCCAGGTCGGGGCAGATCTTGGCATTTAGCCTCATCCTTCTGTTTCATTAAGGTCATTATAATCCACTTAGAGATTGCATAGAGGTCTTAAAATGTCTGCAGTTGCCTTTTTCTATATACAGCAGATCCAAAACTGGGCAAGAAAGGGTTGATGAGGGTTGGGTGCATTGAGACTTCACAAACGTGAGCCTTGCCTGTGGCCTGTTCTCTACAAAAGCGGTAGTACTGTCATCTTAGACCCCCAAACCACTTATTATTTGACTCTAGAGCCCTTGGAGCCCTGTTTTTCATCCTACTCTTCCTCTAGAAGGGGCCAGGTCCTTTCTATCTGATTTGGATCTCATGCATCCCAAGACTTGGGCCACGGGTATCAGCACGTTTTTAGAGTGAGTGAATACTTCACCTATCCACCTCTTTTACCTAGGGCTTTGCAGCATCATTTTCACTAACTGATCCCCTTGCTGCGCTCTGAGAACATTGCTATCATCTTTATTTAAATTTCACACTGGTCTAAATGTCGAAGGCTAAGTTCTGGCATGCAGAATCGAACAGATATTCACATTTTTATATTAGCAGACAGTGGAAATGCGTGAATAGCTTTTCCCTAGGGAAATATTCTGAATCTGCTCAGCACAACAGCCCTGAAAACTGGGCTGCTGCTGGTAATAACACAACCTTAGCTGGGGCCTCTGCAGCACACGACGGCTGGAGGTTGCATCAGCAGCTCAGCGGTGTTTACCAGGGCAGGAGGAATAAGCTCAGCGTCTAATTCCCCCGGGAGCACAGCGCGCTGATGTTTGCAGTCAGCCCAAATCTTGTCTCTGAAGGAAACAATGCAAAAAGCCAAACCTCTCTCCGACTCTCACCCCTTGATTTCTCTTTTGCAGTGGGCTATTCCCATTTTCTAGGTCAGAAAATACAGCGTTTAAAGAGTGTGTTGAACAGCATGGCCCCAGCTCCCCTTTGCGGACCCAGTCCTGCGCTGGTGTGGGCACAGGCATGCACATACCAAACACTCCCATCACTACTTGAGTAGGGATTTTTTTTTCCCCCTGCTCTGCTTAACATGGCTTTTTTGGTGGCAGCTCACCAAGCTGGAAAAGCACATCAGCAAAAGGGGGCGCAGAAATTGTGTGGGCTTTGTCAGCCTGTGCAGGTAGCTGGGCAGGTCCCTTCTGCGAACCTTGTGCTCTGCCGTGCTAATGTCCTTGTCCTTGTGTCACGGCTCTTGGGGGGATGCCGTGCCTTAGGGACGCAAGCCTGTAGCCTCTCCAGTGTGTGTTGTCCTCTACTGAGCACCCTGCAGGGCAGCCCAGTAAAACAAGAAGGTCAGGGAGAGGCAGTGCAGACCGCACACGCGGGAAATCTCTATTAGAGATTTTTTGGGCTCTGGCTTAGACAGGGAAACTGGGAAAATGTGAATTTTCAGAGAGAGGATGGGATCGCCAAGGCATGAGAAATCGTCAGGGAATTATCTGATGAACCCATTTGATGGGATTAAATAAAAAGTGAAAAATAAATGCTTTTCTCTATGTTTCTTTGTCACTATTGCTAAAATATTGAAGTTTAAACAAGGAGGCTTTTAATGGAGGGTTGTCTCACAGGGTGTATTGTATTCACTGGAGTTTGCTCTCTCCTTGGCTAATTATATATATTTATCCATCTTATTGAAAGCTTCTCCAGGGCAAAGAGATGCTGGTTTATTTCTTTATTTAATAAATGAAACACATAGCAGAGAGAGATCTGTTAAATATCAAGGCAGTTCAGTCTCCAGTACTCTGGCTTGTGGCAGGGGGCTGGAAGGGGACGTTGCAGCGGGGATGATAGGAGCAAGGAGCTCCCACCTCCCTGTGGCACGGCTGCAGGCAGGAGGTGGGGGAACAAGGGGCAGGAGATCTTGTCAGCGGTTTGGGCTGAGACTAAATTGAGGATCTTGAGGGGATCCTCCCTTTCCTTAGGATCCACTGTAGAGTCAAGTCCAGCCCCGTTCCCGCTCATAGCCTCATGGCCTCATAGTGCACTCATGCACTCATAGCACTCATGTGCTAGGTGATCGCTCGGTAGCTGTCTCCTCTTTGTGCGTTCAGGTTTCATTAAACATCCCATCTCCCCCTAAACCTTGTGTAAGGTCTCAGCATCTGCAGCATCTTTGGGCAAAAAGCTCTGCAGTGCAACTACCTGGTGCATGCAGAACCAGCTCCTTCCACTGCTTCTGCATGTGCCATCTGCAAGCTTCGTTTGAAATCTCTTAGTAGAGGAAGAGACCATGAACAGTCCCTCTCCAGGCTGAGCCTCTACTTACTTGCAGGCTCTCCACCCTCCCCAGCTGGTGCCTGTCCAGGCTTGCAGGGGTTATCCCAGTGCTTGGGTGATGTGGCTGCCCATACCCCACCAGGGACGGAAAGGTGGACCCGTGGCTTGATGAGGAGATCCCATCATCCAGCAAACATCAGTCCGGAGAGCACAGAGCCGTCCCACGTGCTGGGCTGTGCTCACCCAGATGGCACGAGGCACTGAGGCACGAGATCCCCTGTGCGTGAGCAGATGTGCCTCCATGGTGCCGGAGGAGGTCCAGTACGTCAGGGCTGCAGGAGGCTCCGCTTACAGCCCTGCCCCAGGGGATCTTGGGGCACCTGAAGCACCCACAGATCGCACCCAGCAGCAGCCTCAGCTCCCTTCTGTTCCATAAAGGCATTTCAGACAATAACCTGCTGTACTAAATGTGTGGTCTTCTAATTAGTGCCTATTTTAATAATGGAAAAGTTGTAACACAGGGAGAAAAACCCCACCCCTGTATAGCCAGGGACTGGCCTGGGCAGGAACACACCTGTGCGGCAAGGTCACAGCAAAAGTGTCGTTGTGGCCTGCCAGGGAGCAGTGCTCGTTGTTCCTCTGCTTGCAACCGTCAAAATCCTGAGTCCCTGGAAATGGCACAAATACGGGGGGTTATTTTCTTTCTTATGAATTTTGTTTTGGAGCTTGGTGAAAAATGTGAGATCTTCATTTGAAGCTGCTGCTAGACAGCTATGAGCTGGCTTCTTTGACTTATTTATATCCTAATGATGTCGCTTTATTTATTTCTTTTTTTTTTGCTCAGCTACCCAGTCGAGCGCCGTATGTTTTCTTCTGCAGGAAGATGAGCTCTCAGGAGTATCGTCTGCTTTATGGCTTTGTGCAGATTCCGTAGCTTTGGCTTGTCACTGTCATTTATGCATTTGCTTTTGGAATCAAAGGGGATGTGGTCCTCATACCTGGAGCATTTATTTGGGAATAACTGCCTTAGATCAGCTAAAGGGTGGGTTTGCTCTTTGGACTCGTGTTCTGGATTTGCAATACCCATTTGTGATGTCACAGCTGGCGTTATGAGCACACAAGGATGACATCATATGGGCTGATTACTGCTGCGGCTCGTCTTGCACGCCATCATCTATTCCCCCTCTCGGCACTCTCTTTTTTGTCTCAGCCAGCCACCCTTAAGGGGTGCTTTTTCTTTAAGCATCACCTTCATCTCATGTGAGAAGCAGGAGAGTGAAGTGTTGCAAGGTGAGAAACCTGGATGTTAGTGGAAAAGCACAAATGAAGTAAATAAATTTTTGGCAGTTGCTTTTGTGTAGAAGCTGACATAGACTCCCAGGTTACAACACCCGGAGCTGGGCTCGTCTATCCAAATTTAGACAGCTTCAGCTGAGCTATTCATCCAGATTCCCCTTATAGCTGATAGGCAGTGCTAGCGCACGATTCATCTCATCCTAAGGTGCATGTCAGAAAATAGGTCAGATGGATTGTGCTTTAAAAGTGCTCATTTTCCTAACGGCGGTTGTGCTGACGAGCACAGATGTAGACACTTCTGTATGTCTGGAGTAGGGGGAGGCAGAATCCGCCCTTGGAAACCAGCAGCGTTGTCACGTGGAAAAGGATGCTGATATAATTCCCGCTATTTCCCAAGGTAGCATCAGTCTCCCACGCCCATACCCCAGTCTTGTTGGGGCTGGGTGTCGGTAACAAGCCCCGTCCAGGGGCTGGTCCTCTCTGCATGCTGGGGAAAAAAAATCAGTAACAGGGCATCGTCAGCACACGGCGGTATCTGCCATGCTGACCCACGCCCTGGCACTCCCTGAGTTTGGGGCCCGATGGCAAACTGCAGTTTGGCAGACTGCTGGGAAACTGGTAATAGCGAATACCTGCAAAGGCGAGCGGGGGCCGCAGCCTGGTCCCAAGCATCAAGCCATCAAGCCTGAGCTCTGGTGATGGCTCCTGCTGCCCCTCTTGCCTCCTGGATGAGCAAATGATTTGAGGAATGTAACCAGGAGCTGAAAATGTGACCTTGTGCCCTGCTCTGCCCCTGCCCACGAGCGGGTTTGCTGCAGGGGCAGTGCTGGGGAACTCCCCAAAGAGAGAAGGGGGGGGGATCTCTCCTAGGGCATTAAATCTTGGCATTAAAACACATAAAATCTCGGCATTTAAACACAGCCTTGTGTGGTCCCTTCCCAGCAGTTGGAGATGCAAGGTGAAAAGGCAGTGTGTGCGATGCACTGTGCTTAGGGAATGTACTTATTTTAAATGAAAATATTTAGAAATTAGATTGCCATCTGATTAGGGCAGGACCTAGCCCACTTCATGCAGCAGTTACCATATCGTTGGCCATAGGGGGTAATAAATAACGCTGGGCAAGGACAGTGCCAGAGATCGAGTGTAGAATGTAAGAGGAGGTACGCAGCATTTTCAAGAGGAGTCCTTCCCGCCCAGTGATCATGTCGAGGTGGTGTTTGCGTGCACTGGGCAGATGTCCAGGAGCTGCTGCATGATGTATCGGCACCAGACATTGGTCATCGGTGGGCCCAGCAAGACCTGGTGGCAGCCACCATGTCCCTGAGCTACCGATGCTCCATAGGGGGACGTTCACACACAAGAAACATAATAGAAGTTACAAAACCCAATGTTCCACTATGCTGTCCAAAAAATTGGCGTCAGGCTGTCTGTGGTTTGTGGCTGTGGGGGTGAATGAGGCTGCTGCCCCAGGTCAGAAGCAGAATTCCTTGCTCCTGGGCACAGGAGAGCAGGAGAAGCGCTAACCCACCGGCTGAGCAGAGCCTGCAAGCCATCTGCGGCTGCTTGCAAACCGCAGCCAAATTTTGGATGTGCTCCCTTCCTTCTGCCAGGTGCATGCCCTGAGACGGGTGCAAATAAGCTCCCAAATACATACGTACACCCAAACTGGTGCGCACATCCAGCAACGCCCCGCTGCAGCCTGTGCACGCTCCCCCCGTGCCACACGCCACTCGTAGCCAGAGTCTTTGGCTGCTGGGGATTTTTGCAGCCAAGTTGTAAAGAGCTAAAAAGACAGGAATTTGGGGAGACAGGGAAAAGAGGGAGAGCACTGCAGCCTGATGGAAACCCCGACAGCGCCATAACCCCGTCAGCTCGGGCGGGCATCACCCGAACGATCCGCTTCATTGATGGGAAGTGGCAAGCAAAGCCGAGGCTTTTAACAGCGCTGGATTATGGAAGGGGCAGGCAGCTGAAGGCGACAGGCTATTGTCTGAAAGATGAAATTTATTACAGGGCACCATACAAAGCCTAAATTAGGCTATCCAGGAAAAGAAAAAAAAAAAAAAAAAAAAAAAGCCCTTGGTGTGTGCTATATGTATGCAGAGCTTGTCATAGCGAGTAATGTAGTGCAATAAGGCTGAACCAGGCAGTAATGGGCTGCGTGGCTGCTTTTTTGCTTCTCTCTCTGTGTTTTTTGTTGTTGTTGTTGTTGCAGTGGGACCTTAATGGGGTTCTTTAAACAGATGCTTGAGGAGTTGCACTCCAGCGACCAGCGATTAAAAAAAAAAAAAAAAAAAAAAGAAGAGACGGGGAGGGGGGAAGAGAGAGAGAGGGAAAAAAATGTTAAAAGCACAAGATTGGCAGAAATCATTTTTCAAAAGAAAAGAGCTTGGGGGTGGGGACGAGCTGGGAGAAGACTGTCAGGCTGTGGAAAAGTTTAATAAATTCCATGTCACTCTAAAGACCGTCGTGTGCAGAGTTGCCCAAGGCCAATAAAACCCGATAAACCTCTGATAGGCTGGCTCCGCTGCACTGGCACATGTTATTGCTTTGATACCTTACACAAAAATAGGGTGCTTTTTTGTTGTTTTTGATATGGTAAGAGGCCTTGCAGTGTGCTGTTCTTTATAAGATATATATATAAAATCCATGATAAAAACACCAAAGGATTTAAGTGTGCAGCTGTCATCAGTTACTATTTAACTGAGCGAAACATGTTAAAAGCAGCAACAATACAATATAGCAGTGAACGCATGAAAGCTCAGGCAATCTTCCTCCCACATTTAAGAGAAAGTGCTTTTTAAACTGCAATCTTGGTAGGACTTGCGGGGAAGGGGAGAGGTGAAGATGGAGCAAGCAGGGAGAAACATCTTTTATTTTTGTTTAACTTCGGCGAGTCATTTGCCTGATGCGGCAAACCTTGGAGTATTTGCTTAATTTTTCTCCCAGGAATGGCTCGGCTGAGCCGACGATGTGTTCAGGGCTGTGACTGCCTGGTTCTCGCTGCAGGGTGGGGGTCTCCCGTGCCAACAGAGGGTGTAGCACCTACCAGCTTGGGGAGCGGCAGCGAGCCCCTGTGCCCATCCCCTGGGGTGATTCAGCTGAGCTCTCCCAGCCTTTATTTCCCTCCGTGGTCCTTGCAGTGGAAGCACGGGTATGGTTTTCAGGGCACGATGGATGCACAGTGCATCCTTCCCATGTGGTTAATGTATTTAAAAGGACTTTGGCTGTTGGAGTGATGGGAAACTTGGTGGTTTCTCCTTGTTAGGAAGTGTGGCAGTGTTTTCATAAGGTTTGGTGCGTTTTTAGGTTCCTGCCCCTGATCCCTGAGCGCGGGCTTTGAAATGACTTGGGAATTGCCACTAAAAAGGGGGTGAAGCTGCTGCTGCTCCTGGCAGGCGGTGCGGACACCCAGCTCCTGCCTAAGGCTGGAAATCAGTCCCAGGCTGGCTTGGAGCCGAGCCCAGGCTGCCTTGGCATGCCTCTGAACTCCAGCAAAGCTCAAGGGTATGGGGTGGGCAGGGAAAATAACCCAGATGGGCAGCGTGGCACTGGGGCGGTGGGGAAGACCTGGCCCCAGGGAGGGATGTCCTTGCCAATTTTCCAAGACCTTTTTCTTGCCCTGGAGAAGAGGTGGATGGCAGGAGCCAGGGAGCTGCCAGGTCCCTGCGGTCCCGCTGCGTGCTGTCGGGCAGCTGAGCTCCACGGGGACCCCGCTCCTCGATTTATTACCCAGTTTCTCCATTTGTTACTATTTGCTGTGCTGGTACCTACAGGTCATGAGTCAAGTGTGCTCAGGGCTGACCAGATTTATAGTGGGTTTTTTACAGTTGTTTCTCTAAAGAGCTGAAAGTCGAAATGATCAGCTGGAAAAAGTCCATGAGGCTGCAGATAGCCGGGACTGGCCAGATGGGGGACAGGGCTCCTCTCTAGCCCCCTGTTTGAATTTCCACATATATTTTCCAAACCACCTCTTGGGCAAGCTGGAGTTTTCCAGGTTTGGGTGTCTGTACATAGCTGAATATTTGGAATATTTGGGCCAGATCAGTTTGGCCGGCTGCAACAGCCCAGCCTTACCGAAGCGTAAGAAACCCTTTTTTATTGTTATGTGAGAAGTACTTGCAGGGTGTTATTTCCAAAAGATGAAATTTGGCCTGGGAAGAGCTGTCATTGAGAAGTGCTGCTTCTTGTTCTGAAAGAAACTGGGTTTGATTTATCCAAGGTAGGAAACTTCAATAATCATATGCTTAGCATACACAGTCAATGCTTTCTTCTTCCAAACTGCCAGCTGTTTTCTACAGTTCTCTCCCTCATCCAGACGTGCATTTCATAGGGAAAAGCACAGCTCCAGAAAAATCCTCCTCTTCCCCCAGTGCCGGCTGTAGTCGGCAGGAAGATACTTCCTTCCAGACTTTGCAAAATACACAAAAATACAGGCTCGCTAAATGGGGGGGGGAGGGGTTGTCTAGGTTTCCCCTCTGAAAAAATATCAATTTTCTTTCTGAAGTGTCTTTGGAGCAAAAGTTGCACAGTTTGAAACTTAATTCCAACAACTTGGAAGATCCAGGTTGCATCCCCCTTTCTGCTGGGCAACTTTGGGCAAGTCGCCCAACCTCTTGGTTTCTCCCTGGCCACATAGAGCCGGGGTTTTTTCTTCTTCTTCCACTGCTCTCTGCTTTTGCCTATGAAAATACATGAAGACGCAGTCCTGGATGGTTCCTCTCTCTTACGTGCCTTTCCAGTGTCTGTCTATTCAAGGACAAGCCATGAGCATCTTGGCAGCATTTTACAGGGCGGGGGGGAAAGTGGCTTTATCCAACATGTTGCTTCTGGTCAGATAAATAGTGATTTCCTGGCAAAATTCCTGCTTGCGGAAAGCTTTGCCTCATCTCTCCTCTGGCTTCGCTTTGGGAGGCCACAGCTCAGCTCAGTGCAAGGAGGATGCGCTTATACAGATACCTGCAAAAAGGAAAGGTAGAGAAAAGAGGCTGCAAACGTTTAATGTTGTCCACATATCAGCAGTGTTCACTGTTCATCATAATCCCATTTTCTGCCTCAGACGTGTCATTACTGCCCACTGGATTTGGGGAGATAACAGCAGAAAATGAGCTGGAAAAACATCAGACAGTTTGGGTCTTTTTCTAGAAGTCATTAACACCTTTAGGATATTTAATGAACTGCAGGCAGCTCTCAGAGTGGAGAAGGATAAATTCGCTGTGGATGTGACAGTGAAGCAAGGCTGTGCAGAAAGGCCAGAGAGAAGTGTTGGGTTTCGTTTGAACTGGGCTGGAGGGTGAGGAGGGCTGAGGGCAAACCCTGTCCAGATGCCAAAGAGAAGAAGGGAAGTGAAAAAGGCAGAAGTGTGGGGTTCCCTCTCCCCAGAGCCCTCCGTGGGCAAACAGGAGATACACAGGGCTGCTCCCATGGGTGCTCCCCTACCCCAGCAACATTGCAGCACTTCCAAAGATGTTATCTCGATGGAGGCACACCATCACCTGCCTGTTGTGCACACTCAATGGAGACACAACATCACCTGCCCGTGGGGCACACTCGATGGAGGCACACCATCACCTGCCTGTGGTGCACACTCAATGGAGACACAACATCACCTGCCCGTGGGGCACACTCGATGGAGGCACACCATCACCTGCCCGTGGGGCACACTCGATGGAGGCACACCATCGCAGGCCCATGGTGCAGGCTCCACTGAGCCCACCCACATTTTCTATTTGCAGTCTTCTGAAGCAGACTGGAAAGGGGAGGTGAAGCCAAGGCATTATCCCAAGTTGAGCCAAATTCCTAAGTGCCCACACTGCTCCAAAGTGGCAGCTATAGAACTCAACACATCTTAGCCACCATTAGGCTGGGGCAACGCATCCCAAATCGCCCCTGCTGCAGGTTCCTGCCAGCCGAGGCTCAGGTACTTCGGTTTGCACAAGCACAGCAGCCACCAGCTACGACCTGAGCATCAGCCCATACCCCTGGGAGCTGCACATTGGCTTCTGCTGTTGCGCTCTCCTGCGCTGGCTGCCACCTTATCTGATTTTGATAAAGCATTTGAGGTATTGTTCTTTTTATGTACTTGCTGTACTGTCTGCACACCTACGAGCGTATCTAATTTGCAGCACATCTCTCAGGTGGGAAGAGGTATTTATCCTTCTGACAGGCAGAGAGGGGCCAAGCAACTTGTCCAAAGCATGGAGCGAGTCTGCAAATTAACAGGGACTCAACCCAGACCTGAACTGGTGCCCCAACTCCTGGCGCATGCAACCTGCCTGCTGGCAGCTGCTGGAAACACGAGGTGGAAAGGAGAGCAATTTGTTTTGCAGGTTGCTTATTTGTAAGGGCAGGCCCCTTTTTTTATTTTTTTTTTATACTGCTGTATAATTTAAAATTGTCTGGGCTATCATGTCTCATGTTCTTAGGGTTCCCATGGTGGGTGGCAGTGGTGAGAAGCTGGGTTGCAGGGGCGGCACTTGGGGCGGGACAGGCTCACAGAGAGCGGCACTGGGGGGCTGCCCGGGGGTTTTGCTGCACAGCTTTGCTGGCAGCTGAGTGCTGGCTCCTGTCGGAAACCCTGGGCCCCCTTCCAGGCCGAGGAGGGCTTATGAGATTTAGTAGGCATAAGCTACAGTGCCACTTCCCTGCTCTCTTGACCCTTTCCATCTCAACCCAATCAACCTGGTACGAACTTGCCACCTCCCCGGCTTGTCCCATTTGCTGCATCTCCTGCCCGTCCCAGTTGCTGCCCCTTGGGCATCTCAGCCAGGTTCCTCTTCCCTGTCCCACCTCCCTTTCCCTATTCACCCTGCCAGGCTCAGTCCTCCCCTCCCTGGCTCCTTCCTCTAACCCCAGCTCTGCATCAGGGCAGTTGCCAGAGCCCAGGGGAGGCAGCCCAGCCTCCTGCCTTGGCTTTGCACAGCTTCTCATCGGGACAGTGAAAAGCATGTGTCTAATGTAAGGCCTTGGCCACCACTCTGCATTTCAAGGTCCTCCTCCAAAGCATAAAAAGTTGTCCAAAAATTTCCTACCAGCTTATTTCTCACCATTCTGCGCCCAAAAGTGGCTGGACTGAAGAGGCTGAAGGTGGTGGTGGGACAGTTCAGAGAGGCACACACTTGCTGCAGAAAGTTTCAACCCAAACAATTAAATCCCCAAAGGAATTTCCGAAAGCGCCTAAGCAGGTTACGTGCCTAATTCTCAGAGCCCAATGGGGCTTGGACATTTAATCTTCTTAGCTGCTTTTGAAAATCTTTGCCAGGTGCCTGTTTGCATGTTTAGGTGCTCTAAAACCTTTGCAGGTCTGAGCTGTAGAGTGTGGTCAGTTTGGGTCAAAGCAGAATTGCAGCAAATCCCACCTGGAGACAGTTATTTGGGCTTAAATCTGAGCTGGGCAACCAGTGCAGTCCCCAGCCCTGCTAAGGGACACCAGGTGTCATTTGTCATTAGACCATTTTGCTTTATTCTACTTTTTGCAGACTTATTATGGGGAAGGCAGAAAGGCAGAGCCTTCCTGTATCTCCCCCTGCCCAGAAGAGCATCAGCTCTGTTCGGTGCCACCAGAAGTGACGCAACTGTCAGAAGCACTCGCTGTGCTGTGCTGTGCTTTGTTGGCAGAGCTGGCCCATAATGACCATTTCTTTATGGGACCAGAGCTCCAAGTCAGGAAGAGCAAGGCAAAGCCTCCAAGCAAGAGTGTTGTGTTGTTGAAAGATGTGCAGAGCAGATGCCAGTGTGATAGCAACGCCTCTGTCCTCACAGTGCCGTTGAAAATCAGGAACTGCCTGTGCAGTCGTGCCAAGTGCTGAGCTCCTGACCAGTGCCACTGATGGAAGGAGGAACATGGAATTTTTGGTGCTTTGGAAAATCAGGTCACACGTTTTGAGACTGAGATACAGACCTATGTGAAAACCTGGGCTGTAGGGACACCAAGGAAAGGAGGAAAAGAGGTTGTACTGAGGTGGGTGTTGGTCTCTGCTCCCAGGTAACAGGCAGTGGGACGAGGGGAAATGGCTTCAAGTTGCGCCGGGGCAGGTTTAGGTTGGACATTAGGAAAAATTCCTTCCCCAAAAGGGTTGTCAGTCACTGGAAGGGGCTGCCCAGGGAAGGGGTCAAGTCCCCATCCCTGGGGGTATTTAAAAGCCAGGCAGACGAGGTGCTTAGGGCCAGAGTTTAGTGGTGGGATGGCAGGGTTAGGGTAATAGTTGGGCTTGATGATCTTAAAGGGCTTTTCCAGCCTAAATGATTCTGTGATTCCAGGACAATGCTGAACAGCCAGTGCCACCGAGCAGAAGCAGATGCTCCAGGTGAGAGCATGGAGAGCCAGCACACTCAGCCATGCTGTGTCCCAGCTCCTAAGGCACTTGGAGCCAGTCTGATCTGAGAAATTATTTCCAGTGCAATAATTGCAGGCTGGAAATTAGAACCCAGTCTTCAAAGAGCGGGCTCTGAAGTGTACATTAGCTATCTGCCGGGATGAGCCATCTTACCAGTCCCTGCTCGTCTCCTGCCTGAAATTATGTTTGACTACAGGGCATGAAATGTTATTCATCCTTCCCCATCTCCCTCCCATCCGTTTCTATTCAGATTCAGCACCGAGCAGTAGCAGCGGCAGGTATATGAAAAAGATTTTCAGGTGTTCATGTGTCTTTCTTTTTTTCCCCCCAGTTCCCCTTTTATACATGAGAAAGCAGCATGAAAGGCAAAGCAAATGAGAATGGGAAAGAAAGTGTTGGATTTAAAGAAATCTGTTCACAGGGGGGAGTTTATTATCCGCTAACACGGAGCCGTGGTGCATCAGGCGGCACAGGGTGAATGGCGGCGCGGCCCCCGGAGCCACCTCTCCCGATGGCCATGGTCAAGGCTGGCGTGGAAAGGGTGGTGCCGAGGCAGCTGATGGGCACGAGGTTAATTCTCATTTCCCTCCCTGGCAGTAGCAATTTCACGGATCTCGTCATCTGTGGACAGTTGCAGAAAGGGGAGATCAGAAATGACAAATATCTACATTACCTTCAGAGATTAAAATGCCACCAAATGTTCTTTTAATATGGAACTGCCAGTGGTGCTGGGATTTGGTTTGTATTAGAGACCGTTTTCGGTTTGGGGTTTGGTTTGTTGGATTTATTTTTTTTTTTAAAGAACAAAACACACAGAGCAAAACATAAAAATAATGTGCAGAGGTAGCTGGAATTTGGAGGCTACCATGAAAACCAGACCGGATATCTAGGCTGGATATCTCCTGTTTGCATGGATAATTGATAATCATGTGTTTTTCCCACCAGTCAAAAATAGAATAAGTTTTAAATAGATAGGACTGGCTCTTGCCATTTTCTTGTCAGTGTTATCTCATTAGGATCAATGCTTTTCTTTGCTTTTCTGTAAGCCTGGGAAAATCAGGGGGATGGATTTCCTCTAACAGGATAAAACCCTTGCAAAGGACTTTGGAGAGGTGAGATAAGAAATTATCATTAAGAAATGCGATTGCTATCGTATGCAGAGGTTTTGCATCTGAAACCCATCTGAAACTTGTTTTCTAGCACATTTACATTTTGAACAAGCTACGGCTCTTGTTGATTTGAAGCCGCAGGGTGTAAAAACACCCCAGGGTTTTGCTTTGCTGAGAATTGCCCGTCCCTGCACATAGGAAATTCGGTGTGACACAGATCTTGCTGCTCAAACGGGACCAGCTGGAACCGCGGGCAGAGGGGTGGGGGGGCACGGAGGACGTGCAGGTGCCGCATGCTTGCGCTCCTGCTCAGGTCGAATTAAAACTGAGCCATACGCAGCCTTTATTTCATTTTCCCTGCTGAGGAGCACATCAGCATCCGTGCACATCGGTGGAGTTCCACCAGTGGAGGAGCTGTCCCCCCTCCTGCCTGACCCAAGGGCACTTTGGGTTTTGCTTGTGTCATTTCTTTGCTCCCCGCATCCTTGCTCCTCCGTAGCTGCCACCCAGGTCTGTTCTTGTGCTGTGGGAGGAGAGGAAAGGGGAACGAGGGAACCAGCGTGGGGTCTGGACCGGGCCCCGGGGTGCACAGCACCAGAAGAGGAGGGAGGCGAGGAAGAGGTGCCTGGCACGGCGAGCATCTTCTCGCTGCCTCCCCAGCGCTGGCTGTCCAGGCTCTCGTAGCTCCCCGGCGTGCGCCTGTGTTCACTGCCGGAGGCTGGGCACACCATAAATCAAAAGCTTCATGTGCCCTTTGATTAATGCCCGGGGAGGCGTAAGGTGGCAGCCCCAGTGTCCTCAGCCTGGGAGGGGGGGGCAGAGACGAATCCACAGCGGCTGGCACAATGAGCATTTGCCGAGCAGCATGGGTGTGGGCCAGGGCAGCAGCTAGCCAGATGCAGGAGAAATGGGGGTCAGGAGAAACAGGGGTCGTCCGTTCCCCAACCCGGGGGTGGCCCAGCAGCTCCCTGGCCCTGTGGGTGCAGCATCGTGTGGCTTGGGGAGGGCACAGGAAGCAATTGGGACTGCATCAGCACATCTTTGGAGGTGTCCTGGCCAAGGAAAACTTAAGGCATTTAAAGAGGAGAGATGGGGTGATTCTCCAAGTGTTTAACGGGAATCCTTCTGGTGTGGCTGGAGAGAAATCAGGAGACTGAAAATTTAACAGGAGGGTGATGGAAGCTGGCTGATGAGGGGTGGGAGCTGACAGCTCAGTAGCAAATGAGACATGACAGAAAGGGGGGAGATAATTTAACAGGCTTGGCCTGATATTGTCCTTCATAGTCATGTCTTGATTTTCTCTTGCTTTAGATTTGTCAGATCTGATTTTACACAGGAGATGGCGGGGGGGGGATGCTCTGTACTGCACACACTGCGCAGAGGTGCCCGTGCAGCCTCCTGTTGCTCTTCCAAGCCACAAGCGTGCAAGAAGTATTTTGTTTTAAATGGCTGGAGGTATTTTAGTGCTGTTAAAACAACCTCTCCTTCATCAGTTGCCTTCTTGAGAGCTGCCGCGCTATTTTTGCTCAGGATTTCAAAACAAATCCCCACACCCCCACACCCCCCAAGGTAGAAACCAAGAGCAGGAACCCTCAGCAACTGTCAGCTTCACTGAAGTAACCCAAAACCGAGATTTCTGACAAAAGCCTTTGACTTCTGGTTTTCGCCTCCAAGCAACAGGCTGCAACCCCTCCTCCTGAGGCTTGGCAGCTTCCCGTCTTGCCCCCCAGCCCCACCAGGCTTGAGCACTGGGCATCAGGGGGGCCCTGGGGTCAGGGTACAAAACCATGTCCTGAAAACTGCTGGGTACCAACTTTTGCAGTGGGAGGGGATGCCAAAGCTCCCGTCATCCCTCGTGGCTCCTGGGCTCACCCTCACTGTATTTTCCTCTCCGTGACAGTTCTGCACTCAGCCCCGGCCCGTCGCCGGCGGGTCCTGAGCCACAGTTGTGCTTCTCCACAAGGACCTCCCGGACCTTGCTGGGTGAAGGATGGTCCCTAAAGGCAGGTGCAGCCCCACAGCCCCCAGGGTCACTGCAGCACGGGTGCCCCTCTTCCAGCTCCACCTAAAAATAAAATAAAATAAAAATTTAAAAAGCTGAGCCGCTTTTATTTTTTAAAGAAAGTGGTTGCATAAAATAATTTCTTAATCCCTTTGCCTATGGCAAATGGCTTGGACATAAAAGACAAGCTCTAATTTTTCCTCTCTAACTACCCCAGCCTTTTTTATGGCCATTGCCTGGCACAGCTCCTAAGCCACAGGTTCTTGCAGCTTTTGAGGCTGAAATTTCCCCAGAGGGTGGGCAGAGGATGCATGCAGCCTCCGCGAAGCCAAAGGCAGGGGCTGCAGGCAGCCAGGGCCTCACAGGAAAGGGCTGCTGCTGCTGGGAGAGGTTATAATTGCAACTTCCCTGCAGATATTTGCTTCAGTCTCTTCAGGCTGGGCTCTCCTGAGCCCCAGCTGAGAAGCAAAGCTGCTGCCCAGGGCATGGCATGGGAAGGGCCAGGGCTGCAGGCTGGGCACAGACCTGCCAGAGCTCCGGTGTGGGACACGGAGCTCCGCAGCAATTTAAAAACCATTCCTCAAACCACAACCTCCTGGACCGAGCCAGATGGGGATTAGAAGGAGTTTGCCACAAAAAAGCCCCAAACCAAACCAAACCAAAAAAATACCCCAAAGCATGTTCTGGTGGTGAATTTAGCTATCGGCGACGTGTCTAATTGCAGGGAGGTGGTGAAGCTGCTGCCTGGCTCCCAGGGACCCCTGGTGGTGCTGGGGTGGGCAGGAGCCCCCCGTTTGCAGCGGGATGCTTCCCGGGCAGTGTGGGAGATGCTGCTGGTTTGCTCAGAGGCAAGTGGTCACGGGTGCAAACCCTCCGTGCTGGGCGGCATGCTGCTGCCCCACCGGGCTGTGCCGGAGCCCGGCTCGCGCCGCAGCGCTGGCAGCACCCAGTCTGCCCCCCCTCGCTGCCATCTCCTCGGAGAATACCCTCCAGAGGGCATGGTCCCAGCCACCGATATAGCAATGTGGTCCTAAGCTGGGAAAGCTGCAGCCTTTCTTCCTTGCTCCTCTTCAACTATTTTTGTAACCCTCCTAAGAGCTGAACTACCCTTGAGCTGGCCCCGTCTGCCCCCGTTTCCCCACAGTTTCAAAGCCACCAGGAGCAGGCAGAGATGGGCAGCGGGGACCAGGCTGAGCCCCCCGAGAGCTGCCATCCTCCCCACAGACCCCAGCCCTGCCTGCCACAGTGCACATCATGGAAAACTGTTGGTTTGGTTTTCTGCATTTGCTGTTTATAACCACCGATAACGTGTCCAAAAGCCACCAGAGCCACAGTCAGGGTGAAGCATCAGCCAGTGAAAGCAGTAGTTGGGAGAAACGTGAGCTGATGGGTGCCGGCTGTGAGCTGCGTCCTTGGCCAAAGCCACAGGATGAGGTTCTTCACATAAAGCTTCAAGCAAACACAGTGCTCGGACACGTGGCAACAGGTTCACTAGACCCAGAGCACTTCAAGGCATTACCCACAAATTTTTAACCCCAGGAAGCAACGAACAAACTTTCCAAAGGAAGGAGGAGCGGTACCGGGTTCGCTTAGTGATGAGGAAATGCCAGTGAGGTACTGGGGATGGTGCTTTGCTGATTTGGCGGAGATTTAGTGGAAGGTCAGAGGATAGGATGGGCACCAACTCCTCCTTATCCTAAAATCTCTGGGGTTCGGTGGTGGGGTCCCTGTCAAGCAGTGTCCCCTCCACCCTCCCCTGCTGCATGTGGCATCCCACCCCGAGGTGCAGGGGATACTGGCCGTGGCGCCGTGTGACCCCCATGAGCCGTCTGGGGAGCTGGCATTGGGGGGCAGCTCGGTGGCTATGTTGGGGTCTGTCTCTGAGGTTTGGGTGCACCTGGGTCCGGGGGGGAGCCTGGCTTTCCGGCCACCCCGGCAGCTCCTGCAGAAGGCATGGAAAGCTCTCTATCCTTCCTGGGGTAAATCCCACCCTGTCTTTCCCAAGCTATGGATGGAGCTGACCCTCTACCCCCAGCTTTGGGAGACCTCCCCGTGCCCATGCTCCGGGGGGGGCACAGCATGTTCTGGGCAGGGTCACAGAAGATCCTCCTCCCAAACACAGGATATCGGTATTATGCACAAAATGTTGTATGAGGGAAAAATTCTGCACTACTTTAACCTGGTCTTGATTACACCTCTGTGATGGATGATGCTCTGTGTACGTTGAATGCTGCGGAGACGTAACCACTATAGGTGCGGTGAAAGCATATGCACTGATTAATATTTCCGCTCCCATAGAGCAGGCAGGATGGCCCAAGCCACAGCCACCCAGAGACAAAACCCTTGGTGGAAATAACCCCTGACTGCTGTCTCACACTTTGCATTAAGCCTCGCTTACCTAACGCAGGGAGGGAGATGCTGAGGCTTGGACTTTTTTTCCTCGGGCGGTGCTTGCTGGGGCGATCCCCCAGGGAAGGGAGCTCTGCAGGAGCAGCACAGCAGGGACGGACGCCCCGAGCCAGCCCTGGCGACGCTGCCTCCCCGCTGGGGCAGCCCCAGTGCCCCTCGGTTTATTAACAGCCTGGCCCAAGCTAAATTTTAATTGTCCATTTCTCTCTGATGCCCACTTAAATAGGGTGGGTAGGCTGCCCGAGGATCGAGCACACAAGAAAGGTGAGATCTTTTCTTAAAAGGACATTGCCTGGTGATTTGTCACAACCCTTTGAACAGTTTTGCTGATTCTTTTATTTTTAATTGGTTCCCCTTGGAAAACTTGCGCTGAAATCTGTGTCCTTTCATCATTTTGTGCCACCGTCGATGCCAGCAGCGTGCTCGGCACTGTACAGGGCATGCGAGGAGCCGGGGTCGCCTCCAATATCCTGCCCATAAACTAGGTCAGCATTTGATGAAGAGATTTTAGCCGGCGGTGGGTCTGGTGCTGACATCCTATTGCGATGCCAGTAGGGGTGCTCGTGGGGAGATTTGTTTTGTCCCCTTGAGGAGCACCATGGAAAGGTTTCCCTCAGCCTGAGCAGCATCCCTGGCCTCCAGGGGAGGTGGTGCGGGGACACAGGGCCTCTGCAGCTTTTTACCTGGACCAAAGCCTGACTCAAAATGCCCATGCAGGTCTGCTGCATGGTGGGGAGGAGTAAAGCAAAAAAACTGCCAGCCTTTGGGTGCTGGGGTTACACAGGATGGAGCTGCCCCATCAT
Source organism: Egretta garzetta (assembly GCF_000687185.1). Lineage (NCBI taxonomy): Eukaryota > Metazoa > Chordata > Aves > Pelecaniformes > Ardeidae > Egretta > Egretta garzetta. The sequence goes on from NW_009259586.1 coordinate 2,774,632, forward strand.
GGGTGCTGAAGCTGGGATGGCAGCATTGGGTATGGGACTTGCAGCACCTCCCTCCCGCCACCCCAAGCAGGGACCCTCCAGCCCAGAGAAAGCCTGTGAGCAGCGTTTTGGGGGTTGTGTTGCTGGGTCTCTTGTTATACAGCCAAATCCCTGCAGGGGTGAGTCTGGGCTCCGTGCTGGACCTGGCCCTTGTCCCAGCAGGGCTGGCAAGTGCCCTGCACGCACCATCCTTGCAGAGATGGGGTGAGAGCTGCCCACTGCCATCGGGCTGCCTGTCACCCTGCTCCTGGCTCCCAGCACGACGCCCCTGGCCTGGGACCTGCTGCCATCCCCACCGACCTTATCGGTGACCGCAGGGCCAGACATTAGAGCCAGAGAAGGGGGTATTTTGGTAATAGCCCTTTCAAAGGCAAATGGCTGCCAACATGGTACCCTCTGCCCTTATGCTTCTCTGCCGTGCTCTGTACTTCACAGCCCGTATATTACTGTGAGTTTAACTACTTTTCAAGCTGTAGACCCTTGCAAGGAAAAATATTCTCCTAAAAGACTAAATTATGCACTCCTTCCCACCGTCATCCACAGCAAGCACAAGCAGCTCCTTTCTAGCATTTGCATGACCTCAGGAGTCAGTCAGAGAAAAGCAGTGCTCATCGCAGTGGCACCTCCGAAGGAAACCTCAGGCTTACTCAGATGGGCTCGGTAAAACAGCTTATCTTCGGCTCCTCGTCGCCGTGCCCCCCAGCTTGTGATTTCCAGGCAAAGGACAGACCGTCCTCAGGCACTGTGGGGAAAGGAGGGGGCTGCTGCCTGTGCCCTTCCAGGCAGGAGGGTCACCTGTGGGAGCCGCAGGAGTCTGGCACAGAAGGAGGGAGGGAGAGAGAATAGATACAGAGGGATAGAAATTGAATTTCTTTTTTTTAAATTATTTTTAGAAAACAATGATGTGCAAAATGCCCCATTTCTTTCGCTTGTGGTCGGGCGAGTGTAATGTGGATGTGTTTTTGTAGCAGTGATATTTTCCTTACAGGGGAAGGTGCAACAAGGCATCACCCACCCACCGGCACGTCCGCTATCACCTTTTTATAAAACGCACCCATGAGAGCTGCGGAGCCCATCTCGGCACTGCTTTGCTCGTCACCTTCCCCTTGTTGCTTCCCCTTTGCTTGGCAAGTGCTACCCAGGCTCCTCCTCTCGTTTAACCCCCAGCCCTTTGCACTTGCAGCCCTTCCTATTTCCTGGGCTCGACAGGTTCCCCTGGCTTCGCTGTAGCAGCACAGCTGTAAGGGCTCCGAAGCGAAGGGTGGTGCTAGGGTTTCGGAAAAAAACTTAGAAAAACCATGGTGGGGGTCAGGAGCAGCGCAGAGGAGGGCAACAGGCAGCGCTGCCCGTGCACGGTGCAGGCAGAGGCACTGCAAAGCTGCCGTCCTGCATCCCACCCGGCTTCAGAGCAAACAGCCGACGCACCCGGGGTGAGCACGGGCGGCCGACGTGAGGCCGTGCGAAGGCAGCGGCGGTTTGTCTCCTTCCGGCGCCTGCACCACGAGCGTGCAGCAGCCGCCCGCGACGGCGGCGAGGCTGGGGGGGACGCGGGCCTTCACCCCCACGGCAGGGCTGAGCCCACCTTCACCCGTGCTTGGGCACTGGTGGTGTCACCACCTTTGGAAACTGTTTTACACCCCTCGTTTCTCAAAATAATTTATGTTGTGGCTTTTGGGGAGTTGAGTCAGGGTGCAGGGAAGCTGCAAACGCCGCTCATCATGGGGGATGTTTTGGTGGGCTGCAGTGGCGCCGGCTCCATCGGTGCGTCCAGGCTGAGCCCTGCAACGCTGCTCGGCAGCTCGGGAATTAAACCGGGTCAAGCCCAGGGTCTCAGCGCCTGCTGCTGTGACCAGGGCCCATTCTGGAGCAGTGGTGATGGTGAGATGGGCACCTCCAGCACCCCTCGGCAGCGCTGGGCAGCGGGTCCCTGCTGGGGGAGGGTGCTGGGCCCCGTGGGCATTGCCCCGGCCACGCAGTGAGTGGGTGCTCGCACCGCGCAGGATCGCAGCTGGCAGCTTCGAGCTGGGGGGGCGAGCAGCCGAAGAAAGGCAGCAAACAAACCAAAATCCTCTGCATGGTTAGCTGCCTCTTCCCCCCCCGTTGTTACCCAGGTTGTGCTGCTCCACTTCTCTCCCCAGCCCCCGTTTTAGTTAAATGCAAAGGGGACGATAAGACTTGTTGCTTTTTTGGCTGCTGGGCCTATAAAGCCTCTGTTCTGCTCCGGACAGGAGGAGGTGACGGGTGTCCCAGTGTTAGCTCTGTAGCTGGCTGGGGATGGAGCCAGAAATGTCTCCGTCCCCCTCCACCTCCCCCAGGTAGGCTGCCTGCCTCCATTTTGCCTGCTGTCGTAGACATGCTTTTAACTAGTCTTTAAAGATAATAAAAGGACTTACAAAGCTTAATATGAGTCAAAGTGTTTTCAAGAAATGTCAGCTGCCACATGTCTCTATTTAAATGGGAAAGGGCTTTTTTCCCCCCCCCCCATCTGTAAAGCACAAAACCACACCGCTGTGTTAATTCATGAAAATGCCATGGAAAGTGGCAGTGAGAAATAAAAAGGGAAAAATGACCAGGTCAGCTCCACTGCCAAGGATGAGTGAAGCGCTGAAAGGCTGAACAGAAAACGTGGTGTTTGAAGAGATTTGGTGCCTGATTTAACGCCGTCCTTCACTCTGTAGTTCCCGGGCTATTGTATTGCACGCGATGCACACTTGAACAGAGGCATGGCCTCTGCCTCTGCCTTCCAGCCGTGCTGGTTTGTACCTTGCATGGAAAAAGAAATATGCTAAAAATGATTTTTTTTTTTTTTTTTTTTTTGGTGGGTGAT
>NW_009259586.1:2777784-2780858 GCF_000687185.1 Egretta garzetta
GGGGGGCCGGCAGCCCCAGCGGCTGTTTGCTCAGTGCGAATCTATTAGCTGAGTTACTGCCGTCATTTCCTAATGGGATGGGGAACGCTCAGGAAATGATAGAAGTGTATAATTAAACCAAGTCTATCTGAGGATCTTCCATTACGGCATGGTAATTTCTGGATCTTGACATCCTTCTTTCCCTTTTTCAGAAGTCGGAGAGAAGGGAGATGTGAGCGTGGTACTTTTCTCTTGAAGCCTTAGGTAGCACACCTTCATGGTCATAAATCCCTGCATATTTATGATCCAGGGCAGTTAACCTTGCAAATCAGATTACACAGATGATTATATGCCTTGCCTTTACCTGGCTGACAGGAAGGAGAGCTGCTAGGGAAGAGGCGCGTACTCCAGCAGTGGAATATGTTGTGTATAGGAATTTAGCAACATCTTTCTGAATAAATGGAGAGCTCTCCTTTGGGACTCACTGGTTTTTATTGCAGAAGCTATTAAGCTCTATGAGAGCAGCAGGGTTCAGGGCAGCGGGTTTTGTCTATTGCAGAGGGTAGTTAACCTGGTTATTTAGAGTCCAGCTGTAGGTGTTCCTCCATATCCTTGAACTGCGGAGCCAAAGCACAGCAGTTTGCAAATTCTCCTTCCATGCTCCACTTCCAGGGTTTGCTGTTCTCTGGCCACTGCTCAGGGACCTGTTCATGAAACCTGCTGTAGGTCTGCCAATACCCGGCGTGATCAAATGCTGCGAGACCCAGCAAAATATAGAAGCAGATATGCAATATTTCCACTTAAGCAGGCAGGAGCCAGCATTTTAAAGACAAAGCCAGGCAGCCCAGGGTTTGCTCAAGAAAAAGCCACGCTGGAAGATGCCAGCAGACCGACAATAGCTGACGTGCACAAAACAGAGATGTCTCCTTTAGGGTTCTTTGGGCACATGCCCTTTGGTGATTGATGCCTGACACCTTCAGTGCAAAGCTCCCCTTCACTGGGATTTGTTTTCTACAGGGCAGTCTTTCACGCTCAGCAAGGCACGCTCGGGGCGTGCACTGACTTTGCCCGTCCTGGCAACTCAGAATAAAGCAGTGGTCACAAAGCACTGAAGAAAATGCATCTGCATTGAAAAAAAAAATAAACCTGTGCCTGGTCCTTTGAGTTAGCCTCATCTCCAAACTCCTGCCTTCAGGCTCATCCTCGCTGGGAATACCAGCTTTTCTTAGATCCTTTTCTGACTTACAGTGTTATTGTCGGGACATGGTAAACAGCTGCTTAATGCAAACAGGTATTTTATGACAAGCAGGGATCCCAGCTGCAAAATTTGGACTCGTAAGAAAGCAAAACATCTCCGGAGTTGCACTGAATTTGGTTCAAGGCTCCCAGGGTTATCATGAGACAAGAAGAATGGTAGATTTGCATGGCCCTTCATTTCCTTCCATCAAGTCTTTCATCATTTTGATGCAAACAAGTGACCTGTGACAGTGTGGCTGCTGGAGTGCAGCTTGCTGAGGTCTGTGCAAGTGCTCTGCCCATCTCGCTGTCAGCTGGCCGAGGCTTTTATTATCCCATAACTCTTCCACCAACATCCCAGACCCTTTTCTTCTGTTTCTTTGAAAACTTTGGCTCTCCTTATGAATTAAATGGCACTGCTCTAGCATTGGCATCGCTTGGTGGTGCCAGACTTGCAGCACTCAAGTGAAAGCTGAAAGCTGCAGCATCCTTTTTGAGGAGACATTGGTCATGCTGGCAACTTGGGGCAAATTTCCCCCTCCCTCCACTCTGTGTTAAGGCATGGTTTCACACAGGTTGAAATGCAGTGGAAATGCAGTACCAGGTCTCTACCTTAAGAAACAGACATGCAGAAGTGAATCTGGTCTTCACTACAGCCTAGTAACACTGGCTCAGGGTGGTAGATAGGACATATCCTTGTACAGCCTTTGCTGGTCAGTTCCGGGAAAGAACAGATATTGATGCCTTGGATTTCCTGGGCAGAGGCTGCAACCTGCCAGGTTTTACGATGGAGACAAGCCAACCCCCAGGAATTGGTTCAAGGCCAACAACCAGGTTCCTCTAGTGACTTAAGAGCCATTGGGATGGGGATCTCCAGAGATAACATGAGGAAAGACCTTGAAACGAAGACTTCTGGCATCCAGCCAGCTCAGGGTTTCCCTGCAGCTTGTGCCAAGGGCCTGAGCTGGAGGTTTGGTGGTAGTAGGACACTTGCAAAAGGGCATCTTCTCCACTGCTCAGGTGCCTATGGTTTGGGCTGCACTGATTCATCTGCTGCTGGTTTCTTAGAGATGTGCTGTGGTCTCTGTAAGAAAAAAATCTGGATTTCTGTGCCTGTCCATGGTTACTATGAAAAGATGGTGCAAGCGTTTATGATCTTTGAGCAAAATCCTCTCCTCTCCTCTCCATATAACTTAAAATTTTGTTCGTGCGAAGGAAGCAATGAGCGAGATCGGTGTTGCAACCTGCCCCCTCCATCGGGAGTATCTATTGCGTGGACTTCATTATGCTGCCCAACAGAAACGAGGTTAGGGAGAGTGGTCAAGAGGTGATGTGCTCCTTTATTTATAAATGCCCGTAGAAGGGTGTCCTGGGAAGCACAGATCTGATCTGCAATTGCTCAAAGGACATAAGAGCGGTAGAAATGAACAAATCAGCTATGAAAATTATACCCTTGTCTTCCCACTTAGGAAAACATTATCCGTTCACCCTGGTAGAGGTCTGGATAATGATAAATGGGTATTAATGGAAAAGAGTAAGTAGATCTGCCAGTCATCGTTACGTATTGCCCATTTCTTACCCAGCCTGCGTCATGAGCATTGGGTTATGGGTTGAACCTTCATGCTCTTCATCAGTTGTAGAAAAAAAATTAGAGAGGTATATGTGGGCATGCATGAGTCCCCCTGAAGAGCCATTTGAGCAAAGGCCACCTCTCCTCCCCAGGGAGCTCCTGACACCGTGGAGTGAGGCTGCATTGTGGATACAGCTCACCTAACTGCAATTAAACTTTTTAATAAGTAAAAGCTTATAACCAGCAGTGCAGAAAGCGGCTTTGGCACTTGCGCTCACCGTGGTGTGTG
>NW_009259586.1:2781414-2788859 GCF_000687185.1 Egretta garzetta
TTTTTTCCCCCCCCCCCCCATCTGTAAAGCACAAAACCACACCGCTGTGTTAATTCATGAAAATGCCATGGAAAGTGGCAGTGAGAAATAAAAAGGGAAAAATGACCAGGTCAGCTCCACTGCCAAGGATGAGTGAAGCGCTGAAAGGCTGAACAGAAAACGTGGTGTTTGAAGAGATTTGGTGCCTGATTTAACGCCGTCCTTCACTCTGTAGTTCCCGGGCTATTGTATTGCACGCGATAATGAGTGACATTTTGTTTTAATAACCTTTATCTCCTGTCCCTGTGCAACAAATCTCCTTGTGTCCAGTTCTGACCTGCCCTTAGGCCCTACAGCCCCAGGGTGTTTCCCACTGGAGAGCCCAGGCTGCAGGGCTCCCTCCAGCACGAGCCATGGGTTTTTCTCTGCATGTAAAAAAGGGCTTTGCCTTTCCATCCAGGGATGTTCCTCCAAGCAAGAAAACTCCCTCTCTGCAGCAGGAGAGGACCCGCGGGTCCCCGTCGGCCGAGCACTCCTGCGTTACTGCTCACGTGCCGGGAGCCGGCAGCCCCGGCGGCTGTTTGCTCAGTGCGAATCTATTAGCTGAGTTACTGCCGTCATTTCCTAATGGGATGGGGAACGCTCAGGAAATGATAGAAGTGTATAATTAAACCAAGTCTATCTGAGGATCTTCCATTACGGCATGGTAATTTCTGGATCTTGACATCCTTCTTTCCCTTTTTCAGAAGTCGGAGAGAAGGGAGATGTGAGCGTGGTACTTTTCTCTTGAAGCCTTAGGTAGCACACCTTCATGGTCATAAATCCCTGCATATTTATGATCCAGGGCAGTTAACCTTGCAAATCAGATTACACAGATGATTATATGCCTTGCCTTTACCTGGCTGACAGGAAGGAGAGCTGCTAGGGAAGAGGCGCGTACTCCAGCAGTGGAATATGTTGTGTATAGGAATTTAGCAACATCTTTCTGAATAAATGGAGAGCTCTCCTTTGGGACTCACTGGTTTTTATTGCAGAAGCTATTAAGCTCTATGAGAGCAGCAGGGTTCAGGGCAGCGGGTTTTGTCTATTGCAGAGGGTAGTTAACCTGGTTATTTAGAGTCCAGCTGTAGGTGTTCCTCCATATCCTTGAACTGCGGAGCCAAAGCACAGCAGTTTGCAAATTCTCCTTCCATGCTCCACTTCCAGGGTTTGCTGTTCTCTGGCCACTGCTCAGGGACCTGTTCATGAAACCTGCTGTAGGTCTGCCAATACCCGGCGTGATCAAATGCTGCGAGACCCAGCAAAATATAGAAGCAGATATGCAATATTTCCACTTAAGCAGGCAGGAGCCAGCATTTTAAAGGCAAAGCCAGGCAGCCCAGGGTTTGCTCAAGAAAAAGCCACGCTGGAAGATGCCAGCAGACCGACAATAGCTGACGTGCACAAAACAGAGATGTCTCCTTTAGGGTTCTTTGGGCACATGCCCTTTGGTGATTGATGCCTGACACCTTCAGTGCAAAGCTCCCCTTCACTGGGATTTGTTTTCTACAGGGCAGTCTTTCACGCTCAGCAAGGCACGCTCGGGGCGTGCGCTGACTTTGCCCGTCCTGGCAACTCAGAATAAAGCAGTGGTCACAAAGCACTGAAGAAAATGCATCTGCATTGAAAAAAAAAAATAAACCTGTGCCTGGTCCTTTGAGTTAGCCTCATCTCCAAACTCCCGCCTTCAGGCTCAGCCTCGCTGGGAATACCAGCTTTTCTTAGATCCTTTTCTGACTTACAGTGTTATTGTCGGGACATGGTAAACAGCTGCTTAATGCAAACAGGTATTTTATGACAAGCAGGGATCCCAGCTGCAAAATTTGGACTCGTAAGAAAGCAAAACATCTCCGGAGTTGCACTGAATTTGGTTCAAGGCTCCCAGGGTTATCATGAGACAAGAAGAATGGTAGATTTGCATGGCCCTTCATTTCCTTCCATCAAGTCTTTCATCCTCACTGGTTTTTATTGCAGAAGCTATTAAGCTCTATGAGAGCAGCAGGGTTCAGGGCAGCGGGTTTTGTCTATTGCAGAGGGTAGTTAACCTGGTTATTTAGAGTCCAGCTGTAGGTGTTCCTCCATATCCTTGAACTGCGGAGCCAAAGCACAGCAGTTTGCAAATTCTCCTTCCATGCTCCACTTCCAGGGTTTGCTGTTCTCTGGCCACTGCTCAGGGACCTGTTCATGAAACCTGCTGTAGGTCTGCCAATACCCGGCGTGATCAAATGCTGCGAGACCCAGCAAAATATAGAAGCAGATATGCAATATTTCCACTTAAGCAGGCAGGAGCCAGCATTTTAAAGACAAAGCCAGGCAGCCCAGGGTTTGCTCAAGAAAAAGCCACGCTGGAAGATGCCAGCAGACCGACAATAGCTGACGTGCACAAAACAGAGATGTCTCCTTTAGGGTTCTTTGGGCACATGCCCTTTGGTGATTGATGCCTGACACCTTCAGTGCAAAGCTCCCCTTCACTGGGATTTGTTTTCTACAGGGCAGTCTTTCACGCTCAGCAAGGCACGCTCGGGGCGTGCACTGACTTTGCCCGTCCTGGCAACTCAGAATAAAGCAGTGGTCACAAAGCACTGAAGAAAATGCATCTGCATTGAAAAAAAAAATAAACCTGTGCCTGGTCCTTTGAGTTAGCCTCATCTCCAAACTCCCGCCTTCAGGCTCAGCCTCGCTGGGAATACCAGCTTTTCTTAGATCCTTTTCTGACTTACAGTGTTATTGTCGGGACATGGTAAACAGCTGCTTAATGCAAACAGGTATTTTATGACAAGCAGGGATCCCAGCTGCAAAATTTGGACTCGTAAGAAAGCAAAACATCTCCGGAGTTGCACTGAATTTGGTTCAAGGCTCCCAGGGTTATCATGAGACAAGAAGAATGGTAGATTTGCATGGCCCTTCATTTCCTTCCATCAAGTCTTTCATCATTTTGATGCAAACAAGTGACCTGTGACAGTGTGGCTGCTGGAGTGCAGCTTGCTGAGGTCTGTGCAAGTGCTCTGCCCATCTCGCTGTCAGCTGGCCGAGGCTTTTATTATCCCATAACTCTTCCACCAACATCCCAGACCCTTTTCTTCTGTTTCTTTGAAAACTTTGGCTCTCCTTATGAATTAAATGGCACTGCTCTAGCATTGGCATCGCTTGGTGGTGCCAGACTTGCAGCACTCAAGTGAAAGCTGAAAGCTGCAGCATCCTTTTTGAGGAGACATTGGTCATGCTGGCAACTTGGGGCAAATTTCCCCCTCCCTCCACTCTGTGTTAAGGCATGGTTTCACACAGGTTGAAATGCAGTGGAAATGCAGTACCAGGTCTCTACCTTAAGAGACAGACATGCAGAAGTGAATCTGGTCTTCACTACAGCCTAGTAACACTGGCTCAGGGTGGTAGATAGGACATATCCTTGTACAGCCTTTGCTGGTCAGTTCCGGGAAAGAACAGATATTGATGCCTTGGATTTCCTGGGCAGAGGCTGCAACCTGCCAGGTTTTACGATGGAGACAAGCCAACCCCCAGGAATTGGTTCAAGGCCAACAACCAGGTTCCTCTAGTGACTTAAGAGCCATTGGGATGGGGATCTCCAGAGATAACATGAGGAAAGACCTTGAAACGAAGACTTCTGGCATCCAGCCAGCTCAGGGTTTCCCTGCAGCTTGTGCCAAGGGCCTGAGCTGGAGGTTTGGTGGTAGTAGGACACTTGCAAAAGGGCATCTTCTCCACTGCTCAGGTGCCTATGGTTTGGGCTGCACTGATTCATCTGCTGCTGGTTTCTTAGAGATGTGCTGTGGTCTCTGTAAGAAAAAAATCTGGATTTCTGTGCCTGTCCATGGTTACTATGAAAAGATGGTGCAAGCGTTTATGATCTTTGAGCAAAATCCTCTCCTCTCCTCTCCATATAACTTAAAATTTTGTTCGTGCGAAGGAAGCAATGAGCGAGATCGGTGTTGCAACCTGCCCCCTCCATCGGGAGTATCTATTGCGTGGACTTCATTATGCTGCCCAACAGAAACGAGGTTAGGGAGAGTGGTCAAGAGGTGATGTGCTCCTTTATTTATAAATGCCCGTAGAAGGGTGTCCTGGGAAGCACAGATCTGATCTGCAATTGCTCAAAGGACATAAGAGCGGTAGAAATGAACAAATCAGCTATGAAAATTATACCCTTGTCTTCCCACTTAGGAAAACATTATCCGTTCACCCTGGTAGAGGTCTGGATAATGATAAATGGGTATTAATGGAAAAGAGTAAGTAGATCTGCCAGTCATCGTTACGTATTGCCCATTTCTTACCCAGCCTGCGTCATGAGCATTGGGTTATGGGTTGAACCTTCATGCTCTTCATCAGTTGTAGAAAAAAAATTAGAGAGGTATATGTGGGCATGCATGAGTCCCCCTGAAGAGCCATTTGAGCAAAGGCCACCTCTCCTCCCCAGGGAGCTCCTGACACCGTGGAGTGAGGCTGCATTGTGGATACAGCTCACCTAACTGCAATTAAACTTTTTAATAAGTAAAAGCTTATAACCAGCAGTGCAGAAAGCGGCTTTGGCACTTGCGCTCACCGTGGTGTGTGCCGTCGCTTTGCACCGCAACCTCGTTTGAGTTTTACTTCCCTTTCTTAGCATGACTACAGCAGGAAGGTTTACCCCAGTATGACAGTGCACAAGGCTTTTTTTTTTTCCCCTTTTTGCAAATTATTCTATTTTAACACTTTATTTTTTCCTGGAGAAATTCTCAACATCAAAACAAACCTCGTGTGTGGGTAAGGGAGTCATGAAGAGTGAGCTCTCTCATGCTGATCCTCGCTGTGAGCAGAAGTAGGGCTGGAGCGGAAAATGCCTGAATTTTGGTACAGTTTTGCTCCAAATCTGCATCTCATTCTGGATGGGATTAGTCAAACCGGTCCCTCCAATCTTCAGGGTGGGCTGTAACTCACTGAAAAAAAAAAAAAAAAGAGCAGATTCCTTTTTCCTTTCCCCTTCACTACACATGCAAAACCCATTCTTGTAACGATTAGCCTTGAACATATTCCCTCTCTTCCTATCTATTATTGCTTACCTTAGTAATCTAATTCTGTTGTATGGCACTTCTTATATCAGGCGTTAATATATTTCTCAAAGGTAATCTTTAACTACCCGGGCTGGCTTTGGAAAGGGGAAGATATTGTTGGTCTTTTTGAAGTCATTTGTTTTGCAGGAGCATTGGAGGCAGGGTTATATGTATTTATTATGAAAATGCAATAGCATTTTAATGAGAAAATACTGCATTAAATATATATCTCATGTATTTATTTCGCAGAAAATTCATATTGTTCAATCCTTGGGTGAAAGCCAAGCACTTGTAATAGTTACCTGACATGATGTGGCCCCGTGACAGAAAGTCTAATGAAGACTTTCTTGATAGGAATGTAATTGTAAAGAAAAAAAATGATTAAAAAATTGGTTCCAGTGCTCTGCGATCCAAGAGTTCATTTGTTTCCTCATTCATGCACTAAACAAGTCCCTAATTAATCTTGAACCTTGGAGAAAGGAGACTAGATTGGCATCTTCTGAATGCGAACGTACTTCTCATTTTGGAAAGTTTGAAGAGGCTCTTAAGCATTCTCTTTTAATGGTATTTTTGCAAGGGTTTAAAGTGGCTTCATTAGCCTGCCAAAGCCACTAATTGCATTACCATATTTTTAAACTTCAGAGGTTCAGATTTTTTTAAAAAAAAAAAAAAAATTAGATTAATTTGCTGGTTGAAACCGACTGAAGTGTTCAGTGCCTGTCACAGTCCTCAACCAGAGCCAGCGCGGCACCGAGTGCGCGAGATCTGCCGCTTGGACTCTTTGGGTTAAAAAAGCAGAACCAAGAGATCTCTCCCAGCATCAGCTGTAGCAAGGAAATAAAGCGCTGATTGCATTTTGAGCAGCTCTTCTCCATCAACAGGGGATCTCTAGCAAAAGCATGGCAGGCTCTGGGGGGGTGCAGCCCTTCCTCAGGGGTCACTGGGCTGCGCACCCCTGGCCATCACCCTGCAAAAACACTCAACGTCCAGCGGGCAAAACCTCTTTTGTAATCTCAGGCCTTTTGGAGGAAAAGTCGAGGTGCTGATTAACTCCGGCTCCTCCGTTCCTCTGTGCTGTGAAGTGTGAAAGGGATCAAGTCAAAGCCTCGGATGGAAGGTGCCAGCCAAGTTCAAAGTGTGGCTGTGTTAGTCCAGCTGTTCTTATTACAGTAAATAGGCGTCTGAACTTTAATGAGGTCACTTCCTTGCATCTTGCTTGTGTGCGGCCCCAGGTGGCTTATCTAAGGTAATATGAATAATACGAACAAGATAAGATAAGGCTGTTAGCCCCAAACAATATTATCAGCCTGTGATTTTAGCTGCCTACCTACTCCATCCTGACAGCGAGGGATAAAAGAAAACCTAAAACTCCAGCCTTGGAGACTTACAAAAGCCATGTTAAAACCCGTACGAGAGCTCCAAGACGAAATATTATCCTGGCTGGGGGAAGGGGGTGGAGGAGAATCAAGGGCACTGAGAAGAAAATACAGCTCACGGTTGAGGGAGTTGGGTTTTTTCCTCCTTTGCAAATGTGTTCTTGCTCATTTCATTGTGAGCACCGCGATATATTATCAGCTTTCACGGAAGTGAAGAGTCGTCAGGGTTTCATTAGTTATGTTTATGCCAATAGAAATAAATCTTTGCAGACATCGGGACAGGTTTGTTCATACTCCCGGCCCCGTCTAGGGAATTTCACCGGCCACATCCCTGTTGTGCTGGTAGAGCAGATACAGTTTGAGATATACTTTGGCCTTATTGATCTGAAGGCTTCTTCATTACTTCTCCAGCCCTGCAGATCAATAGCTGTGCCTAGAGCAGCATAATAGATTTTTTTAAAAAATCAATTAAACAGAATATTTTTAACAGAGCGAGCCTAGTGCAAAATTCTGTTGCATTTTGATATGTGTGGTTTAAGCTTTGCTGCCTTTACCTGCCAGCCCATATGCTGTGGTAAGGGATGGGAGCCTTTGTTCTGACGTCCGAGTACTGTGATATTCACGCTTCACCTCCAAAGGAGGAGGAACGCCTCAAGATTAGAAACAAGAACCACCCAGCTTTTCTCCTTTGAAACTGATATTCATCACTGCAGCCTCGCTAGAAAGTGAAATAATGTTTGTGGTCTTAGCTCAATCCCCAGTGGACAATAATTCAGTTAAAATATACCAAAATCTGTCATGCTTTTTCCTTGCTCCATGTCTCTGAACACAAGGAGATGAGCTCCTTTTAAATTAGCTTTCATGCTCGAAGGGTTTCCTCGTGCGTGCAGAGCCTGATCCTCTCCCTGCTGAGGCCGGTGACAAATTCCCTATTGATTTTGGTGGCCCGGGACTGGGGTCAGGCAGCAGCGTGGCTGGAGGGCAGCCCTGGGGCTCCCCCCCACCC
>NW_009259586.1:2789094-2802031 GCF_000687185.1 Egretta garzetta
CACTCCTGTCCCGAGGTCCTGGAGGACCACGTAGGTGACCTCCTGGCCCCGGAGCTGGCAGCGCAGCTTTGGGGGCTGCAAAGCTTCTGTGTCAGATGTTTGCGGCAGTGCGAGTGGTTAACGTGGTATAATACAGGCAGGTAATGGTATAATAGGGGTGGGTAAATCCCTATGGCAAGGAAGACACGTATTTTTCAAAAGCTTTTCCCCAGTGGAAGAACATGACAAAGGATCGTGGTGATGTTCTGAATGGTGATGCTCGGTGAGACCTTTCTCCAGGTCACCCCAGATGGGGCCACTTCAGATGATCTTACAGGAAGCTAAAACCGAATTTCCCTGCCTTTATTCTGCCTTCTCCCTCCTTCCAGCCATCTCCAGCTCAACCCCAGCTTCTCTGGGCTGCTTCTCAGCCACCGGCCACTCTCTCACCATTTCTTCGTAAGACATGGGTTGAATTATTTCTCTGAAATATTTGCATGTCAAATGGCACAGGTGAGTGTTTTCAGAACCTGCATTTTCAGGTCCCAGCACAGCAGCTGGAGCCACGTTGGGTTTGTTTGGTCAGAGCCTTTTTGCTTTGCAAAGTGCAAATATTTGTGGGCATGATTACCAATGCACTTAGACCCCGTTCTGGGGACTGCCAGGTTGGGAGGTTTCTCATTGATCCGAACTAGGTCTGCACGTTGTGGAGCCAACGCACCAAAGCCTTATGGCAGAGGTGCAGAGCCTGCTCCCAGTGTCAGGGTGACCTTAGTGCAGCGCCAAGCCAGGCTGCTTCCGCCCCATTCCAGAGAGATGCTCTCCCAGGGGATGACTCGGAGGAGCTAGTCTTCCCTGCATCGCTGTTACAGGATCAGCTAGCTGGCCAGGGAGGAAGCCAAGAGGCTAACCCCGTGTAGCCAATTCCCAACATGTCTGCAGCTGGGAGGTCTGGAAACCTCCTGGTTTTCTTCTTTCTTTCATCCATGCATGTTGGAGGATATGAGAACCACATCCAGAAGCCATTTCTTCCCTCTGCTCTCCTGTTTTTATGCTTTAACATCTCAGGCAATCCAAAGAGCTGGCTTTTTATTAAAAAAAAAAAAAAAAGTTATTTAAACCTGGAATAAGAAAAGGAGCAAGGCAGAGCCTGGCATTGCTGAGCACATGGATTGGAGCCCACCCAGCCCATCATACCCCTGGCAGCCCAAGTTTAAAGCCAGGGGAGGGTGTTTTCTGTGCAGATGCAAACTGGGTAGGAGAGAAATTACCAGTGAGCCGATAGGTCTGTCTCCGGCAGCGGAGGTGGGCTGGGTGCCCCGGGGAGGGTTTGGCTTTGGGCTGCCAGCCACGGGTGGGCAGTGTCAGCAGAGCAGGTTGGGGCGGCAGCACTCGCACCCGCGCTCCATTCATTCATTTTTCATGCCTCATTTTCAGGCCTGCCTGATTTATGAACCTCATTCTTCCTTCCCCTCAGTTTAAATTTATCTTTTGAAAACAAAGCCGGGGTTTAGAGCAGACCCTCCCTTCCCTTGAGACAGAGGAGCCTGAGTTAGTTTAAGGCCACCAGCTTTAGCAAGGGCACAGGGGGACCCGGGAGCCTCTCGGGTGAGCAGTTGCCACCAAAAGTTGCATCCTCGCTGCCTCAGCTCCTGTGTTTGCCCCGGAGCCCATCCAGACCCTGGCAAGACCTAAGCCAGCAGAAAGCCACCCCGTTTGCCAGCAGCCAGGTTTCCCCAGGGGAGCACTGGAGCTGAAATCTGGAATGGGCTGGGAAACCAGGAGAGGAAAGGCAGTGAGATGGGGGAACACGGGGGCAAGGGGGGGAAGCTTGATGGTGTAGGGATGGGAGGTCTCCAGCCCCAGCTGATGGTGGTCCCGCTGTCCCACAAGTGACAACCCCAGAGAGCCCAGCCAGCCCCCCCGCGCTCACTAACCCAGCAGGGACCATGGTGGGGCTGCACCAGCCACAATTCCTCGTCCACTGCAGCAGCATGCCTTGATGTCCTGCAGCAACCCAGCTCCTCTGGAATGGCCCCTTCTCCTTGCAGATGGGGAACAAGCACAAACTACCTGCCTTTAGCTCCCATAGACATCAGGGGAACAGAGTCATGAGCTGAAGTACTCTCATTTAGAGGGGAAAACCAGTCCGTGGACCAGGCATGGGGCTGACAGCCTGCTATGGTGGTGTCACCGAAGCTGGTGGGTCACACACCGCTGTCCCCTAGTAGTCAGGCACGTGGCCTTTGCCCAGGGAACTGCTGGCAGCTCAAGGCTAGCTGGGGATTAGCCTTTTTCATGCTGCAGGGCTGAGGCGAGTCTCTGGCCCTTCCAAGGGTCACCATGATTCTGCAGCAACCTTCTCCACCGCGAGCCCCAGAGGTGTAAATGCTGGGGTCAGCATCTCCCACTGGTGGCTCTGCCCCAGCACTGGTCCCCAAGTGCCTGTGCATCTTCCACTGGGCAGCGCTGATCTTCTGATGGTGTTGGCAGTGCCAGTGCTGCGGATAATTACTCAGAGTGCTAAGAAGTGACTTTGTTATTAGGAAGCTTTTTTTCCCAGTTATTTTTCAGCTAATTTTTCCCCCGTTCTTAATTTGCGCCTCGCTCCTCGGAGTCGTTTCAGATCTGTCAAGCGGTCTCCGTGAAATGCTTGTTTTTGTTTGACTAACACGTTTGGTGATAGCAGTGATATTTGGGAGAGACAGATGGAAGGCACTTTTTATTTTCTGCAGACACTTCATGATCCAAGCTGCTCATATTGTATAAGAGAGGCCAGATGCCTTGTTAATTCATAGACATGTTTACAGCATGGAGCTTCTAATAGGTGAATATGAATACTAAATAGTGATTAGTGCTTGTCTGACAGACGTCTCCCTCCTGACTGAAATTGGATCTAAGTTTGACCTTTGGTGAGGGAGGAAGGTATTCTGGTATATAATAAGCTGCTTTTTTTTTTTTTTCTATCTTCTTTTCATGTAGAAAGACAAATCCTTTTCCTTCCCGTTGAAGGATGTATTTGCCCTAAAGACACACCAGCCTGCCAAGCCAGGCTGTGCCTCCCTGTTCCCGTGCTGCCGCGGGAACGGAGGGGAAAGCACCCGGCTGGGTATTGGGAAACGGTGTGTTTGGTGCTGTGTGTGCACCTGATGGTGATTTAAAGCCCACGGGATGGACGGCATTTGGGCTTTCTGGAGAGGTAGCGAGGAGCACTGCAGCTTTTCCCTTGCACCAATGGGCTTTTCTGGGATGCTCCGGCTTGGACAAGAGCTGGTGCAACCCATGGCTGGCTGAGCATCCTGGGCAGGGGGCGAGGGCTGGTGCCTTGGGGTCCTGACACCAACCAAAACATGCAGGATGAAAGGATTATAGATGGAAGAAGGGAGAGGCAATAGGGAGAGAAAAAAAAAATAGCAAAGAGGCTTAATTTAAGAATAATTCCCAGCACTGCTGGTGAAAGGGGCCACCAGCTCTTTAAGAGGATGGACCCTCTTCACCCCATCCACAGGGCTTTGTGGACCCAAAACTATCATGTACATGAAAAACCCATCTAGGAGCAGCATCCAATGTATGTTTAACTGTCCTTGATGCTATATAACACCCGAAAACCGGAGAGTAGCTAGCATGCCGGGAGGGGAGAGCTGCTGAGGCACACGGCTGGGCTGCTCCGGAGGCGGCAGAGGTGGGAGGATGGTTTGTGGAAGTGAAAGTGAGGAAAGCAGAAGCAGGTCTCAAAAGTAGATTTTTTTTGTTTTTTCGTAAACTGCTCTTTAGAGGTAAGCGAGCACAGGCTTCTCATCTTTTCTTAGGGATTCATTCCCAATTGGGAAATGGCAGACTGCCTTTGGGAGGTTTGGGAAGTTGAGGGAGAGTTGCAGGGGGATGGCTGGCTGCCAGCAATGTCCCCGCACGCTGGGGCTGTGCCGCTCCTCCCTGGGGGCTTTCATGGTGGCACTGCACCTGCAGGACCTGGGAAACAGAGCAAGGCACCCGCACAGCCCCGGGGATCGCCACGGGTGACCTGCCCAGCCACAGCGAGTCTGAGGCACCCCAGGAGCATCCCCTTGATCACGCCAGCTCCCTTACGGCACCAGGCATTTCCCAGTCTGCTCTGGTCAGGAGAGGTTTGTGATGCTCAGAGGCCCAGCGAGGTTGCGGGAAGAAGTGAAGATGCTGAGGGAAACCTGGGAGTGCAGTTGTCCTACTTCCAGCCTTTTCGGCTGCACTAAGTGGCCACAATGAGGGGCTGGGCACATCCAGATGGAGAGATGGCTCAAAGCCAGCAGGCAAGCGGAGGCAGCTGAGCAGGCAGCCGAAGCACGGAAGGAGGGAAAAAGAGGGTCAGACCCTACGCCCCCAGCCAGGCTCTCCAGCCCCAGCCTGGCTCCCCACAGGTCACGGTGCAAGGTAGTGGCACTTACAATGTCTCTGCATTACTGGAGCATCCTTTTATACATGCAAAATCATCTGATGCCCATCTGAGGCACTTTTAAGGCTGCTTTGGGGCCAAGGGACAGCATATCCACTTATCAACCAGGAATCATCCCATTAAGCTGAGTGGAGCTGCACCTGAGCTAAGGGAGACGGAGCCCAGCCCGGCGCCCGCCATCCTCCGACCCCTTCCCGGCACACGGCGCTTCCCAGTCGAGGCTGCTCATCGTTTTCCAAGGTCCTGGCTTCCTAGGTTTCCCATGGTGGCAGGCACCCAGTTCCCCCCACCTGTGTGGGAGAGCAAAGGGCCTGGCTCTCGCTGCAGCCGTGCTGACTCGGAGCCCGGCAAACAGAGCTACCGGTTCCTCCAGAGATGCAAACCCAGGCTGCTGCTTGTGATCACGGCAGGGTGCAGCGCTTGGCTTGACTTGCTTTTATCCCTTTCCTTTTCACTTCATCCTTAAAATTAGTTGTTAAGTTTATTCCCCAATTAGACCAGGATAGGATAAAATGCTTGCTTTGGGGGATTTTAATTTTTTTTTTCCCTTTTAAAAGCTTGCTCTTGCTGTGAATTTATTGGGTATTGCTGACTGCAGAGGAAATCTTGTGGTTTTTTCTTTCCCTGCTTGTTGTTCAGATGTGAAGGTGCAGAGGACGTCTCAACCCTTGAGTGAGCTCAGCTCTCGCACAAGGCAAAGGGAGCACAACTGGTTGAGCAAAATCAACCCACGACTCTCGTTTCTGATCTCAGCCTCCCCTCTGCTCGGACTGGAAGCTGAAGCTGGAATGCGGTTTTGGCAAACAACCTCAAAAAGTAAATTGCTTTCTCTGTGGACTGACAAACACACTCTTTCTCTTCTAACTGCTGCCTCTCTGCAGGCAAAAAAGCCGATAAATGAACAAGAAAAGAGACCCAGCCTGGAGAGCTTAGCAAAGCGAAAAGGTGGCAGCTCGTGGAGGGTGCTCCTGCAGGGTAGCAGGGCTCATGCCGCAGCCGTGGGCTCATCCTGGGACTGGCCTCTGCCGCTGGAGAGGAGCAGAAAAGGGTTTTGTCGCGTAAAATGCCATTAAGGACTTTGCTTTAGTATTGGCTGAGTGCACTTTGGTGGCTGTAAATCAAGCGACGTGTCCGTATTATGAATGTGTATTTGTATGTGTGTGTATATATATATACACCATATATAAGCTTGCTGCAGGTTCTTTAGAGGCAGACTCTGCCTCCTTCCAGCTGGAAGGGAACAAGCCCACAGCATCCTGCACTGGCATTAGTTCCTCCCCCAGGATGGGGATGTTCCTGGGATTTTGGCTGGGCTGGTGCTGGGCTGGTGCTGGGCTGGTGCAGCAGCACGGGCAGGTGCCCGGGGCAACGCCTGCCTGCCTGCCCCACCACCGGAGGCTGCGTTTGGTCCAGCCTGCATCACTTTCCAAAACCATGATCTGGCAAATTCTGGCACCAGATCCCTGGTGTGCACTAGGCTGGATGGGACGGGGGGCTGTGGCTCCCAGGGCAGAGGGGATTACAGCTCTCCCAGCGATGCCCTGAGGGAGCAGAAGGGCAGAGCTGGTACCAGGGCAGAGGCTGGCTCTCCCTAAGGCTGTTCCTAACCTCCAGCACAGTTTTTGGGTGAGCTCTTTGCTGATAGCATGGCGACACTGCTGTGGCTTGCAGTCGTGCCCTGCTCTCTCCTTGCATGTATTTAAACCCCTCTGGGTCAGCAGGCAGGCGAAACGTCCTCTTTTTTACCAAAGCACAAAATGACTCCGCCGTTCTGCATCTGTAACATTTACAGGGGGGCCCCGGCCGCCGCGCTGGGCTCCGGCTCTGAACCTTGCCAGAAAAAAAAATGATGGTGTTTGGAGCCGGGATTTTGGCTCGGACCCATCTTGAGTAATATTGTTTCTCTTGCTTTTGAAACCACAATGCATTGCACTTGGTGGTGATGTCAGGTACTTGGGGATTATAATTACGGTGTAACCCGGCAGCCTGGAGAGAGATGTCTCAGGAGGGGCAGCCTGAGGGGAAGGAAAGTTAGTTCTTTATGAAATGCAGATGTTTTGAAATAGCTGTAATTAACTGGACGGGATGTAGAGCACTGCAGATATAAAAGCGAAACAGGCTTTTGGTTTTATATGTTTGCTGTGTGCTTCAAGGGGTCACTCAGTGATTTCAGTCCCATTCACGCTGCCCCCAGCATCGCGCTCTTGCTTCAGGTTCAGAACTTGTCGTGGTGCTTTTTCATCCCCGTTCCAAAAGCTGGGGACCACCTAAATGCCACAGGCAGGGCTGCGTCCCTCAGCTCCATCCCTTGGCACGGCACAGACTGGGAAGCGGCTTTGGGAGGATGCGGAGAATGAGGCGAGATGGGCAGCGTGGAAAAGAAAAACAAAACCCCCCAGCGCTCGTAGCTGAATAGGAGCGAGCTCTCCAACCCCAAGTTATGAATTTTGTCAATGAAATTAGCCAACAATGTTTGGGAAAGAATAAAGATAAAGCAGCAAGGGCTCACAGAAGAACTAGTGGAGCCCTGGAGTGAATGGGGGCTTTGTTCGGGCTCCGGTCCCTTCAATAGGCAGCCTGAAACCCTGTGAGTCACTGCGCGCTGCTGGCCGGGCGCGGGGCCTCCCTTAATGGGCCGGTGGAAAAATCTGCCTTGCTCTGCTCTGACAGGCTAACCGGCAAAAGAATAAAGTTAATTTACTGTTAAAGTTAATTTGTGGGGTAAGAGAAGGAAAGGAGAAGCATGTTATAAAAAATGCAGCAGCAGAGAGGCTGGCCTGCAGGAGGGGGTGTCCGGGGCGAGGGCTGCCCCTCTCCCCGCTAATTACTGGGTTTGTTCTACCTGCGGGTCTCGCAGCACGCCGGGGCAGCGTCAGGCGCAGCCTGGGGACCCCCGTAATACTCTCTTGGAGGGAGAAAAAGGCCTTTACATCAGAAACTCCCAGTACGGCAAGCGGGGCGATGCCGGGACTGGAGCGGGGCTGTTTTGCGGGCTCTGCCGGGGCCACGCGAAGCGGCACATTCCCAGGCTGCGATTTCATCCCCGGCCGCGCATTTGAACCTGCGGAGAATTGGCAAGCGCTTGCCCGCGCCCTGCCAGCTCGCACTGCGCGCGTCCGTCCGTCAGGTTACCGCCAGGGGGAACAGGTACCATTTTGTGCAAAATTGCTTTTATGCGTGACACAGGCTTCTGTGCCCGCAGACGCCCCGTGCGTGTTTTTGTGGGAGTAGCTGCTGTTTCCAAACAAAAGGCTCTTTTCTTCCCAGCAAGCGGAGGTAGCTGGTGCGAGCTGAATACAACCTGCCTCCAGCCTTTGTTCTGCGGTACCTAACACACCCTGTTACTTGGTGCTTGGCATCGTACAAATATACAGCGGAAAAAAGGATGGGCCGTCCCCCGCGGGGCTCGGCAGAGCTGCCGTGCTTTGTCCCACCGTTGTCCGTGGCCCTTCCCGCAGTCGGGGATGCCCCAGCCAAGGGTGATGGCTGTGCAGGGTGGAGGATTCCCCGCCTGGCACTGACCCGGCATGCCAGGAGCTGTGCAAGTGCCTGCCCCCCCGTCCCAGCCCTGGGCACGTCGCCACGCTGCCGTGGTTTCAGACAGGCATGGCTTGTCTTTGGAGGCGGCCGCCGAGCGGGGGAAATTAGGGCATTTCTGAGTCTGTCTGGCTTGCTGCAGGCTGCCGTAGTGGGGAGCACGGCAGCGGAGCCGCTCAGCCCCTCGAAGGTGGACCTGGGCCAGCCCCGCCAGCCGGCGCAGAAGCCCAGCTCCGGAGGGGGCGGGGGGGGTCTCCTGTGGTCCAGCGAGCAGGCGTTGGGTCATTTCACCTTCCTTGCCGCATAAGCTGGTGTCTGATGAAGCAGAGAGGCACCAAGATCGTTTGTGGATCGCACGTCGTTTGGGAGGAAATTTTAATAAATTGTTACAATATTCTAAAATCTGGGTTAAGCCCAGAAACGGCGCAGCAGAGGTAACCGTTGGGCAGCCAAGAAAAACTGTAACATCTCCCCTTCCTAGCTTCAAGAGGCCATGTTGTGACCAAAGTAATCCTCCTTTCTGCTCACATCACCTTTCCGGATTTATCATTTTAATGTTCTCTGGGCCACCAAGCCCCACAGCTGTAAATTAATTTTTAAAGTAATACAGGTTTTAAAACTTCCATCTGCTTTAATGAGCTTGGGGGAATCCTGTTGTATTAAAAAACATGCATGCAATTATTTTTCCATCTTGGGTTTCACCAGTTCCCAGCACCACTCTGCGATGACATCTTCTTCCCCTCTCAAAAGTGTTTTCTTGTGATAATGTGGCATCGTATCCTGATGGTGTGTGTTTTGCCACACGTGGGCAA
The DNA here is from genome assembly GCF_000687185.1 of Egretta garzetta. Lineage (NCBI taxonomy): Eukaryota > Metazoa > Chordata > Aves > Pelecaniformes > Ardeidae > Egretta > Egretta garzetta. The sequence goes on from NW_009259586.1 coordinate 2,797,852, forward strand.
GGCTAGAGAGGACTTCTCTAAGGACGAAGCCGTATCATTAGCGGGTCCCTCGGTGGCTTCCCAGTCACCTTTCCATTAATCCAGTTCTGCATCACAGAATTACGAAGCGGCTAATGAACAGCTCCAGCGCCGGGAGCCTGGAGGTACCGTATTAACCGGACGTCTCTTTGAACTGCATGATTTCTGGTGGGAAAACTTCATGGAAAAACGAGATTGTGTTTGTTTTCACAGCCTTCTGCATCTGTTTTTAAATATTTGCTCACAGTAGTTCTGGGTTTTCTTTTTCTTTTTTTTTTTTTATTAGCAATTAGCCTAATAAGCCACCTTTTCATTGCTCCGCATGTAGATTAACCACTTCAGAGAGTACAAAATAAACATTTTGCAATGCATGCATGTATCTTCTGGAAAAGATGAGTAACCTGCTTCCACAGAGACAAAGTCCTCCTAACATCAGGGTTTTGCTCTAATCATTAGTGCCCGAGATGTTTTTTCCCTTTTATTTCCCTTAAGACAACTTCTTACAGCATTCGCTAACCCGAATTTTTAACACAATTAATTCTTATTTAGCCAATGCATCCACAATGATGTTCTTTATAAGTAAAAAATAAATAGCCTGGGAATGCGCAACTTCCTTCTGGTACCTGAGCATTTTGGAGATTCATCTCTGCTGAGATCAGGCAGAGTTGAGCAACTCAGACAGATTTCAGCTGCGGCATTAAAACCGAGTCTATAAGGGACAGCCCCTCCTTGCAGCCCATGGGGGAGCTGGCTCTTCTGGAGGGACAAGGAGATGCAGCATCCAAAAAGAGCACATGTACCCAAGAATCAGTGTGCTGTGCTGCCTGCCCTTACCACGTGATGGAAATCATGTTTAATAGCAAAATTACAGGGACTAAAATATTCCTGACCCTGGTGATGTCCCGAACTGTAAAGGCAAAGCACCAGGCAGTGCTGCCACCTCTTTGGTACCTCCATGCCCATTGCTGCCACCCGGGCTCAGGCAGCAAGTGCTCCCGCAGTGCTCAAAGGCAGCGAAGCTGGCGAGTGGTGAGCAGGCACCAGGGACTGAGGTGCCCTCAGAAGAAGCAGCTCCTCCGTTTTGGGCCTGAAACCCACAGCTGGGCTGGATGGAGCAGACTTGTGGGTGATGCTGCTTGTGCCAGCTCTTTGCTGGAGAACGGGAGGACACCACCCACATGGGTGACGCCAGCTTGATTTTTCTGACCTTTCAGGTAACTTTGGAGTAAGCTGATCCAGAACTAGCGGGATAAATTAAGCCTTTCCTCCAAATCTGAGATGAACCCCTATTTCTTGCCTGCTGGAAGAGCTCCAGCACCCACATCTCCTCTTGCCATCCTCTGGGCAAGCGGTGGCACGGCCAGGACGGGACCTGGCAGTCGAAGCAGGGGTACAGCCAACAAGCCACTGCATCTCAGTGGGGACCCTCCTCTAGTCTTTTTTCCCCCTACATGCAAATTTTATAGGATCTTAACATCTTCCTGACTTCTCTGTCAAGCACAGTAAATGTTGTTTTCCAAAACGAGTGGCAACAGCAGGAAGAAACCAGCAGCATGACTGCATAAGCTTGATTTCTTTGGCAAACCAGGTTAAAACAAACCAAGCTGTTTATGCTTATTCCTTGCCATTGCAGCACTGCCCCTGCTCCTAAAGCAGAGATCCTGGATGCAGCACTCTACATTTTCACGTTGAATTTTGCTGTTCAACTTGAACTACCCGACACTCGACTCGAAGGCACGGAGCACAAGCAAAGCCCTGAAACTGCTGCCAAAAATCAGGCCTTGGGCGAGTGATGCCAAGCGTCCGAAATGAGCCAAGGCGGGCGGGAACGCAGGCTGCCTCTTCCTCCGCACCCCGCGCCGAGCCCCCGAGGATGTGCTGGGCGGCCTCTCCCCGGCTGGCCCGGGCATGGCCCGAGCTCTAATAAGATCAGTCCTGCAGCGTGTTTCCTGAGCAGCGGGAACAATGAGCCTCTGTCCCACACGCCGCCGTGGTGAGAACAAGAACCAGACCAAAAAAAAAAGAGAGGAGGGAAAAAAGGAAAAAAAAAAAAAGGGGGGGGGGGGGGGGGGGGGAGGAGAAAGATGTTCATCTTCCAGTAAAGCTGCGCTCGTATTCACCTCTTGCCTTAGCAAAGCTGAAGCGCTCAGTGCCTACGCCCGCAGACAATAAGTTATCAGTGCTGGTGAAGGACAATGTGTGGTTTTTCCAGCACAAAGCTTTAACCACCCCCTTCCAGGGACCACTTGGCCATGTCTCGTGCCCACACGGCCCATTTCCAGAGCCGATGACAAATTCCACATCAAGGCAAAGGAATTTCCTTTCCCTTCCAGAGATAAGGGACCTCCACGCCCCGCTCCGGCCGTCCCGCACCGCAGCAGCCCCGTAGCGTGGGCTCTTCGTCCTGCCATCAGGACCTGCCGTGCTACCCCAGGGGCAGGCAGCAGCCTCCTCCCCTCAGCAAATGAGGTCAGTGGTCCAGACGTGGAGGATAACTAACTGGTGAAACAGGGATCAATAAATGGTCGGACACCGGACTGCCTTAAAATCCCATTTTGCTGCTGTTTCAGGCTTTCACCTAAATGACAGCTGCAGGTTCTTGGAGGATTTGATCTTCCTCCCACCCTCGCAGCCAGGGCAAGCCAAAGGTTTGCCGCAGAGCTCCCTGGCCCCTGCCTTGGGGCTGCCTCCCCAAAAACGTTCCTCACCCTCTGGGAGCCTGCAGCAGAGCCGAGGTGCTTCGGTGTGATGACCTTGGACCAGCCAGGCTGTGTTGGCCACACTGCTTGTAGATTTTTCTTTGGAGAGGTTTTTGGGAGAGAAGCTCTCCTAAAAAGCCCTTCACTTGTGGCAAGAATTGTGCTCTTCCCCTGCTGCTTTGTTGCCTAAAGCTTTCCCCTGGGCCAAGCGATTAGTTTGTGTGACTCAGTAGCTTTGATGGAGCAAGGCTGATTTACACCAGTTGATGAGCTGCTCTGATTTTCTTAGAGAAAATCACTGTTAGGCTGTTACACTTAACCTGTACTAAACTGCGCATGAATGATTTATTGTGTACTTCTCATGCAAATGACATTAATAGACTCTGTCATACATAGGAGAAGATGCTGGAAGATTACTAAAAGCTGCTGCACTTAAAAATGTTTCAGAAGAAAATAATGTCTTTTATTGTATTACCTGAGAAATTCATCTGATTCTCCCCTCGAAGACGCGTACATGAGAGAACAGTGTGAAGAGTGCGTTGCATTGCATTGTGCGTGAAGCACCTTGAGGCTTTGACAGAAAAGCTACAAGAGGTATTTTAAAGGAATATATATATCAATAACCAGAGCTGCATTATGGGGAAGGAGAGGACTGTTTTCCTCACGTATCTCGTTCAACCCGACGCGTGATGCAGGAGTGTTTGATGACTTCAGGATCAGACTGCAGAGAAGAAACAAACCAAAAGCAGTCCTGTCTAATTAACTGAACATATTTACATGTGTAAAACTCTCCTGTAGTCCTTGTAATGACTAATGCATAATTATGCACAGACAAATCCCCACAGTAAACACAAATATTTTTGTTTGTGATTATTTATCTCAGGAGAGCTTAGCAATTTGTCAGGGCTTTGCTGAGCTTCTCAGGCGAGCCGAGAGAGGTGTGGGCAGCGGGTGGCTGCCCCTGGTCACCCCAGGAGCCCTTTTAGCCATGCAGCAATAGAGGAGGGCAGCGTTTTGCTCACAAAATGGGTTTTTTTGAGTTGAGAAATGTAGCTTTGGATCAAAGCAAAGTATTTTGCAAGTTTATTCTGATTTCACTGAAATACTGTGGTTTCCCCCAAGTTTAGAAAGCATTCCCAACCTTTTCATACCCAAACCCTCTTTCTGCTGCACTGCCTCCCCCAGACTGCTGGGATGGGAATGGGTTCATGTGTACTCATCATGTCTGGATGGGATGTTACCAGGTGATGGTTGTCCACCAGGAAAAGCCATTCACGGTGGCTCCTTCCTCTGCCCATGTTCTGACCTGTGTGGCTGGGCCGCAGGAGCCAGGTAGGACAGGCATCCTCGAGGTTCAGCATCCTCCAGCACGTTGCGGAGGGGATGTCTCTAGAGGAAAGGGACATCCTCCAGTGGCCAGATCGCTTGGTCCCTTCACCAGGAGAGGACCAGCATGGACACAG
>NW_009259586.1:2802401-2807154 GCF_000687185.1 Egretta garzetta
AGGGAAATACTGTATTCTACCAGTGCCTGTGGCAGAAACAATTAAAACAAAAAAAAACACACATGGAAAAAATTAATCCTCGTAGCCAATTTGGAATGAAGATTTTAGCTGGGATGGAGGGATTCTGTTGGCACGTTGATCCATGCACCAATGCATGCTGGGGAGCCAAGGGAGCGCTGAACAGAGAAGAAAGCCAGAGCACTTTCAGGGTACAAAAATGTTGTTTTAAAGCCTTCCCACTGGCCTCAGCAGATGCCGGATCCTTGTACTTTGACTTCAGCTTTTCTTGTCCGTCAGTTCGCCCCAGGGCGTTTCATGGTTCAGCTGCAGGGATGGAGAAGTCTCCCCTATGCACACACAGACCGATGCATGTTTTACATCGGCTCTGATGCCCCCCGCTTTCAGTGGGGCATCTCTATCAGAAAATCCATAGCGCTTTCCTCTTACACAGCACGTTATGGTGGTCCGGAAAGATGTGGGGGAAGGAAAGCATGCAGTAGCATTCCCAAGCCAATGCGGCAGCTTTTCGTGAACCTGTCTGCCTTGTGCCCCATGCTCGGTGGACACGTGGGAGCCCCGATCCACTCCACTGGTATCACGTCTCCGCCCCGGCCGTGCCATCACCCTGCCCAAGAGCGGCGTGGGCATCTCGTCCGGCTCTGATGCCTGCTCAGTGCAAAGAGCCTTCCCAAACCTCCCAGGAGTCGCCAGGCTCTCGGTCTGCTCGCCGAGTCTTCTGTGCCACGTCATCTTCATCCATGGAGCCATGCAACCCCTAGTGATAAATTCATCACTTAGTCAATGGCTCTCCTCCTAAAATCCTCTTCAGGGAACAATTCTCCTATGTCTGATACAGTGACTAATTGATAACTTTCTTTAAGGGGACTGCATGATAACTTTCTTTGAAGCAGTATATTATGATCAGTGGGTTTTCCAAGAAGCGCACTGCTCTCTTAATTCTCACCTTCGTTATTTTAATACCTCTGTGAAATGGATTTCTAATGGATCTATATTGCCATAAAACTTTAGGGATGGTGGGTGGGTGTCAATAAATTCTTTGCAATCCGAGCCAGCCGGGTAGGGAGCAGAGTGACAGGCTCTGAGGAGAAGCCAGGTCTTGACTCAGGACTGCAGCTTCCAGCGGCGTGACCTTCCCTGATTTGACCCCATCCTGCTGTCTCTGAACACCCTGCAAAACTTCATTAAGCAACATGACTAGTATCTGTCACAAGCAATTCTTTCTCTCCCACCTCCTCACCCCAGGGATAAATCATATCAGCTCTGTCAGGAATACAGAAGCTGCCTTAGGTACATTCCAGCCCAAAGCGTTGACACCTGGTAAGTCTGTGCAGAATAATAGACATCACATCAGAGCATTTTCACCCAAAGATCCCAAGGCAGGCAATGACTGTACATTATATTGGCATCAACCCCCTTCAAAACGTTCTCTGCTACCAACAGGATGGAAGACAGCAGCCACTGGCCCCAGCTTAATCAAAGAAGGAAAGAAGTGGATGTTATGGCCCTCCAAAAACATGGGGAGATTTTAGAGAGGTCAAATTATTCCTATGATTAACCAGGTCATCGGGAGAAACTCTTTTGCCATTGGATCCATCACCTGGTCCCATTAAAAACAGCTCAAGAATCTTATTTTTGTCTCATCCAGGTTCTTGGGCTATAACAACTCATTTTTTTACCTTGGACATTGAAGTAGAGGTCCCAGAATTGCTTAGAAACAAGCTGCAGCTGTAAGCATTTGCCATTTTGCCATCCTCTGCCCTGAAGAGCTCCCAGGAAGGGGAGGTGCTGGAGCGAGGGCGATGCCTGCCCTGCCTAGCGCGTGCGGTATAAAGGAGTCCCCAACTGGGAGCCCCAGGTGGGATGTGTTGGCTTGTTTCATCGCTAGCATTTGAGGCCAGATGTTTAATTTATAGAGTCCTGCTGCAAAACCCCACCAAAGGCTGTTTGTGCTCACAGAACGGTGTTCGGCTGCCATGGGCATTGCGGAGGCAGTAAGGGGACAGTGCCTGGCTTGAGGACTTGGGTTTCTTTTTTTTCTTAAGTATTTGCAAATCCTTTAACCGCTGTTTTGATAGCTGGCAGGGTGCTAGAAGATCTTCTCCTCCCTGCCACTTGTTTCAGAAGAATTTTTGTCCCTTGGGATTTTCGTTCTGGTGCAGCTGTTTGAGCTATCCACATCAAAAAAGGTCAGACCAGTATACATGGCACATTAACCTTTCTGTGGACTGCCTCCAACTCTGCTCTATTTCCATCAGGATAAGCGCCTTGCAAATAGGTAGGAAGACCAAATGCATCTCGAGTTTTGAGCACATCAGGAAAACTGCTCCAGTGCTTTCCACACGCATGTGAGGCTCTGTGTGGGGTGAAGCTAAAAATCAACAAAGGTTGGGTAATCTTTTTTTTCCCCTTTCTGCTGCAGGAATTTTATTACAGACACTTGGCTTGGCATTGCCCCCATCAGCCTGCCAGTGCCAGCTGTAACAACTTCAGCATTTCACTGGGGTTTTGCACACTCGGTGGTGGGTTTTCTGTAACATCTGCAGCCGTGCCGGGATGATGAGCACTCTCTGTGCCACCGGAATAGACTGTGTCATCCCTCTGCTTTTTCCAACCCCCTTGTACCAATAAATGATGTCCATGAGCAAACCAGAGCAAGAGAAACCTATTCTTGGAAATGCTTTTACTATCAGAAGCATGATGCATCTCTGCACATTTTTCCAGTCTCTAGGCTTAACTCAGCATGCTGCGTTCCCATCTTACAACCTCTAGAACCTTGCTTCCTCTCCCCCAGAGTAAGCTATAGGGTATGCTATAGGGTCAAGTCCTGGGCCCTGCCCCCTCTGTTCAGGGCAGATTATGTATTTAATGTTAAACAGCTATTGATAATAAGCAGAACGTGTTATCGCAGCTGTTGTGTGCTGTGGCAAGTAGCGTAGAGAGTCACGCGCTTCTTGCTTGCTTTTTGGCCTCAGGACACTTGTGTTCTTGTTTATACAACAGCTCTGCTTGGAGAGCAAGAATAAAAAATACCTTGTTTTTCCCCCTTACCAGATTGCTGTTTAGCATCATGCTACATCTCTCTCATGGGAAATACAGGTTAGAGTCTCTCGGGCTGGGGAGGGAATCGAATCCAGATGTTACTTTTTCTGGGCAAGTGTTTGAAGTAATGGGTTATTATACCAAAAAGGGGAACCAGCTCGGTCAACCTAGGGGTAAGAGATGGGCTTTCAGACTCCTGCCACGAGGCTCACTGCAGTGGGTTTGCTGATGTTAAACGTCTGTGCCACAGATCGGGAGCAAGCTGGGGCACCATGTTTTCAGGAGTCCTCACTGCGTTGGGCCAGCGCCGCGGAGAGGCCATTTCATAGCTGGGTACAACCACCCTGCTGTGGCTGTCTCTCATCGGGGCATGGTCCCACCACGTGGGCAAAGAACAGTTATTCTTTTTGCGTGAAAATGTGGGGAGAGCAACGTAAGTTATTAGAGTGAGTTTTTCCATAAAAAGAATGACCTGTTTAAGTTCATGTAAGTGTTCACCCTAAAGATGCAGTTTGTTGGCAAGGTGGCCAGGAGGGATGTGTCTGCATCCTTCAGAGGGAATGGACTCAATTCAAGTGTCTTGCACATCCATAACTCCCTTGGAAACCTGAGGAAGAGCCTGTTGTGTCCCAGATCCTGCCCTCCCAGTGTGGCCATATATAAAACCCTGCCTCCGAACACCAGCTCAGACGAGGGAGGGCTTCTGAGGTGCAGCTTCACCTTGTGCGGGCGCAGGGAAACCTTGTTCAGCATCAGATGCCAGACTCTCCTTAAGGCATGAGGTTGCATTTGTCATTAAAGCACAGCGAGTGCTGGTGTCAGGCTCTGAGATGAATGTTGTGTGTGCTCGTTACTGCTTGGTAAGAAGTGCTTGGTGACTGTTTTGACCCACTTTTGTACTCGGTTGGATCATAGAAAAATAAGTAAGAGGTGTAAAGTCTACAGTGGAGGAACATTTTGCATGAAGACCTCTGCTTAGCTGAGCTTTGTCACTCTCAGCAAAGATAACAGCGTATCTGTGTGCTTCCTCACACTCACGGCCTTCCGTTCAATGTGTCCAGCTCCCTGTGAACATTTTGGTCACAGCCCCGAGACACCGGCTTAGTGAGGAATTTGAGGTTTACAAAGCAGCGGTGCAAGCGCAGGAATTCCTCCTCCCCTGCAAGAAATGAACCGCTGGCATCATGTGTCCCTTTTCCTTCCCTTCACACTAGATCACATCTGTTCTTACTCATGTGTGACAAAAAAAGACTACCTGAGCGTGGGGGGGAAGGAGAGAGTTCAAAGGCAGCAGTGGGTGCCCGAAGCCATGGCTCCCATCCCAGAGCAGCTCTGGAAAACAAAGCTCGAGGAGAAACCTGAGTCCTGTCCTGCGACGGTGGCTCAGCTCGGGACAAGGGGGCTGTCGGGGACAAATGTACCAGACGTGGTGTCAGTGGTCATCAGCCGCTGCAAAGCTTCAGCCCAGGGCACGGGGGCTGCAAACGCACCCGGGAGCACAGCCAAGGGAGTGGGGAGGGGAAAACCCAGAGGGAGACCAAAGCAGGGGGGAAAAAAAATCAGATTTGCATTGGATAAATCCCTGTATTTAATGGCAAAAGAGCTCAGGTAAGAAAGGAATGGTCTACTAGAATGCATTTTACCCGTTACAGATAGTATTTTAGAACACTGGTATCCACCACAAGGGGCTCTC
>NW_009259586.1:2807213-2808753 GCF_000687185.1 Egretta garzetta
ACGCACCCGGGAGCACAGCCAAGGGAGTGGGGAGGGGAAAACCCAGAGGGAGACCAAAGCGGGGGGAAAAAAAATCAGATTTGCATTGGATAAATCCCTGTATTTAATGGCAAAAGAGCTCAGGTAAGAAAGGAATGGTCTACTAGAATGCATTTTACCCGTTGCAGATAGTATTTTAGAACACTGGTATCAAACACAAGGGGCTCTCTGTCTCTGTGTGGCTGAGGTTACATCATGCTTTTTATGGCAGCTTTTCCAGGGCCAAGAAAACATATTAGTACACAAATCACTTTCAGTTTTATTCCATTTTGACATTTCAGGGTCTCCAGCAACTTGGCATCACTCTGCGGAGCCAGCCATTCTTGGAAATATTTGTGTGTTAGAAGTGTGTTTTGAATTACAAATATTTGCACATTCACAACACATAATTTAGGGCCACATTTGACGAGGAACATTCCTCTGCACGATTGCCAAGCGGAATTTTTGGTGGAGGGCAGCCTCCCGTAGGTACGTTACGAGTATGAGGATGCTTGTCCCGTACGAAGGCGAAAAGGGCACGTGGCTTTATCTGTTCTGCTTATTTGGGGTTGTTGGCTTATCAGAAGAGCAAAATCTCTTTCGAAAGAAGCAGTGTGGCAACCTCCTGTGCTCTGGGGCGGTCTTTGTGGGAAAGAAGTCTATAGGTGCTGACCTACATTTAAGTAAGAAGAGCAAGCGAGGAGCTGCGCTGACTGCTCCCGCGGTGGCACCGGTGCTGCTCGTGAGCTTGCACGAGCCAAGGAGCACAAGGGCAATTGCACTCCAGCCCAGGTCTGCCACCGTCGCTGTGTCTGAATGCACCCCTGGCGAAAGGTGCCAGACCGACGTTCAAAATGTGGGGAGAAAAAAGCCTCATTCTTAATAATTTTTTTCCCTTTGTGCTGATGAAGTACAATGGGACATTTAAATCTGATTTTTATAACATTTTGCATATCTATAGATCATGGTCTGACCCGGACACTTTGTTCTGACTACAGCAATCTGATATTTCGTATTTTATTATTTTTTTGTCTTCCACGTAGCATTGCTGTTGCATTCTGGCACAATATGGGCTCCCTCCAGTGGTCAAGGGACTCCGGGCTCCTGCTGCCGCTTGCCCAGGCGCTGCAGCTGGCGGGGTGGCTTTGGTGCCAGGCATCACAAATGTGAATAGAAATCACACTGGGACCGCACTTTTCTTATTTCCCCCCATCTCCTGCTGTGTGTGTCATCCCACTTGCAACACTAAATGCCCTGCTCTGCTCTGTAACCCACATTCAGTTAATATTTAAGTGGAACGGCCTGCGCAAATAAAGGTTTAGGCTTTAGATTTCCTTGCAGTTCCCAAAACGTTCGCTGCAGAAGGGGGAGAGGAAGCAGGAGAGGAGAGAGAACCGGAAAGCATCTGCTGAAAGACCTAGACACAACAACTTTTAGCAAAAATGAGTCATTTTTGCATTCCACGCTTCCCGTGGTACTTGGAGAATAGATCCTGACTTTCTCCTCAAACCTGCAAAGATTT
>NW_009259586.1:2808776-2809225 GCF_000687185.1 Egretta garzetta
GGGTACACCCGTCGCTCTGAAATGCTGCATTTCCATCCCCCCATGCTAGGTACAGAATTCCAAGCAGTTCCCCCGGATCGGTGAGCTACAAGTTCAGTTAAAACATTGCAATTATTTGTTGTAGGCACCTTGGTAGGGACAGGCACCCCCTTGGGTGGCCCTAACGCAGCCCAGCCTGACTCAAGGCGCCTGCAGAGCGATTTTGGAGAGCTGGGGGCCAGGCCGTGCCTGGGTGTACAGCCTAACCCAAGCGTATATACACGTGTGTGCATATAGGGACGTGCATAGGGATACACAGTTATAGCTGCTCCAAGATGCACGCAGCTGTGCATGTGCGTGTCACTGTACGTGCTAGGGTACCCACACACCCAGCTGGATGCTTTTCTAATGGCGAGGGACCCCGGGGCAGTGGCACCTCACCGTGCAGCAGGGCCCAGGTTCAGCCACCC
>NW_009259586.1:2811357-2827375 GCF_000687185.1 Egretta garzetta
TTTTCTTTCTTTGAAGGGGGGATCCATCTTAAAACTGTTTCCTGGGTCCCAGTTTCTCTTTTTAATTTGCACTTTTAAAAAAAACCCTCAGATGCTCCTCCATGTGGACTGAGAACCCATCAAGACACACACACGAGAACTCATCCCGATCAACTCCAAATCCTGGCTTTCGTGGGTTTTGCTGCAACACATAAAAGCAAACTTGTATTTAAGACACACTCGTGCAAAAATTTAGCTGGGGACTTTAAGGTGTATTTTGTCTTGGTTTCTTGGTCTTGTTTTGGTTTTTTGGTTTTTTTTTTTTGCTTCACTGGAAATCAAAAGCTTGTTTTGGAATTGGACCCGCCTTTGCTGCACTTCTCCTCTGGGCTGGATAACACTGAAGCTCTTTGCTTTTCTACTTGGATAGTGTTTTCCTGTTGATCTGTTGGTTTTTTTTTTCCTTCTGTGTGGCGGATTTTTTTTTTTTTGAGGGGGGTAAACAAACGACAACAAAAAAAAAAACTTAATTTTTTTGGCCGTGTGAGATTTTTTCGTATTCAGATTCGTGAAATTACGGGTACACTTACAAAAAAAAAAAAAGCATTAAAATAAGAAAGGAACACGTCAGAAAGACCCCTACACGGTAGACAAAATACTCACTTGTTTCCTTACAGCAAGACTGAATCGAAAGCTGCCAAAGAGCCCCATAAAGAAAAGACTAAAAGGTAAGAAGGGGTAATGGCCTCTCCTAATCCGGGCACGGTAGAAGTTAGCTAAGCCGGTGCATACCTCCTTTGCTCACAAGTCTAAACCAGGTTATTAAATTTTTTTTTTTTACTGCTTATTAGTCAGTGAAGCCAGTAACGCCACAAACCACTTCCAAATCCATTTATTTTTATCAGATCTCTCTCTCTCTGCTTTAAACAACTCGCCGAAATACTTGTGTACACGCTGGAATGAATTCAGGATTTTTCCATGTACCTTTTCCCAGTTCCAAGTAGCCCTTTGCCAGGGTGCTGGTGGCACTGAGCTCCTCAGACCCGCTCCGTGGCCGCCGTGACCGTGTGTGGTGGAACTCTCACGTGTGGAAATTATTGCGGAGCGTGGTGGAAACGACCCCGGCGTGGGTCCGGGGGGCGAGCAGAGGAGGCTCCGGCTTTGTCCCTCCTGCCTGCTAGCTGTTAAAAGTTGAGAGCTCTAGATCCGTTTGGCTTTTTTTTTTGTTTCCTTTCTTTTTCCTCTTTCCCCCCGCGTAATGAGATTATGGGGAACTACTGCAGTTTTTCTCTCGGTATGCAGGGAGAGATCTTCGTCCAAACCTGAAATGTTGAGGTGGGAGAGAGAATATTAAACGGAGTTTGTGCTTTTAACTGCGGTGCTGAAGGGGGAGAAAATGGGGAGGGCTCGGTTGTTAACCTGAGAAATCTTGAAACGCTGGAAGTTTATTATTTGTTTGAATCTTCTTTGTTTGTATCACAAGTTTGTGTCAAAGGTTAATCTTCTTAATATGTAATTAGTTGAAGGTCCAATTATGGGATTTATTGAACTCGATTGGGGATTTTTTTTTTCCCCCCTCTTCCATTAAATATAATACTGCTAGTCTTACTTTGTGGCTGCTTTATTTTCTGCTACAACTCGAGTGTATCTGTGGGATGATGTTTATTCAATTGATACAACAGCCAGTTTAAAGGTAGAAATAATCTTTAGTACATCATACTCTTGTCTGTTGCATATTTTTCATCTCATATGCATATGTATGTAGCTGACGAATTTGCGCTAATTTATATACTGAAATTTGCTCTGAACGTTAGGCCAGTTAAGGTAATTAAAAATCCGATAAATCCCCCTGTTAGCGGGCTGCTTGATGGTGCGGAGCTGTAAATCAGGTGGATGCCGGTGCTGCTCTCTGGACCTGAGGACAATGCGAGCCTGGAGGAGCAGAACATTGCACCGCTGCTGCTTCCGAAGCAAGTGATGGCGTTAAAATCTTCCCCTAATTACGGACGGTGGGTGGGGTTTTTGGATTCACCTGCGACTGGGAATTAAAATGCAGTTTCCTATGGGATACTACTTGTTTTTTTTTTTTTTAACCGTTTCAAGAAAGTCGTAGGAATGCGCACACTGGTTCTCACTGCTTCCCCCCTGTGTTTTCCAAGCAAGTAGTAGGTGACTTGCAGTGGGTGCAACCTGTGCTTGGCAAATCGCAGTAGTTTTCCATAATTGTGGTTCCTCAAATTCAGAAAGCCCTCGGATATCCGCCTGGCTACTTCAGTGTGTTATTTGTGAACTCAAAATGGTGCGTGGAGGAACCTGCCCCGGATGCACTCCTGTTTCTGCTCCGGCTTCTGGAATGATTTCCAGAACGTTAAAGCATCAATATCAGGCTTGTATACAGCTAGCGAGGAAACCTGCTTTAGCCTGTTGGGGCCTTGTTCTTTCATTTTTAGGACCGATGTTGCATTTTGGGAGTGAGATTAAAGAGGCTGCATTATGCACTGGTGTGGGGTAACCTTGTTGCTTCTGAATCCGTGACTACCGAGTCTACGAAGAAAGCTACGCTAAATCAGATTTAATTGGAACTTTTTTCAGTGGACGTGGCTGTTGCAGGGGACTAGCAGTGGTGTAATGATGCCTTGCGTTGCTGTGTCCTTATCTTCAAAGGAGAATGGATCTTCTCTGGCTTGAAGTTATCTGATGGGCACGTAGCTTGTGAAATGGGAAAGGCTGGGTTCAGCCCTTGCTGAGCAGGTGCTGCCATCAGGAAAACCCCTGCAGTCTGGGAGCAGGACCTGTTTCAGGGCAAGAGCGATGCATATTAATAGGGCCTGTATTTTAGGCAATATTCTGTACTTTTGACTAAACATTTTGTTCCTAGTAACGAAACAAGGCAGACTAACCTCCTTATTTAGAGCTCTTCTGGATTGCTGTGTAAAATACTTAGGATTTATGAATGTTTCTGCTCTCTTTATGCGTGGATTCTCATATTGACAGATTTAAGTATCAGTATGCATCAGACTAAAAGGGGACTTGAACTGCGTAGTGTATTATATACGGTTGGTTTATGTAGGCCGTTACATCTATTGCAGTACATGGATTATTTTGTAATTAGGCTGTCGTTGATGCAGGGCATTAGTCCCACTTACTAGGAAGGTACTTGTGGGAGCCTTGGTCTGTGCCATTTCTGTGCTAGTACAAAGTGTTGTGGAATTTATTCTGGGATACTGCCCTCTGGTCTTGATTTGGTGTTAAGCATTTGGTAACTTAAAGGTTCACCCCCTTGGCCTGGTAGGGATGCATTTGCATCTTTCAAAATCTCCCTCTGAACACCTGTGAATGGGATGAGGTTTACCTCATCTGCTATTGCAGAGCTTGCTGGGACGAAGGAAAAAATCCACCTCTCGGGCTTAATTTCTTTTTTTTCCTGGGGTTTGTTTTTCCTCTTAAACTAACAAGCTGTGCTTTTGATGACTTTTGTGATCTTTCACTGACGTTTAAGGGAAGGAAGGTAATTCTGTCCTTTTTTTGTTTGAAGGAGACTTGGAAACATAACAGGGTGAAATTTCCTTAATATGAGAAATAATATAATTGGGCATAAGAGTCCTTTTAACCTGAAGATTCTTTGCTGAAGTTCTCAAAGCTTCCAGGTTCCATACCTTGCCAAACTGGAGTAACAATAGAACAGGGTCAAGTTAAAGGTTTTGTCAAGCAGGGGCTCTAATTATAATACCTCTGTGTCTTGAAGCAAACTGTTGCTGAATGGCAACCTTATGGAAAGTATAGCTTCAAATTAGTCTAGAAATAAAACCTCTTATTTTTTGCTGTTTTTCATTCAGAAAGGACAGGAAATTTTATTCATGTAAGGGATTTACTGCCTGCTGTTAACTCAAAACAACCTACGGTTTTACAATCCGTTCAGCTGCTATATGCGATGTAGACACCTTTTCTCTCGCGCGTTAGGTTTGTTGTTAAAAGCCCAATAGCAGCGTTTACTTTCAGTTTTAGCTGTTAAGACTTAACCAAGACTGGTGTATGTGGGAACGGGTACTATGTTAACTTAGCAGCTGGCCTTGCCGAGATAAACACACGCTTTTCCAAATGCTGTCATCTGGCCCCTTTCCAAAAGAAGCTGGAGGAGGAGGAGGTCAGGGGTGGAGCCAGCCTTTGCTTTGGTGGAGAATTTTGCATCCTTTGCGTTTGGGAAGAATTGCTAGATAGTATTGACTATGAGAACTGCAGATTTAAAAATAAAATGGCCAAACCTTTGCTCAGTAAACAAAATAGTCTCCGTTGATCGCTTTTATCTCCGTGCCCGTTACTGTGCTGCTTCTCTGAAGGTATAGAGACTTAAACGTAGAATGCATATTGCCGTTTTTTTAAAAAATCGGTGCGTTATAGGTGACTTTGAATGTGAGAACTGATTAAAAATTTATCATCCTTGGTTACAGGAGAGGTGTGCAGCACAAAAGTGCTATTGTTTTAATTGTTTAAAATTCAGATTACAAGATAATGGTAATGCCATTAGGTTTCCCTTTGGCCTAGAAGCTGC
This sequence comes from Egretta garzetta, assembly GCF_000687185.1. Classification (NCBI taxonomy): domain Eukaryota; kingdom Metazoa; phylum Chordata; class Aves; order Pelecaniformes; family Ardeidae; genus Egretta; species Egretta garzetta. The sequence goes on from NW_009259586.1 coordinate 2,815,886, forward strand.
AGGTAGGAGCCTGTCGATCCCTTAGTATTAAAGATGAATGATAAGGAAACCTCTTAAATGCCTGTGACGCTGCAGTCTAGCCAATTTAGGATCAGCTGATGCCTTCTAGTGATAATGGCTTGAGGTTTTCAGCTGTATTATGAAGATATCAGCCAGGGCAAATAGTATTTAGAAGAGACGTATACTTTATTGACTGGAGAGATGATCTAGAAGTGACAGTAAATTGCATTACTAAATGATCTATGTGCTCTGCACAGTCTCTTCACTGGTAAATGCTAGTGGTAAAATGAAAGATGGTTATTCTTAATGTATGAAAGCAGAGGAATCAAAGCGTTATTTGATCTTCCTTTAGGAATCTGAGCAATGTATGAAAATAGTCTACCAAAAGCAGGGCTTAGTTTTACATCTTAATTACCAGCTGTAGGTGTACTTATGCATATTTTATCATTACTTAATCATGATTAACTTCACGGTGGATTCCCATACACAGTTACAACTGTGTTTTCTGAAACTTTATTTGTGCAGCTTCCTACCTTGTCGCTAATAAGTTTTTAAAATCTCCCACACAAGATAAAAATGTCTGAATTTAATCGTAATAACAAACCATTCGTTCTTGCACAGAACAGTTATAGCGGGCTTTAAGATTGTGACAAAAGATTGTATCGCTTGTGGAAAATGCAGCAGTACTTTAAAATAGGCCTCTGATTCTTTTGTGTTTTTTTTAAATGTGACATCTCTCTCTCTTCATCCCAACAGAAAGGCTTCTTTGATTGAAGACATCTGTAAAATAACTAGCTGTTCTTGAGTCTCATGGTTCAGGGTACCAAGCATCAAAATGGGAGTTAATTTTGGTCTTAGCACTGTAATTTTTCAACGTTGAGGTCTTGAATGTAGTTGTAATTCAAGCTCATAAGATATTAGAAGCTCTGACAGTAGTGAGGGCTGCTTTCTGGAGCTCTTCCCTGTGGGTTTACAGCCAAGGATGGCTTGAGAGTGAGAACAGTTATCTGTGCTGCAGCAGTGATGTTTTATGGCTGGATGCCCAGATTGTCTAGCTTTGCACACAGCTTTATAGTTTGCCTTTGAGGGCTATGGAGGTGGAAGTCATTTGTAATAAACAGCTATCTGCAGCTTGCTTTTTCTGTGTTTTGAAATGTAGATCCATTTAAAAAAATTGCAAACTAGATGCACATTTGCTTAGATTTCATCAGGAAATTTTATGTTTTAGAAGCTCGCTTATGAGAAAAGTTAACAATTGCTTATTGCTTTGTATTACAGATAGCTAATATTTATCCCTTGGCTGTTTGGGCTTTTTTAGTGGTAAGCTCTGAATTGCTGGAGAGTGATTTTTTTATATATATATATATATATATTTTTAATCAGAGAGAAAAATTGACTTGTCAAATCGATTGGCATCCTTTGTGGTAATTAAGCCCCAGAGAAAAATATGTTTATGGGTCTCAAAATAGTTATCATGCGACTACCAGCTATAGGCTTATTTAGGAAAAGATAGCACCCACCCCCCGCTTCCACCCCAAGGAAGATAACCACCCTGGGCTATGAAGTGTTTCGTGTCTGCCCATGGGTGTTTTCCTGAGGCAGGTCCATTTTTTGTTTTGTTTTGTTTCCCCCCCTCTAGCTTCTTGCTAATGGGGTCTGTGCATGTTTTCCCATGATGGCTTTGTGAAGGGACAGTGGGCAGTGCCTTTGTTATGATCTTGGTCAAGAACAATCTCCCAGAGGTGCATATCTGTTTTTTCCTTGGATGTGCTATTTTCCTTTCCGTTCCTTTTTCCCTTTCCTGTGTTCTGTCTGCTGTCTCCTTGAAGTGTACAATTTTCTCTCTCGTGCTGCATTTGCAAGACTTCCAGATGAGAAGTGGAAGAGCTTTTTGGTTTGTTTGAGGGATACAGAGTACTTGTGGTGGCTTGGATACCATTCTGGGTGCTCAGTGTGTACACGTATCAATTGTGAATTCTGACTGACTTCTGCCCAGTCTGTTCTAAGCTCAGCCAGATATCTCTGTTCTGTCAGTCTGCTTTCCGGTTGTACTCTAGACTCGGACTCTCAGGTCTCTTGGTGCTTTGGAATTCCAAAATGTTTTCATGACTGATGCTAATGTCATTGGTGCTGACAATGGAGATGCTTGTTTTTAAACAGTAGCTGGTTAGTGGTAAACAAAAGAGCATCAGCCCAGTGCTTTAACACAAACCATTCTAGAAAAAGCAGCAGTTCAATGAGAATGCAAAAAAAAAAAAGGAAAAAAGCAAAACTGTACAGATGCATAATGTGCTGACTGCCATTTCACTATATTTTCTTATTAATAGAATACCATGGAAGGTGGTCTTTGGCATCGCCTGTGATGTTTCATGGAACTCACTGTATGTTCATAACAGCCTCAAAGATGATATTTCATAGGAAATGTGAAGTTAAAAACTTCACTAGTGCTGCAAGCATAGCCTAATGGCGTGTGTGTGAATCGAGTAAGACTTTACACAGTGCATCACCAAAGCCAGTCTGGAGTGGGATTCCTCCTTATCTATCCCTCTGCTAACATCATTATTTCTACCTGTAGGTCTCAACTTTCCTCTTTTCTCAGTGTTTTTAATCAGTTACACAAGATTATTTAACATAGGAGAATCGCTTCCAATGTTTGTGTCATCTGAGTTTTTTCTGCATTGTCAGCTTTGAAATAGATGCTCCACTTGAAAGTTTGTCTCTTACTCCCTGGCTATGTAATGAAAGATGTTACATCTCTGCAAATCTAATCATCCTTGTCCCTTTACGGTGTCGTGGCTGTAGTGCTGTAAGTGCACAGCATTGTACCTCGTTCTTGTTTTGTGATGCTGCAAAAAATTTCTGTTAGTTAAAAATAACCTATTGGTATAAGAGTGCTGAGCACATCTGCTCATAACACACCTCTTAATTTTCCTGCTTATGAAACGATTTGGTTTCTCTTTGCATAACATTAAGCTGATGTACACTATAAAGATGTATATGTTTATCTTTTTAAGCCTTTTAAAAATAAATTAATATGGAAAATGCAGTGTCTTCTGATAGGAAGGAGAAGAGCCTGGTGGTAGCACTCTAAATGCTATTTAAAATTTTCTGGTATGATCATCATAAAATACAGCTGTCTGATCCAGGTGTGGAACTAAATTTGGTCTGCCACAGTGAAAGAGGTGCTGCTATTGAGGAGGAGAGCCTCTATAAATAGCACTGTTTCAGGTGAAAGATGTTATTACACGGGACTTATTGGAGCTTGGTGAATGTGTAATTTTTACTGTTTCTGTTCTTCTAATCAAACTTTCAGAAGTCCTTCACTTTGAAAAGAACGGTCAAAGTTAAGTCTCACTGGGCACCAACAGTACAGCATCTAGTGATGTCAGTTTTTATACTGTGCTGCCACACTTCTGTGTAGTAACTGAATAAAGCAATGGTTGTGTTATTGGATGGATGCTTACGTAATGATGAGCTTAAAAAAGACCCTCAACTTGAATTCTTCCTTGCATTTGTGAAGATGGTGTTCTTCACAAATTGCTAGGTGAAATATTGCAGTGACAACAAACCCCTGTGCTTTTGAAGCAAATAACCCAGACTGATAGGTATGGTCTGTTTTATCTGGATGATGCTGCAACACTCAGAGTCTGACTGCATTGGAATTGTTATTCGCCCCTGTCCACCCCCCATCCCTCTACTGGCATCCAGACAAGCAAGAGCTGATCTTTCTGGAATTCTGTCTGCATCTACTGATGAGATAATGTACTAGAAGACATTTTGGATATATTTCTGAGAATATTTGCTCCCCTGGGCGTTTCATGGACTAACTGAAGGCATAAAATAGTTATTACCAAGATCATAATTGACCATAAATTGATTTCCAAAGTGGTATTTACTGCAACTGATTTTCCTGTCCTGGAAGATCATTTATGGCTATTTCTTTTCCCCATTTCTCCCCCCACCCCATGGAGACACTATTCATTTGCAAAGTTGAAAAATGGACGATGGCCCATTCTGATGGTGGCTCTGATACTCTAATTTATTATTGGCAGCAATTGGCGTCCAGATGCTTTTACTGTGGAAAGTAAAGTGGAGGAACAGAGAACTTTGAAAACTGATGAACTTACTGCCCTTTTCAGCAGTGCAGAGATAATCTTTTAAACTCTAGTAGATTTGTGGAGGGAAAGGCGCTGGCTTGGACCTTTCAGTTTCCTTCATTTTGGACAACAGCATAAGTCTTTTTCTGAGTATTGTGGATTCAGTTTCCAGCCTAAAGATAGGTACAGGGTAATATAAGGGCTTCTTATCTCACTTGAGTTATGTTGCTGTATTAATTTTCATTGCAGCTGAAGATGTGGTGGAACAAAAACTAAATTGTGTTAACATATACTATCTTTAAGTTGAATGAAATTATCATGGTGGGCAGTGTTTTTATTTTTGTAGTTAAACACTAAATGTATTAAAAAGTGCATATAACAATTAAGCAGATTTTCCTCATTTGTGTTCAAACTTTCACAGATTTGCAGTGCACAACTTCTAGTACAGTTTATTAGTCTATAGTATGTTTTGTCTTCCTTGACTCGGATCAAATTTGGTGTTAACCTCCTGCAGAGAATTCCAGGACCCCTGACATTTTATTGTGACTCTTGATTAGCTCACCAGGGTTCCTGCTAAGAATTCTTCTTTCATTCATTTGATAAATTGAATTCCCTATTCACAGTGCCTTTAAATAGAACGGTATTTGGAAAACTTGAAGACAACAACTTGAATGTTCAATGAGCTCACCCAGCAAATTTAAAAATGCAGACGGAGGAAATTGCGGGTTTGTGTGTTCTGAAATCTTTTTTGTAAAATGTTTATTCTTTTTTTAAATGTAAGTCTCCATCTTCATATTCCCTTGAAACTTATTTCCCTTCTCCTGGCATCTGTTTTTCCTTCTTCATCTTCTCGTGCCTTGCTATGTCAGGAGCCATGTATTCACCTAGCTAATGTCTGTGTCTGGGAGCAGGTATAATAAGGTGGCATGCACCCATACCGTGGAACTTCAGTTTTCCAAGGCAGCGTCTGTGCAGTGGTAGAGAGCATCTTTTTCTTTACACCCAGCATACCCTCGCCTAGCTACGTGCACCTTGTAGGTGCCTTATGCCGTTCACCCATTTTACTCTGTGTCCCCTTACTGTTGCTGGTGGTGCTGGCAGGGCTTGTACTGTTCTGTGCTCTGCAGCCTGAGGATAATGCCCCCCCCCCCCCCCCCCCCCCCCAATTCTAGATTGAGACACTTCTTCCCTGTGAGGCCACTGTCCTTTTAGTCCCCCATCCAGGGCTCTCTGTGAGCCTCCTGGAGTTGGGGCTGCAGCATTGACCTGCACCTCCCCACCACTTGTGTGGCCCGAGGTGACACCTGGGGATCTCAGTAGTGGGATGGCAGAGGCCCATTCCCTGTGTACGATGCCATCTTCCTGGTTTCTGCAGGCTTCTGCCACACATCTGTGAAACAATTTTAGTTTCATAGGAAAACTTGGGCTGGAAGGGACCTCAGGAGGCCATCTCAGATAGGCAGGCCTGTATTTAAGTCGAGTGACACGTGCATGTCTGGTAACATGTCTGCTGCTGCTTGCTGTGTTGCTGGTATGTGTTGGTGTTATTCTTAGACTTGTCCAGTATGGTTTCCCTGCCTGTGGGTAGGAGCGAGGGAAGTGCATATGCATTTTTCTACTGTGCCTGTGGCGGGAACTCTACCTAAAGGAGAGGTATTTCTTCCCAGACCTCACCATCCCGGTCCTTTTAATTGCATTGGAGCCACTCATGAATGTGGCAGTGGACGCGTGTGGCTATGGCTGCTGTAAGCTGGGTGTCTTTTGTTAAAGGAGTGTTGACACTGCCTTTTCCCCAGAATAAGCATAAAACAGCATCGTAAACATACTTGTCTTCAGCATAAATTCCACTGCCTACTTTTTGATCCCGTCAGTTGTCTTGTCTTGCTTGACCAGTGTGAGTGCACCAGCCTGGTCTTCAGCTCCTGCAATAAACGACTCAAATCTATGTTCACCTGCTGATAACAAAGCACTTAGGTTTAGAAATAGTTGAGTGCTGGCATGTGACTGTGATGGAAGGGGGGAAAGGAGGACTGGGGTGTTGGAAATCCCTGTAGGCAAAATGGTACATCCTTTTAGTTATGCAAACTTGCTTTTCTTCTTTTCTTTTTTTAACGAAGAAGCATAAAGGTTTAGCTGTGCTTGCTTGCAGGGTGTGAAGGTATGCTACACAGGAGCAGTGGTCCTAGCTGTCCCTCCTGCAGCACGTGTTGTGGCTCCTGACCCTGTTCCTGTTGGGCAGGTGACGTGCTGACCGTGCTGACCGGCTCCTCCGGCCTCCTGCCCCGGGAGGGGCCAGCTCTCGCAGAGTGCCTGGGGGCTGTGGCGCACGGCAAAACATCCTGCACAGCTCTTGCTCCTGTTGCTATTTCCTGGCCTCCTACTTTGCAGTATCCCTGTGTGCAGCTGCCCCAGGAAGCAGCGCTCCTCTGACGCGTTCAAGTCCAGCTAAATAACTTGAGCCAGAAGCTTGTCTATAGGTTGCTTCTGCTTCTAGGTCAGTTGATCAGTGCTCCTTCGTTGAATGATTTGTCAGTGTGGGGCTTTGCCTCTCTTGGCACAGTGCTCTTGTCTTCTAAATTATTTGCAGAAACCGAAATAGCAACCCTAGTATCTGGAGAGAGACAAACATGCTGTGCTCTTGCTGAGCTACTGGATTCCAAAGCTGTTTTCCTTTGTGTATTATGTCCCAGGAAGACTGGGGAAGAGCTCTGGACCAGATGCTACATCAACTGCTGGTAAATATCATCAGGCCTGGGAGGGAGGCAGAGCTGTGAAAGTAAACCTAGTTATCTGCACTGTTCACAGTCTGTAGCTTAATTTTCCAAGAGAGGATCCTGTCTGTGTTTGCTGCGGGAGGAGAGATGTTGTTCATAGCATGTTTCTTGCTGTTTGTAGCCTGCTTTGAGTGCTGAAGGTAATGCAAGCTTTTTGGGGGGTAACTTATTTTTTATCTTGGTCCTTGCATAGCCTGAGTGGTGCATGTGATGGGACACTTGAGGTCTGCTGGGGTGTTGTCAGCAGACTGAGGGGGCAAATTCTGATATGCGTCAAGCCTGAGATGCATACAAGGGAGAGTGTTTGTGTGCAGTGTTCTAGCCCATGAACAGGTTTCCCTAAAAATGACTTAAATTGCCCCAGAGTGGAGCTTGTGTATACATTAATAGGCCTGCACTGTGGAGAGCAACACCTTCACAGGGGAGGTGGTGTACCTGTGTGACAGCAGCTTCACACCCGATAGGATCATCTACACTAGCGTGTTAATTTGGATTGGGAGTTTCATGTTTAAGCAAACCTTCTGATTGTCCTAAATTACTGTGCTCTGAATGACATCATGGAGTCGTCTTGGAGAGCACTAAGTGTATTCCTTTTAAGTAAAACTTTACTGGATGATGTGCTCCAAGGGTGCAGTTAATGCTTTCCTGCTGCAAGCGAGCATTCAGTAGTACCTGGGAGCAGACTGGAGCTAGTCTCAAGTAATAAAATCACCTGGAATGGGGATGGCGTGGCTATCAAGTCCTCTGCACCAGCAGTTTTGCTCTGCAAATCCACTCCTATTGGTCTGCACTACTTAGTAATGAAGATGTAGCATACATCTCCTCAAACGTTCTCTTTAATACTGTGGTGCTCGCGTTAGTATGCCATCTGTCTCTGGTGACAATCTGGGAGGAAATGAACAAAAGGAGGTCTGTAGATAAAAAACCTAAAAACCTAAAAACCCTACAAACATACACTGGGACCTGGGCAGTGCTCAAATACGGACTCATCAAACTTCTGATGTCTGACCTACCGCTTGCCGTTAATACATATCCTTCATTTATAAAGGCTTTTTCTTCTCGGATTTTTCCCTACTTCTAGTGACTGTTAGTCAACTAGTAGAGGTTAAGACAAGGCCAGGTCAATGCGCTTTTTAAAAAAAATCTTGAGTTGAACAATAGTAACTATCTAGTTGTGCCTTATTTTCGTTCTAATCTAATTTACTTCAGTGGTTCTTTACCTAATGTGTGTATAAAGTAGGGTCACAATAAGTTAACACTGGGTGATTTGGATACCTCTAGCAAGAGTCTGGGTCCTGCACTCAACAGCAGTAGGCACTGTCCTCCAGGTCCTGCCAGTATTTTGTTGCGCTCTAACCAATAATCCGAAATGGCATGTTAGAAACACCATGTACTTCTGCTGGAGGAGCAGCCTTCAGGCAAGGCGTGTAACACAGGTGCTCTTTTTCCTCCTGATCATGGAATTTCTATTTTACAGATTGTAAGAGCAGGATTATTAATTTAGTCTCTTGGGCAACCTAAAACCTTCCTGTAGTTTCAGTAAGATGTTTTAGTTGAATGCGGTGCTTTTCACATCCCATTTTCAACTAATGCTGCAGTATTCTTGGGTGTCTTTAAACGGCAGCTACATTCCGCTCCTGCACAAATTTCAATAGTGAATGAAGCTGTCGGTGCATGTCTTGCACCTTAGTCAAGTGTGCTGTGGTTTAAAGAAAGCCTGGAGGGGAGTACATTGGGATCAAGTCTAATCCCTCACAATTACAGGCAGCAGTGGAAAAGGGTCCACAGAGCAGCATAGACTTGCAGATACCTACCAGTACTCTGTAATAAAGCAAATAATTAAATAAAAACACACAAAGAAGACTTAAAGCCAAAACCATATTGTACAGAAAAAGGAAAGATCAAGGGTAGTATTAGCAGTCTGTTTCTGTGCAGGCACATTGGTGGAATTTCTAGGCGACTTCAGAAATCAGACCACTGCTCCTGTTAGGTGATGGGTTGATCAGATAACTGTGGGCCCAGTACTTTGATGCTCCCAGTGTTAGCAGTGGGTGATATTTTGGTGTTTCAGAGGAAGGGAGGAATCCCTTGTCAAGGCAAATAATGTATTAAGGAGTTACAAGTACAGGACAGGGGCATAATTTGACAGCTAGAAACCCCAAAGCATGGGATTAATAAATTATAAATCGAGGTCAGACAAAACCACTCATCAAGCTTCATTTATGACTCCCTGTAGGAACAAATTTTTGCACCCAGACTTTCATACTGCAACGTTTAGTTTCAAGCCACGTGATTGCATGTATACACGTAACCCATCCATGAACATACCTTGTCCACAGTGGTGTAGCTGAAGGATTTTCCCCCATTAATTCCCTTGAAAGGATATTGTAAGATTTTACCTTGTGAATGGGTAGAGGCCTCCTGTTTCCAATTTCATTGTCTTTGTGTCCAGGAGTCAGTGTGGCCTTGTATCAGTGGTACTTTTAAATAAAAACAAGTCTTCCTTTCTTTAGGTATCTTTCCTCTTCTCTCCCCCAAATGTGTATTTATAAAGATTTGGTATGTCTTTTAATGTTGAGGTGGAGTTTTTTAACTGCTACAGGGTGGAAGATTTTTCTTTATGCCTAATCCAAATCTCCTTTGTTGCAAACTAAATTCAGTGCTACTTAGCCAGCTAAAGTAGACAGATTTTACTCTGTTCTTCTCTACCTCTGTTCCTAACGCCTATTTGAGTAAAGGGGTTTCATTGCTTTAGATCAAGTGAATCTGAGTCTCAAGTTTTTTACATGGGCCTATGCTTTTTTGGTCTCTGATCCTTCTTGTTGCTGCTCTCTGGACTCTCTTCAGTTGACCTGTATCCCTTTTGCCGTCCATAGTCCCAAACCAGCCACAGTACAGCAGCTGATGAATTTCTGACCATTTGTGACATTGTTGCTTTGCCTTGGGATTGAGATCCACTGTAACAACTCTTTTTTTTTTTTTCATCCCCAGAACTGGTGTTTAGCCAGTTGTTCCCTATGCTGTATTGATTTCCATGATTATTCCTGCCAAACATGGTACCCTGCACTGGATTGCACTCTACATTTTTTGTACCTCTTGAGTTTATCATGTTGTTGTAAATAATGTCTGTCCTTAATTGTTTTGCAGCCTCATGATTTGACCTATTCTGGAAACTTAGTAAGTCCACACATTTTTCCAGCAGCAAAATGGTTAATAAAATTTTGCTGCTGGACATGTGGCATACTGCAACAAAAATCCATTGGTTCTTTCCCCTCTGCCCTGTTGGAAGGGAAGTGCAACCATGTTCTTATTAACAAAACTTTGTTCATTGCTTGAAAAGTCAATAAATTACTTCTATTGTCTCCCTTATGTCCTTTTCAAAAATACCTGCAACTATGCCATAGGGAAAAAAATAGACTTCCCCGCCCCCTAGTAAGTCCACACATTTTTCCAGCAGCAAAATGGTTAATAAAATTTTGCTGCTGGACATGTGGCATACTGCAACAAAAATCCATTGGTTCTTTCCCCTCTGCCCTGTTGGAAGGGAAGTGCAACCATGTTCTTATTAACAAAACTTTGTTCATTGCTTGAAAAGTCAATAAATTACTTCTATTGTCTCCCTTATGTCCTTTTCAAAAATCCCTGCAACTATGCCATAGGGAAAAAAATCAGACTTCCCCCCCCCCCCCCCCTCCTTTTTAGTTGTTCCTGATCCCTTCACCTTTTCAGTTATATGCACAATCTTTGCCATTTGCTAGGGTTCTGGAGTGCCATCCATCTTCTGCTGATTCTTTAAGGTAATCTGTAGTGTCTTAGGTACAGTTGTTCTTCTGGTAAATTACATCAGGCCCAGCCAGTGGAAAAACATCTGATTTCCCTAGGGACTTTTTAAGCTATTCTTACTTTTGCTGGCCTGATTTCCTATTTGAAGTGGTAGCAGAATTTTTCTTCGATCTCCTTTTTTTCTCTGCCAGTTCATGGAAGTTTTCCTCAGAAGTTGGGTCATTCCCTCTTCCCAGATTTGGGGAAAAAGCGCTTAAGAAACAGCCTGGAGATTCTTGCGTGGAGCTGCGTTCACCAGCCCTTTTGGGCGAGGAAGCCAGAACGAAGCAGTGTGGTGGTGGTGGCAGAGATCCTGGGGCAGGAGCAGCTTGGTTGCTGGTTTTTTGCTGCCCCTGCCACCAGCCTGGAGCAAAGTCTCCCGCGTAGGGAAGAGCTCTACGAAATCCCTCTGCAAAGCTGTCGTCATCTGCGGGCTCAGCACCAGTTCAAATGGTTGTTGGCCATCTGTTCCCAGCTGACCTCTTTAGTGAAGGCTAAAGCAGAAATGCTATCACTTCAGACCTCATAGGGTCATCTGTCAATAGCCCCCCCTTTCCCACCAAGCAGCAAAACTAATGTTTCCTCTTGCTTATTAATGAAGCAATTAAAGGTTGATTTATTGTTACTTTTTATATGCACAATGCTAATACATTGTTGGCCTTCCTCATTTTTGTCCCCATGTGTTTGTGCTGGGTTTTTTTCATATTCCTTCTTATTTATTTGACCTAGTTTATGTGGTGCTTTTTTTTTTTTTTTTTTTTTTGGGGGGTTTAAAATTAGGCATCTTTTTAATTCTT
>NW_009259586.1:2828179-2830797 GCF_000687185.1 Egretta garzetta
CCGACTTCCCCGCCCCCCCCCCCTCCTTTTTAGTTGTTCCTGATCCCTTCACCTTTTCAGTTATATGCACAATCTTTGCCATTTGCTAGGGTTCTGGAGTGCCATCCATCTTCTGCTGATTCTTTAAGGTAATCTGTAGTGTCTTAGGTACAGTTGTTCTTCTGGTAAATTACATCAGGCCCAGCCAGTGGAAAAACATCTGATTTCCCTAGGGACTTTTTAAGCTATTCTTACTTTTGCTGGCCTGATTTCCTATTTGAAGTGGTAGCAGAATTTTTCTTCGATCTCCTTTTTTTCTCTGCCAGTTCATGGAAGTTTTCCTCAGAAGTTGGGTCATTCCCTCTTCCCAGATTTGGGGAAAAAGCGCTTAAGAAACAGCCTGGAGATTCTTGCGTGGAGCTGCGTTCACCAGCCCTTTTGGGCGAGGAAGCCAGAACGAAGCAGTGTGGTGGTGGTGGCAGAGATCCTGGGGCAGGAGCAGCTTGGTTGCTGGTTTTTTGCTGCCCCTGCCACCAGCCTGGAGCAAAGTCTCCCGCGTAGGGAAGAGCTCTACGAAATCCCTCTGCAAAGCTGTCGTCATCTGCGGGCTCAGCACCAGTTCAAATGGTTGTTGGACATCTGTTCCCAGCTGACCTCTTTAGTGAAGGCTAAAGCAGAAATGCTATCACTTCAGACCTCATAGGGTCATCTGTCAATAGCCCCCCCTTTCCCACCAAGCAGCAAAACTAATGTTTCCTCTTGCTTATTAATGAAGCAATTAAAGGTTGATTTATTGTTACTTTTTATATGCACAATGCTAATACATTGTTGGCCTTCCTCATTTTTGTCCCCATGTGTTTGTGCTGGGTTTTTTTCATATTCCTTCTTATTTATTTGACCTAGTTTATGTGGTGCTTTTTTTTTTTTTTTTTTTTTTTTTGAGGTGATTGTAATTAGGCATCAGCTTGACTCTTTTTGATTAATGAGTGAGCCTAGATATCTAGGGAAAAAAAGCTGGCACTTTTAAAGTCACACCAGCTCCTTGCCTTCACCGGTGTTTACTCTAGAAAGGTCACAGAGAGCTGGGCTGGATAAAGATCAGGCAGGAAACAAAATTAGCAATAGGCAGATGTGGAGTTTTAGTTTATCGGTTCTAGTAGTCATGAAAACAAGGACTGCTGATGACAGGGTGACCTCTTGCTTTATGTAGCATTCTTCCTGTACACTAGGGTGTCTGCATTGTTGTTTAGATTCTTGGTGATTTCCAAGAAACAACACCTGCCTCTTCCTATGTGACAGTATTTTTCAGATGTCCTGAATTGATTGCAGCCTGCCTTTCCAGTATTAGCTGCTATCTGTTTTGTTAATTTTTTCATTCCATTTCATTGCCACCCTTCAAGCTGCTCTTGAAGAACTTTCTAAATGGTAATTTCCTTCATTTCCATTTGAAACTGTATAATGCTAGATTTTGAGAACTTGGTAGATGGTTGCTGTGTGTCTCACATCTGTGCTGTCCAGACCCTCTGTCATCATATGAAATGATGCATGGCTGTGTTTGTTCCTTCCAAAAAGCCCGCTCAGCACGCTTTGGTAGCCTGCCTTTGAGCAATTATTTATCAGTTCCTTATAATTCTAGTTTAAAGATTTTTTTTTTTTTCCTCCCCCTTTCATCATTGTGAGGAAAAACACGTGTTTTCAGAGATGCAGGATGCCCTGTCCTATGGTGGGGGACGTCAAAACCAGAGCAATACTTCAGCAACTGTATGCAATTTGTAGGATTTCTGTCAGTGACAGCAACTCTCACAACTCTCAAAGGGAGGGTTTTCCAGCATAAAGTAGGATGTGAATTTAAGGTACAAGAGGTGTTCCAGAATGTATGGGAGCTGTTCTCTCATTGGGCTAAACCAGGCAAAGACATCTGTTAGACCAAGATTAAGAATGCTATTCTGAAGAGGTATTCCAGGCAGTTTTCCTATGTAAATAAATAAACCTTCAGCATTTTGAATATATACCAAAAAAATGTATTAGGCTGCTAGGTTTGGAGCTGTGTCACATGGAGGGACGAGAGACAGGTCTCTGTTTAGTCCTCAGCTATTGCAGGCACTTCTGAGCTGTAAAACACTGCATGGGTAATAACCTTGCCATGTAATAACACAAATAGACTCTACTTGAAGTTTGTTTAAGAATATGATATTCCCGAAAGGCATATTGCAAAATCTTGTTGGAATGTCACATCAGTACTAATTCAAAGTACCAGCTGTGGCTTCAGACGTAAAAGCAATCCACTGCCTGATCCCAACCAGAAAACTGAAGTTCTCACTTAGCTTAAAAAATAAAATCAGCCTAGATTTCTTCATTTTTTTTAAAGGGATTAATAAGAAGCCTTTCTGCGATAATAATTGACAGAACATAGACACAGTTCTGAAGTTGTTCTGACCATGACCTGCATTTCATCTTGCTTTCCTATTCAGAGAGAGCGCCTAAGCACGTGTACTATAAAGGTAACCTTGATTTAGGTTTGGATTTAATAAGCTAATTGCAGTCTTTAAAAACAACACTTGATGCTATAGTAAAACTCTTTGCCCTCTGCTCATAAAAATCCATCATCATTTTGATACATCAGTTCCATATATATATAT
>NW_009259586.1:2830988-2875842 GCF_000687185.1 Egretta garzetta
AGGCAAACTCCCACAAGTATATTATAAGACACTTCTGGTTTAAATCCTGTGAGCTTTCTATTCATAAATTTTTTAGCATTTTCCCTGTAATAAAGATCAAATTGTTGCTCAGGAAGTAAAACTGCAACACATGCCTTTGACAATGTAATTAAACTTTATATAGCAATGTTTTTATTGTTTTCCTTTTGTTTTGCTCTTAGATGACTAATTTTTGCCTAGAAGTGACAGCAAGAACTGCCATCTGAGAGGCCACTTGGAGCTTTATTTCTGTTTTAAGTATATTTAAAGCACATGTATTCAGAAGTGTCATTATGTAAATCAGTTCTGAAAGTTGAACTCCATTAAAAATTATGGTACCATTTTCTGTGTTAATCTGAGGCTATTTTAATCTCAGAAATGGAAAACAAAAACCCAAAAAACCAAACAGGTTTCTGTGAGGAGTGGCACTTTCACCTCTTATGCAGTAATTAATATGATAATATGGTAATAAAATACATTGCATTTCTAATGGAGCAAAATGTTTGCTCTTGGATTTGGAAAATCTTCTGACATGGTGAATTACCTGCATAAGGGAGGGAATAACATACACAGTGCTTGGGAACAGAAGCGCCTGTAGAGGACAGAAAGGCTGGAAGTTCATAGTGGAGTCCAGGCTGAGTGTGGAGACTTTGGCAGTGATGAAAGGAACTTGATATAAAAAAAAAAAAAAAGGTCTAACAAGAAAATTGGGTGGGAAGTATGTACTTTTATAGTTTAAATAAACTCTGCAAATTAAGTCTGGTGGTGGTGTCTTTTGGTGTTTGGTTTGTTTTTTTTTTTTTTAATACTGCACTGACTATTAAAAGGGATGTAAATGTAATTGTGGTGTTCTGGAATTGCTGTCATGTCGTGGGTTTTCTTAAGTAACTGGCAAGAGGAAACCAAAAAGTTTCTCATTTTGCACTCACTTGTTTCATTCACCTGCTTAAAAAAAACCAAAAAGGCTAGAACTTCCCTTGGCAATAGTCTGACAGTTTGGGAGAGTTCACTTGAAGGCATGGGCTTTGTAGAGTCTGATGTGACTTGAGTAGGGAGCACTAAAAACGAAGGGACTGGATGCTGTTACTTTGTAGTTACTGAAATCCTGGGGACTTCTGTTCTTCTACGGAGCTAACGGGAATAAAGTCAAATCTATTATGGTTTCAACTCAGGTTCTTTTGGTAATGTAAGTCATGGCTTTTTGCAAAGTCCTAGAATGATCCATCTAAAACTACAAGTTTAAGTACTCTTTTCTTAAGTGCGATGTTAAGTATGTGATGCAAATACCAACCTGCAACTCTTTAAGAGCAAATGTTTCTCAGACGTGGATTTACAGAACAATATTTGACAGGCAGCCCTTTGAAATTGGCATAAATTTGAGCAATCATGAAGGTAATGAATTTTCGGTTGTGACAAAGTGATTCAAATGTTTAAAATAGAGATATCTAATGCCACTTAGATGTCCTGATCTCCAGTTGTGCACCAAGCGCTTCCAGGTGTGCCTGACCTCCAGCTGCTACTCCAGACTCTGGGTCTTGCCATATATATCTGTCACTTCTGTAAATAGTTTGAGTGCTGTGAAATGTCTAAAAGGGCACTAACACTGATGTTTAGACCTCTGAATTGCTTACTGTAATGTTTATTGGTTTGGGTAACACAAGGGAAGGGAAACTGCTGTTGGTTTAGTCTGGAGCACTGTGCAGGGCCTCTGTAAGCTTTAAAGCACCTACAATGGCCAAAATCAGTATTTTTAGGCAAGGGAAAAAGCCAAAAACCAGAACACCCTTCAACACCCAAAAATATCCAAAAATTAACTACAATATTCCTTTTTTATAAAATGGGAAACTATGTAAGAATGTGCAAACTTCTTAAAAGGAAAGTAAAAGAAACAGTTAAAAAGCAAAATGTTTCATGGGGAGTGCTTGAAGACACAATGTGCAAGATGGGATGAGACTCTGTTTCTCCTTTAGGTAAAGAGCACATGCACACCCCCACGCCCCACAGACCTGTGGTGATAAAACAATTGAGCAAAGAATATTATAGCTGAAAAGACTTTTTTTAACAAGGACAACAAAAAGAATCCAAACAAAAAAGGGGGGGTGGGGCTGTAGGCTTTGGCAAGTTAAATGTAAAGCAATAAGAATTATAGAATCCTAGAATGTTTTGGGTTGGAAGGGACCCCTAGAGGTCACCTACTCCAACCCCCCTGCAGTGAGCAGGGACACCGCTAACCAGATCAGGTTGCTCAGAGCCCCATCCAACCTGGTCTTGAATGTTCCCAGGGATGGGGCCTCCACTACCGCTCTGGGCAACCCGTCCCAGTGTTTCACCACCCTCATTGTAAAGAACTTCTTCCTTGTATCCAGTCTAAACCTACCCTGCTTCAGTTTAAAACCATTACCCCAAAGAAGTTAATCCAAAAGTGATCTCGATGAATAATTGGAAAACATCAAATATAATAATACTAATAGTAATCATTTCAGCCCATCAGAAACAGTATTCTCAGAAGGTCTGTAAGGCTGATAAATGATCAGGAACTAAAGAGCTGTCAAGCAAGACAAAATAGCTATAGAGAAATAAATTATTTGCATTGGTATTTATTTGGAAGGGTGTTGGGGAGGTTCATTGTTGCAACCATTTATTATAGTGATGGACAAAGAAAGCATAGATGGTGAGGTTTCAAATAGATTTTTTTTTTTTTTCTTGATTTGGGACAACTTTACCTGAGGTGCTACTGGAACAGCCTTGTTCTGTGTTCATGCAAATTCTTCAGCTAGAACTTATAGATTGAACACAAAATATGATTATTTGAATTCATCTGGGCCTTAGTTTACAACTCCTTGAGAACAGAACTGATGCATGTGAGAAATTAATGCAGTATGTGTTTGATCAAAGAAAGAAAAATAGTTGGAAAACAATGAACTTGCTTGTGATCTTTAAGGTATATTGTGAATCATTGCTGGCTTTCAACAGCTGAACTTGCATTAATTACCTGGGGTTTGTTTGGGTTTTGGTTTTTTTTTTTTTCCCAGTTTTAAACTTTCTTAGCACATAAGGTGCTAATATTAAGTAATACTTATGAGTGATTGTGGAAAGAAGTTCCAAACAAAGTTTCCAAACAAAATTATTTCTGAATTTCTGTTCTCTAGTATTTTATTTGTCATTGGTTTCAATTTTGGAACAGCTTTTTTTTTTTTTTTGATGCTTTTATTGCAGCATTTGAAGCAGTCTTTTTTTAAACATGACATGTAGAAAGTTAGCAATATAAGTATGGATTATTTACCTTCTGAGATAAACTTCATCTTACTGAAAAGCTCTTCCCAACCTTTATTCCTATCAGGGAGAAAGAACAAGAAACACAAGAAGAGGAACATTTGATGGAAGAAAAGAAAAAGAAAAAGCAGGAAGAAAAGAAAAAGAAGGAAGGTGCTCAGAAGAAGGTTTGTTCATGTTACTGTTTTAAATGATATATTCACTTTTACACGTACGTACAGGTACTGATCCTGCAGCCTTTACTTCTGTGAATAATTCTGATGCACGTGAGCAATCCTGTCAACTTTGAGCGAGGCAGCGGTCAGAAAATCTCTGCAAAAGCAGTTGTGACAGTTCATTAGTGCTCCCCAAGCTGCTTACCGTCCCCTAATGTTAAGTTACTGCTCCCACAGCTGTGTCACATGAATGTTCCTCATCAACGTCAATGCAAAGTTAACTGGATTAGTCTCAACTGATACTGAAGTGACTATGGATTCTGAGGCCATTGCGCATTTTCTGTGGCGTGCATTCTCTTGCCTTGTTTTCTGGATTGCATAGTTTTAATCTTAAATGGCTCTTGGGATGTAGATAGGAACTGATCACAGTCTCTTCCAGTGTAAAGTTTGGGCATCATAAAAAAACCCACAACTGGGTAGATTCCAAACACATTAAAAGAACACCTGTCTTCACAAAACATGCAGTTAATCTGTGTAAGCTAATAGTATGTATGGATTTGAAGGGATACTGGACAAACTCGCGTATGTTAGTTCTGTTGAGCGTTAAAGAGTTTGCGAACATACCGTTTGGTTCAGGAAGCCTCTGAACCTCAAGTGGCAGAAGGCTGGGTGGGTAGATGGGCTACTGTCATGCTGCTTGCCATATTTTATGCTGTCTTCAGCGTCTGCTTTTGGCTTTAGTCAGACAAGGGTAGCCATTCTTACGTTGCTAATACATGGAGTTAAATTAACATTCTCCAATCATTAATTGGAACTAATGCTTTATTTATGTAAGCAGTCTATGCAAAATGTTAGGCCTGCAGCCCTATAATTATTAGGTGTAATTTTGAATATTGACAAGTAGTTGACTTGTTCTTTTCTTCTTTTCAGGCTGCTGAACAAAAAACCAAAGGTAAATTCATGTTTATTCTTTGTGAATAATTTGATTTTTTTGTAAGTTGGTTTAAAAAAATGTGCTTGTACTTTTTATTCTTTGTGTTTTTATAATGGGAAGAATCCTGTCTTACTAGGATGGTTCTGTTCTTAAAGTTTTGTTGGAGGAGCTGACTCTTAAGTTGGGATTCTCAGCATAAGCTCTTTCTTTGCTTATATTGCTGGGTATTGTATGGCACCTTTTTGACAAGAATATATGGCTTAAATTTCTGTGAAACATAACACAACGTATGTCATCTTTTTTGTTTAATGTCAAGACAGATGTAGTTTTCCATTTAGTTGTTAGTAGTTATTTATTTCAAAGACAACTAATTGCTACCAGAAAGGGTAAATCTCTCCCCCATATGCCTGATTCAAGTAAACTCAATTCATTGAACTTAGGAGAAGGCTATTTCCCCCACTGCCACCACTGCCTTTTTTTCTTTCTGTGTGGGTTTCCTGCTAGTTAAGTGAATTGAATTGGTTTGCAGCATAGGAAGCAGCAGAGATGAGCAAGGCATTCTCCTTTTTGGCGCAGTGAGTGTGTTGGTGAAGCTGTGGCCTTAAAAAGGTGAGGAAGAGAGGCAAGGTAATGCCTCTCTTCTGCAGTTCTTGGCTTACAGTTGTTTTATCTAGCCTGTCCTTCGATTCACACGGTACACCACACAGAACTCAGGGCTGCAGAACAGTTCTGAATGAGTTAATATGCACTGGTATTTATTGCTGAGTAATTAGGTGACAGACAGGCAAGTAGAGCTTCCCAGATTCCCAAAGACTGGGAATTAGAGAAGAGCCAAGCCTAACATATGGGGTTGACAAAACAACTTATGTTTCAAACACTTTTTATGTATTTATACAGCAGAAATCAAGTATTCCTTCAGTAGTACTGAATGCAGAGAAATAAAATCTAACTAAATGATGTAGAAATGGTAACAAGTAATTTACTGAAACTCTGCCCTTTTCATTCCAAATTTTTCTTATGTAAAAAGTGTGAAATCAGGAAACTTTAGTCTGAATTCTCTTGCATCTGTCCTCTTAAGATCTCATGTAGTTTGTAACAGTGGATTTTGCCTTCAGAAGAAAGTAGCAGAAGTAGCTAAGCCCCTCGAAATCTTAAGTACATGAAAACATTTGGAATTAAGATACATCGGAGCAATTTCTATCTAAATGGGATATTGCTGTTTCCACAGTATTACGTTTTGTTCTCTGTATCAGCTCGTTTCTGTGTGAAAAGGTTTGACTGTTCTGTAATGTATTATAATGACTTTTTAATATCGTAAATCAATGGCAGATGTTTTTGCTGTCAAAGTAACTAAGTCCATTTTCACGTGCTAATACAGTGGCTCTTCATTTCTGTTAATATTGAAACTCAGTGCCTTCTGCTTTCCTCTGTGGGATGCTATTATTTCTGTCTTTGTCGTGACAGCTTTGTTTTTAATTGCTTGAAAATGTCAAATTTAAGTTTTTAAAAGTAGCACGATAATAATTCCAGTTTTTCAGGTATGGCTGTGAGTTCATTTCTTTCAATTTTAGGGACTGCCTTTCTCCATATGTTTGGTTTTTTTGTCCATTATCTTTGTATTTAAGTGTCCTATGCTGCTGCTATGAAATATGAGTTGGGAAGAAGACAACAGTAAATTAATCAGTTCTGGCTTTTATTGTTTCATCTATCAGCAGCAGCAACGCACCCTTTTTGTAGTTAGGCTTCACTCGAAAGAGTTGACCTGGCCTGTAGAGAAATGAAACCTCTCCTGCTCATGTCCAGTGCGAGGGTTGGTGGTTGTGTACAGCCGTATGGATGAGCCGCCTTCTCATTTCCTTTGGCAGGCAACTAGGAGTTGCTTTTAGGGTTGGTCTGTGGGAATGTTTTATTTCCACTTCATGTTACCGTTCTCTTGCATTTATCTTTAGGAGGGATGTACACAAGCTTATGATAGGTAGCAGGAATTTCTTGAAATACAGAAAATATTAATTCTGGATTACTGAGAGGAAAAAAAAAATTGGCTGAACGTTTTTCACAGAGTATTCAAAGTTGACTAAACTTTAATGCAGCACCGTACTAAGTATTTTATTTTGATGCGTTTTCAAGGTTGAGTGACAAATGCTGGTGGAACTAAAAGGCAACACAGGGATTATCATTGAATTTAGTTAATTTATTTCATATCTGGGACACAGCAATTGAATTCATTGTAAAGACAAGATGACACAGTAAAACTGGGTGAACTGACTGCAGCAGGTACCGCGTGCCAGCATACGGGATGTATTAAATCAAAGATTAAAGCCGGGCTGGAACTGAACTTTTTGCAGAATGTTACTATATCTAGATTTTGGAGTGTAAGGTCTTTATAAATGTGACTTAAGGTAGTTGCTTGTGGTAACTTAGAACAGAAATTTCCTTTTATATATGTGTCATTCAGTTCTGCAACTGGGTTGCTATAGCAATGAGAGATGCTTACACTGTTTGGGTCATGTTGGAAAAGAATGAACTGTGCAGCAAGAGATGGTATATGGAAGGATTTTTCAGTTTCTGGTTTTCAGCAGATTGTAGACAATATATTTATACTGTTTCTTATTTGCTCTCAGCTGTATTTTTGAAGGTGAAGGCACTTGAAGTAGCTAGGGTGGGACAGACCGTGGGACTTGATGAGCAGTAGGAAAGGTTAGGCCTTTTGGTTGGCTTATTCTGTAATAGAAAGCTACGTCATGATCACGGTGCTTTTAATTTTTTTAATTAATATTGAGATTTTCATTTTTTTTCTCTAGCACAATGGAGAATGGGAAGATACTGTCCTATCTAATAAGGAACCCGTATGCTTTGCATGCGTAGTTATAATTTGCTGTAAGATGATACTGGCTGTTGCATGTTCAGTCGCTGGTGAGGCCTCAGGAAAGAGAAACTAGTAAGGAGGAAAGAGGTTTCCTGTGGGTGTGTGTATATGGCGCGTTGTCAGTTAAATACTGCTCTGAGGCCTCAGACCCAGCTGAATGTTTCCATTTGTGATGTGGAGCAGGAACCCCTTCCAAAATAAACACGCGTTTCCACCAATAGAGGAAAGGTATGTGGCTGCTTCGGGAGCGACGGGTCCAGGGGTAGGAAGTGCTCCCTCACACAGCTCTCCCATGTATTTAAACAACTTTAAATTATTTTTTCTGTTTACACAAGGATTCAACTTTTTAAGTCTTCTCTACATAACGGCTTCTTCATTTTCTAATTTTTTTCTCCAACACTGTTTGCCAGAGTACTTTTGTTAGGCTGAATCTTTTATAAATAACCCTGTTGGCAACAATTCTAGGGAATGTGTGAAAGGAAAAAAGATTGAAGAGCTGATAAGTAGCTGAAATGTTTCTCAATTACTTGAAAACAAATGAAAGTAGTCTTCCTGTTCAGCTGGAGAGGAGCGCGGCAGAATTAGATGAGGTGGGAAATGAACATGTTTTTATTGCGGGCTGTGCATTGTACTTCCACATTACTGTTCTTTTATGGTAATTTTTTTGAGAACAGGACTATTGAGCACAGCCCATTAGTGTTTATTTTAAATGTGTAAACTCTTGCCAGTTTATACGCACTTGATAAAGAAACTTTGTGTATAAAGGCTTTTGTAATGAAAACATTCAGCTGTAACTACCACCAAGTTTTGTACTGTATGGTAAATAGTTGCTAGAATGGTAAATAGGTGTTGCTTAATAACTATGGGGGACTTCTGAGAGCTGTGCTTGTGATAAATGCTACGAGGTCAATGCATTTTGCCGCCTGCTTTTCTTTTAGCCATCTTGCTGCAGGTTTAGTCAGCACACAGATGATCAGTTCCTTGACTGCTTTACTCCCATCCCAGCTGCATTCTATGCACTTGTCTAAAACAAAGTTAAAGTGCTGGTATAAAATAGCTTAAGTGGTTTGTTACTCAAACATCTGCCATGGTAATTGAAAGGCAAAGTATCTATCCAATTCTCCAGCATTATCTACAATGAAGGTAAGTGTTACATCTGCAAACATAGAAGTAAAAAGAGTTAAGTATATACCATTTCTAGTCTAACACAGAAAATATTTTAGCAAATATTTGATTAGAAATGTTAGTCTGGGTAATACTTTTTCCCCTTTAGTCTAAAGCAGGGATGGCCAGTCTCTGCCTCTTTGAACTTCACAATCCTTGTAGGTCTGTCTTCAGGATGTTGATGGTGTGGGACCAGGAAGAGAGAGGTGGGCTTTCCAAGGGGAAATTAGGAACTTCAGCTCACTGCTTGTGGGATGAAGCAGGATTGCAGAAGCTGGAATAGCTGCAATAATCCCAGGATTCAGCAGCCCATCCGGCACAGCCCCATACACTGTTAAAGTGGCATGATGGATCCTGAGCTGAGCATCACTCCTTTCCACTTGTGGTCTGTTTCTGGAGCTTTCCCCTCCCCTAGGCTGCCTGTGCTGTGTGTCTTGGGACTCTTTGCTGTATGGTGATTTTAATGTGCAACTTGCAGAATCAGAAAGGTTGTCTGCAGACTGAGAGATTATTCTACCAAGGCAGATGCTTTAATAGGTTTTATTTTGGGGGACTTAAAAGAACAGAAAGCATTTAACAGTATGTGGTTGATAAAACCATTTGTGGTGTTGCAAATGTTGGCATACTGTCTCCAGATTCCTTTTAAATTTGCATAGCATTTTTTATATTACAAGCAGTACTGTGTATTTTATCTAGAGGAACGTGGGCAGCTGTATTATAAATGGCAGTTAAAAGGCTCTGGCATTTCTGTTTGGATGCCCGAAGTTGTGGTATACCTTTCTTCAAAGCCCAGGTATTTTCATTTCCAAATCAGACACGAAGATTGTTGCATAGTTTTAAATTGATTCTTTACTTACCCTGCCCAAATAGGCTGTTATAATGTTCTCGGCTTGTACTCATTTGGGTGTGAATTACCTTCCTGTAACCTATACTCAATACTGCTCATATAGAAATGCAGTTTTGTGTGCGCTGATAATGTGCTCTTTCTGGCTGTTTAATGCCAGTTGCATGTTTAATGGTAGTTCCATGGGAAATAAGGAAGACCAAACTTTTTAAAGCATCTTGTCTGTATTTTAAGTAGAATTCTGAGAGTGTATAACACTATCAGTCTTTATAAAAAAAAAAAGTTCTGAGTTCTTCTAGTTTGTATGATAGGACCCAGCAGAGTTTTTTACATAAGATTAGGAAATGGGTTTCAGCCCGCAAATCAGGTATGATTTACAACAGACGTACAACCTCTGACTCATTTGAGTATTTATAGCTTATGCTTGAATATCTGCCTCTGCCATCTTGTTAGTTAAGTGCTGTGTTTGTACTGAACTGCTGAACAATGTAGTGACAAAATGTGCCATAAATCATCATTGCAGAAGGAGGGGGAGCACTGTAATAAGTTCTTCAATTAGATCTTAATATGCAGTCATTTGATAACCTAATGATAACCTATTGCCATACATTAAAGCTTTATAACACAACAATGTTTTCTTTTTGATAAACGTTATCATGGTGGTGTTTTGCTATTTATAAGTATCTTTAAACAAACATGAATTTGTTCTTCTTGTAACTGGCTGAGATATCGCTTCTCTGGTAGAGAAGCAATTACAATTTTGCAACCTGCAATAGAGTATGAAGATAATTCGTAGAGTCCTTGCCATAATACTGTGTGAAAAGGAGTAGGGAATACAAAAAGATGGGAGCAGACAGGAGGAGAAATTTGCATATTCAAGGAGACAAAGCAAGAAGAATGAGCTTGGGAGGCTTGGAGGTAACTAGTACAGAAAAAGACTTTGATTTCCTGCTTATTGTTTCAGGTGGGATGGCTGTGACAAGCGTCTTGAGTTTCTGGTGGCAGTAGTTCGGTGCTATTTAATACACTTTTGGCTCTCGCAAGTGTAAGCAACGTTATGAGTGTCTTACTTCAAATCAACATTGCCATTATGAAGCGAAGCAGAAAAATTTAAAGTAACAAGTAAACGTATGGATAATCATTACTAAACTACAAGCTGGTTTTGGCTTTGTGAGCACTTTCTGTGTTTGTCTTGCTGGTTTGCAAGCCAAAGGTGTCCAGCTAGGGATTAGTCATGGGATTGAGAATTGGTGCCTCTTTGCAGGAGAGAGTGTTTGTCAAGGCTTGATACCCTGAGCCCTGCAACTATGGATTGACAGTTCTGAAGGTTTAAGTCTTCTGTAGCTCTTGAGAAGCTGTAGACTCTTTAGCTTTCACGTAAACACTCTTTTCAGACAAGGAGGCACCAAAGCAATTAGTACAGGGTTTTGGCAAAACATTTATCTCTTAAGGAAAAACAAATGCACACAAAACTCCAGGGTTATTTGAAAACAAAACGGAAACCATGAGATATATTCTTCCTAATGTGCTCCTGTCCTGAGCTGGATTTACAGGACCGCTGCCCCCCAAAGAGATGCAGAGTGCTTCAATGTCTTCGCCTAGAGTTGCTGCTTCTTCTTACCGCTCGAGTAAGCACCTCCAACCCCCGTCAGTGGTTGCCTTGTAAGCTTTGCAGATTCCTCAGCTGGGAATAGAAAAGTAGGTAAGAGCTCAAGTCAGGGATCCTTGATATTCTTAGTACTTCTCAGAGGTAGTTTTTATTCTCCTTAGAGATAAGCTGTTGTAGTTTGCAGTCATGCAAATTTAGGCATGTGCTTGTAATACAAATACAGACAGAATATTGCTCTAGTCTTCCACGTGGTTTGCCTTTTCTCACTTTCCTCAATTAGGAAATTATCTGGGCTTATCAGATTGAGGATGGCAGCAGCCTGACCTGTATATATTTAGTTTTAAAACTGGGTGAAAATGGGAACTTTCAAACACTAGACAGAGTTGATTGAAAGTATTTTTCAAACGTTGTAAATGTTGTAAGGGTTGATACCCTGCTTGAAGGCAGTAGGACTACAGGCTTTCATTAGATTTCTCTTTACATTGTCCACTGTCGAATAAATTTCAAGCCTGGGACATTATCTCTACAAGAGTACTCTGTGAAGAGAGAATGAGAACAAATCAGTTAACACCAGTTTGGATTCTCTCATCTAGACCTAATTGCCAGGGTGCCCCTTGGTGGTAATGCCTCTCGGATAAATCCCCAGCTTGCTTTCTGAAAAACAAAACAACTGCCAATACAGTTGTTGACAACTGTATATTCTAGAATATGAATTTTAACACAGCTACACAATGATAATAGTAGTAGTTATGATCAAACTGCATGCTGTTTTATGGTTATTTATCTGCCCACAGTGTGTGCTTTCGTACTCGGCGATAGACTGCTTTTTCAGTAATGGGCATTGCCTAGTGCGGTGTATTTAAGCATGTAGACTGTGAAATGGTCAAACTGCTGCGCTTCCTGGCATCACAGCAGTTCAGACAATAGTGTATATTCTGCTCTTCTATCAGTCCTCTTGTCAAATAACTATTTTCCAATTATAAATAGAATGTTGTCTGATACTTGCCATCCATCAGAGCATATACGCCCCAGTACTAGAGCCAGATGCATTTTTCCATTTTAACATGCCACCACTGTTGTTCTCTATCTATCTACTAATAACAACAGTCGGGGCTCACCCACCACTCTTTGCTTTCTTACCCACCCAGCAGAGTCAGAGATCTGTTTTCTTGCAAGTGGCTTGATAGCACAGCTCACCTATTTTATCACTGTGGTCCTCCTTTCCTTTCTGAACTGAAGCCCGTCATTTGCTTTTACCCTTCTTTTAAAGACACATGTACATGAAGGCAGTTTCTTCTCTGCCTTTTAGGACTCTCTCACTTAGATCATTCTTTCATGGGAAACTCTGTTAGGTTTTCATGGAGAAGGCCTCACGGCAGCTATCAGCTTTGATTTACCTGCAGTGTGCTGACCACTTTCCATTATTTGATTTTCATCTTGCTACCTGGAGGAGGCTTGTATCGCATATAAATATAATACCTATAAGATCTGCAAACCTAAGCTGGAAGAGAGGTTCATCAGGAAATGTATTAGCTCAGTTTGGTACTGATCGTTCTGAGATATAAGCCAGTTTTCTGTTTCTTGATCTCTTCCTTGGAAGGATGAAACCCGCTTTGAACTGTAACACTAGTATGGCTCTTGGGGTAGTTACTCTGCAAAAGCTGAAGAGGGTTATCTTGGGAAAATGAAGGAAATGAAAACGTGTTTTGATTCTTTTACACGGTGTTTGAAGCCTCTGGCCTGAGGGACCTTGTGTTCTCCTGTTGACTATCTGGTGTTGACATTCCTCTACTCTGAGAACCTAGGCTGCCTCCTGACTTCCCTGTGTTTTGCTAGATTATTTTCATGCTTTTTCCGAGTTGTTAAAGGTGGTAGCCCATACTTTACAAATCCTACAGGAGTGCTTGAAATGTCTGTTTAACCAGCTCACACTCTGGTAAATGCTCTGAAGCATTCTGGTCGGGTTTGCGTCATGCATCTGATCATTCAGGTAATTCCTGAACTGGTTCAGGCAGTGTAGCGTGCGTCCTAAGAGGTGGTTACTCATGAGGTTGATTGTAGGTCCAAAATCACCATGAGAGGAGGTGATTTGCTTTTTAAGAATCCTGCCCTAGCTTTGTGGCATGGCAGCAGTGGCTCATACTAAGCAGTCTTGTGGGACCTGTGTTTAAGAGCACCATTAAATGCTTTGGACACTCCTCGGCTGCCCTGAGCATGTCAGCAACTATTATTACTGTTTGCCCAAGGGGAACAGCTGAACTTGAGGCATGATTCAGGTTCTTGATTGCCTCTTCCCATGTTAGCAGAAGTAATTCTCCTCTGTCTTATCATAGAGTTTCCTGAAGAGCCATCCTTCTGTTTTCAGGATGCCTTTAACATTGCTGCCATAACTTCTGATTTGGCTACTTCTGCTGGTTTTTTTCCAGCAGTTTTGTGGAGCCAGAACTTTCACCTTTCCAAGGCCAGGCAGGCCCTCATGAACTTTTGTTTTGAAGCGCATGAATTACTAAGCTCCAGATCTGACGAGTCCTCAACTCCATTAAAAATTCAAATGCCACACTGAAGCCTTAGAATTGTAGGACTAGATATAGCCCTTTAGATGAGCAAGAAGGTCCATCTCCCCACTGCCAGACAGCCCCAACAGATGTGCTTGAAAGACATTTTGTTTATTGTTGGAAAGTTGTCTTCATATTCAGCCTGAACAGTCTTTCCTGTAACTTAAGCCCATTCTTTCTTGGCTCATTTGCCCGGTATGTGGAGAGCAGATCTTTCCCCTCCTCTGCAGGGGCCTTTTTGTGTATCCTCTTTTTTACTTAAGAGCCCATTCAGTTTTTCCTTGTGCTAGTGTTTTCAAGCTATTTTTCAAACCATAATCATTTATGTTTCTCTTCTTTGGAAGTTCTTGCAGTTAGTCCAGAATTCTTTTTTTAAATGCAGTATCTGTAATTGGAGGATTGTTAAGTAACCTTTGAGCTAACTTGTGTAACTATAACCTTGCTGCTGTTTACAAGTAAAATCTAGGGCTTATTTTTTATGCCTTTCAGGCTTAGTCCATTGTACAGCTCTGTAATCATGCTGTTTCATAGCAGTGCTGCTGCCGATTCTTCTCATTCAGTTATCTGTCCCTGAACTCAGCTTGCTTTAAGAAGCTCCTGGATTTCAGATGCCCTCTTCTCCAATTCTGTAAGGATCTGGAATTGATAAATGCAGAGTTTCTTCTTCCAGCTCTCCCCCTTTCTCCTTTTTGATCACTACCTATTTTCTCTCCGCAGGTGGTCCTCTGAAGTGTACGTTAAAATGTATTATTTACTTTAATTTCTCAACAGTTTCCACTATAGTTGTTTAGGCCTGATTGACAAAAGATGAGAAGACTTCCTGGCTCTGCTGGAGGTGGTAGGCTGTCCTGCTGCATTTCCAATTCTTTTCTGATGCACGTATGAGGGAGGCCCTTCCATTCTGCCTGGCATTTACAGTAGTTACTCCTCAGCAAGAGAAAGTCTGCAGAGTGAAATAGGAAGAAAATAATGTATTCAGTGCTATGTTTCTGACATAAGCTCCATTGTAATTCGTATCTTGCTATCTGCCATCTTCTAAGAGTAATGATTTAATTTTTTTTTCTTTGTCATATAGTTATTTCTAATCTTGTCCAGCAGTCACCGTGGGAAATCAAATGGGAGGTCTTCTTCAGCTGCCTCTGTTGTTTAGCCCCTCCTTCCCAGAAAGGATTAACTAGGCTGTGGATCTGTGTTCTTTACTTCTTTTGTCCCATGCCAACTAGCAAACTCCAGAACACCCGTCTCTGCCTCACCTGTCCTTCACTTTACTGCTCAGAAATCTGTTTTGCCTTGTTGTGATGTACTGTCTAGTGTACAGAGCCTGTCTGTGGCTCTGTCCAATACCCCCCGTTGTGAAATTTCCCCTATATCATATAGTAAAGATACAAACCCCACTAAATTTGCTAAGGTGGCCATTTAGTGCCTGACCACTGCTTGCTGCTGGGAGAAGACAGCTGATCATTCAGCCAGGTCTGATTTCTGTTCTCTTGCTGTAGGTGAATGAGGCTTGCATTGGAAAACACTGTTTCTCAGTGTGGTCATTTAGGAACACTTTCTGGCTTATTCAGAACAGCTTTTTCACAAAGCTTGCTTTTTGGCTTCTAGTATTACAACATCAGGTGGCTTTTCTGGGCATCTGGAAAAGATCCTTCCTGAACTCCATTGCAGAGTTTGTGATCATTATCCTTTTTCTGTTTGAGGAGTTGGAAGGACTGTGTTGATAACTGCTTAGATCTCACTGGCAAGCTCTCGTTCCCACTTCAAGAGAGGGACTCCTGCCATGAAAGTTACTCCAGCTTGAAGGAGAGCTTCTGTCATGGTTGGCTGTGGTGAGGGCATGAGCATTGAACAAAAAAGTGAGAGCATGTCAGAATTTCACCTGAGATGTATGGCTTATGTTCTAAAAAGAAAGAAAGAGGTGAGTAGAGAGTAAAGATGGTTTTGTTTATTGGCACAACAAAAACTCTTGACAGTTTTGAAGATATAGTAGCAATACCTTTATCAAGTTGGAAGTTCAATTTGAAATTGTTTTAAAGATTCCAAAATTCTAAATTAACTTTCTTATATATTATATAAGGTATTCTCATTATCTCTTGATGGCTTATAGTGTCCTGTCCATTCAGATACACTTTTTTGCAATGGTGGGATAAATAAGTCAATTCCATGGGGATGTACAGCGCTTTTGCAGTTTGGTCCTTGAATACTAAAATACATTTTTGAATAGGAAGATTTTGTGATTTGGTGCCTTATTATGCCTACTAAGATTTTAAAAAATGTAATTCCACCTTAAAATTTCTGGGTAGTAACTTAGAACCATGGTAACAATGAACACTTAAATCCATAATACCTGGAACGGAGGCAGGATGTTGTAAAGCTTCCCTTGTTCTGCTCCATTGCAGTGTTGCTGCATTGATGCACCCTTGCTTTTCACATTTGCTTGTATGCCCGTTCTTCAGCTGAGATTTTGAAAATGTTTAAAAATACTTATTAACCATATTCTTTTAATGGGAGTATTGGTGTTCCTGTGGGTGTTTAACAGAACTTGAACTGAACCTTGTGCTTGGGCTGACGTCATTGTCATCAGCGTGGCCGGTGGCGGATATGAAAATACTGTGTGCTCCCCCTGCTGTTAGCAGCCGCCGCCTCATGCATAAATGGAGTTTCTTTTTGAGAAGTAGATTAATATTGTGGGGTTTAATTCTGAAAGGTGATTAATGTTAGATAGAGCCCATTTTTGCCTGAAGTATTTTGGTGGGTCTTTAATATGAGTTAAAGTCAGGGTCATCGGGACAGCATTAATGCCATCAGCTGGCAATTATAACTTGTCCTTTATTTACAGTGGGAACTGGGGGCGTCTTAGATTTGCATCCCACCTGACTATCCTACTCTAACGTGCAAGAAACTACTTCAAAAAACAAAGTTAATAATATATTGTTAGGTAGATCTGCAAAGCCACTAAAAAGCTGTTGTTTTTGTAGCCTGCCTAGACAGGCATGGTATTTTCTCTTTGCACTTGGACTTACTGCAAAAAGTTGGGGGTTTTTTCCTGCAAAAAGCAGAAATAAAACTCTTTGGAAACTGGACACAATCATTGAAGGTGTGGGAATTTACCAAAAGCTTGAGTATATGTGGAGAAGAAAAATCTTAGGACGTCACCTATTAAGCCAAGCTGTATTTCAAAGGTGAACAGCCCTTAAAATGCTGGTGTTACTTCTTTCGGATAAGTCTAAGCACATCTATATGTAATAAACATGTGTAATGTATGTGGAGTAATTAGATATTCCTTCCTAGTGAGGGGAAGACATGTGCCTAAAATAAACTGAGCAGAATTTTTGAATTAAAATGAAGTAATAATATTAAGTTATTATTAGTAATCTTTATTAAAACATCTTTAATTTCTTTTAACATTCACGTAATAGAATCTGATTTACTGGGAGTGGCATTTAATTAATTTAATTCAATTTAGAGAGTTAACTCTATTACATATTAGTACAGAAAATTACCTCTGAACAGTCATTTCTCACTGGTGACATGCAATAAGTTAATTTAGCTCGGAGTTCGTTTGGGTGCATTGTGAGTTCTTAGTGAAAGTTGCTATGGTGACAGCCTGATCAACCAGAGCTGTCATCTAAACCAACAAACACAACAGCCCCGCGCCGCACAGTGGCACCGCTGCTGCTGGGCTGTAAACACTGGCAGATGGAGCCTCCCTGCTCCGTGCTTTTTGCCTGGTCCTGGTCTTTTAAATCTTCAGCGATGCCAAGGTTGCATTGCAAGGAGTAGTAAAAAGCTTCCTAAGGTTTGCTCTCGGTCATGAATAGACCCGCTGCGGCTGTACACTTCTCACAAACGGGGTTTTCTGTCAGACAGTCTTCAACAAATTCAACTGAGGTTTTGGTTGAGGTTTTTTTTGGCTTCATCTTCGTTGCAGTGAAATGATAGCAGAATCCCAGTCAGATTTTAGTTTGCTTTTATTTAGGAAATTTCCCTGAAGAATCAGAAAAGAAGAAGGTCTGAAAACTGCTGGGACTGCTTTCTTCATGTTTCTGAATGATATAAATCCTGTTTTTCATATGTGGCATTAATGCACGATGGCACTGGAGACATAAAAAAATCTGTTCAGCTTAAACTGAATTAATGGAGAGTTTGCTTCAGATTCTGTGTTGAATCTGAAATTAAGAGTTTGCTTCAGATTCTCCAGGCTTCGCTATCGGGTAGATTTAGTTCAAAAGAAAAAAATTCCAGTGAATA
The DNA here is from genome assembly GCF_000687185.1 of Egretta garzetta. Classification (NCBI taxonomy): domain Eukaryota; kingdom Metazoa; phylum Chordata; class Aves; order Pelecaniformes; family Ardeidae; genus Egretta; species Egretta garzetta. The sequence continues at coordinate 2,848,658 of NW_009259586.1, forward strand.
GGCCATCTTTGGGAAACTCATTCTGAAAACCACTCTCTGCATGTTAAATGTCATGTTTAGATTTAAGTAGTATTAAAACAACTGAAATACGAATTTTAAGTTCAGTATATTTTTGTTTTTTTCCTCTTCTACATCACTCTTCAGGCTTGAGCAGTTTGTTTTTTTCTCTAGAGCACAACTGTTGTGGTTGAACCCGGCAGGCAGCTAACACCGCACAGCCCTTCGCTCACTGCCCCCCTCCCAGTGGGATGGGGGAGAGAATTGGGGGAAAAAAAACAGTAAAATTCGTGGCTTGAGATAAAGACAGTTTCATAGGACAGAAAAGGAAGGGAAAATAATAATGATGATGTACAAAACAAGCGATGCTCAATGCAATTGCTCACCACCTGCTGACCAATTCCCGACCCGTCCCCAAGCAACCCATATCCCCCATCTCTATACTGGGCATGATGCCCTATGGTATGGAATAGCCCCTGGGCCAGTGGGAGTCAGCTCTCCTGGCCGTGCCCCCTCCCAGCTTCTAACTAGTAGGGCGTGAGAAGCTGAAAAGTCCTTGCTTGGTGTAAGCACTATTTAGCATGAACTAAACCATCAGTGTGTTATCAACATTCTTCTCATGCTAAATCCAAAACAGCTCTGTGCCAGCTACTAGGATGAAAACTAACTCTATCCCAGCCGAAACCAGGAGAGTGACTTTAATTTAATGGGGTTTATCTGGGTAAGGGACCATTCTTATTTTGGGGCTTCAGATTTTTCTCAGCTGCTCATTTCTGAAGGCAAAAGAGTGACATTATCATAGGACTGCTTGTCTTTCCAATACTAGGAACTGCATCTAAAATACGATGTAGAACCCCAACATTTTTGTAGATACAAAATCTGTGAAATTTTGTAGGGATGGTCTCCTAAAGCGGTAACATGTCCCTATGGTTTTTGTATGTTTTTAAGCATTGATTCTCCAAATAATTTTGTTAAATATAAATGAACGCATCTTCAGTTAGCCCAATAAGGATTCAGACTTTGAAATGTAAGGCCAAAATATTTCAGGTTTAGCTTTCATTCTCTGGGTGATGCTACCTGAGACTTGGAATATGGGGAAGGAGGGGCAGCTGGTCCATGCTGAACTCTCTGTTGGCACTGCTTCAGTTATTTGTGCTGATTGATCTAAAGTGATAGCTCAGATATCTCTACGCTATCTTTAGGACTGTAGTATAAACATATTCTTATGCCTTTTTTTGTGATAGAATGTGAACTGGAAAGGGTATGCCAAAATTACGGAGATCTTTTACTGGTTGCCCACAAAATTGTTGCTATTTTAGTATCGCACATAAATCATTCATTTGGTACCATAAATGTACATGACAGTAGAGCCAAGGCTTTGTGTTTACACAGGACTCCAGTCAATTTGACATGTATGTGTAGTCCCATGATTTCAGCAGCGCAGCCCATGTCAATAAAAATTATACTTAATATCTCACCAGCAGGCTTGTAATCTGCAAACAGTCGAGGCCATGCTTTCATAGAAATGTCTGAAAGGAATTAAATAACAATGCAACCTGCTCCCCCTGCATCCACCCCCCAAAGCATAAATAAAATTATCGGAGAAGCTGGATTTCTGGTTTCCAGAACAAAAATGTGTGTGTACATATAGTGAATTGGGTGCATCCAGGCTCTGTTAGACCCGGTGTGGATTTGGTGCAAATGGTTGTGTGTGCCTGCTTTGTGGGGTATTGATCTGAGGCGCGTGTGCGGGCTGCCTGCACAGCCCTGGACACATTGATCATGGTAAGATACATGATCACATGGTAAGATACTGATCCATAAACACACACTGGCAATTTCCAGACATTCCAGAAAAACAGCCAGCGTCCATACCTCTTTTCCAGCTCAAATTTCAACATGTGGAAAAAGCAGAAAAAGAGGTTGTACATGGCACAGCATGAATGCTTAGTATTTCCAGTTTTCCTGGGTGGGATGTTAGCACTGGCCGTGCTCTGGGACACCCTGAAACTCCAGGAACATCTAGCGTGCATGCACAGGCCACGGGGGCAGCCAGAGGTTCTAGGTGTGATACAATCTGTGCGCTACATACTGCATCTGAATAGATTTCTGTAGAAGCAATCCGAGATAGGAATGATGGATATATGAGGTATCTCTTTACAGTACTCAACCACTTACGTATTTGAAATTGGAAGCATTTGCGCTATGATTCACTCTCTTCTCTTCAAGCCCCAGCTGAAGAGCTGCCTTCAGCATCTCCTCAGACCTCAGCAGCCAGACCCCCAGTGGATTTTGCTGCAAAAGGGCTGATTCTAACGGCAGTTGTTTGACACAGTATAGGCATTAATCACTTCCTAAGGCACAGCTTTGTTTATAATAGGATTTTTGCCTCTGCTTACTTAAAAAAAACACCCCACGTGTTAATTGGGAAGATGGTGATCCATCAGATAGCCCTGCATTCTTTATTGTTTTCAACAAGTCTTAAGGCTTGTTCATGTGAACTGTGCCCTCTAGATGCATCACCGTTCAAGGTGCAAATGAAATTTTAGGCTCTTATATACAGTAAACCGATCAACACTGAGATTATCCTAATTGTCAATTATGAACATACTAATTACTGTGAATTTTCGTATTTAGCTGTTTGTGTGAATGGTTTAACGAGTGGGGTGCTACTGTAAAGAATGTTTACGGTTCAGTCTGCGCCTGGAAGTGGCCTGTTGAATTAAGAAAAAAGAACGTTGCCAGTGTGATGTCTTAGCACTGTTTGTAAATTTAAAAAAAAAAAAAATCCTTTAAATATGAAAACTGTGTGCAAAACATTGTCTAATGAGATTAAATGCACACAGTTGGCTTAAAATGAAAGGATGCAATTCCTGGTTCTGCCCAGGCTTCTTGTGTGACTCTGTATGAAGTTACTAAGTCTGTTATTACATGCTTGGGTTTTCCCACTGCAGTACTTGCGGTGATGATAGTGTTTGCATTGCGTAACTTAGCTCTAAGCTGTTCCCTGTCTTCCCTGACTCTTGCTCTATAGGTACTGATGGGGTTGCATTGCCTGGAGCAACACTTAGGAAGGGTTTGGAGGGTGAGAGCAGAGGTGAAGGAGGGAGCCTTAAAACAAGTCATTCCTCACCCGTTCCTGTTACGTGAAATGGTATAATGCTTTCCTGTGTTACCAAATTGTCGAGACTGTGTGATTGTGAGACTCTCATCCTGCTGGTGGGCTAGAACTTAGTGTGTTTGCCTGCTGGGTCTTTCTAAAATTCATTGGTGGAGTTCAGATGTTTCTGAATACTCTGGGAAGGAATAATAAGATGTGAATTCCATAGCTGTGAAGGGAGCTGAACTCAATTTATAGGAAAGTTTTTTCAGAAAGCCAAAAGAACTCTGCAAATGTTTCTAAACGCTAGCTGAGCAATCCCTCTCTTCAGTCAGAGCCGACCTCTTGCTTCCTCGTAGAGGAGTAGTTTCTTGCACAAACTAATTCATCTCGGCAATGGCTCTTATCTCCTGTCCATCCTTTTTAGGCAGTTCTTAATGCTGTTGTTTCTTAATGTTATTAACACAAGTGATTAAAAACTTCTAAGTGCTTCGCTATTTTCCTTTATTAATAGGTAAGTTGGCCTGCTCTGGAGGGTGGGAATTGAGTTTAGAGGAGTCCAAATTCAACGTTAAATGTACGATGACATGTTAAAACGAAATATGCCTGTGCTGAAATGTCAGAGACTTCAGGACAAGTGTAGCCTAGAGAGCAGCTTCTAGCAAGATTTATCTATTTATTTATTTATTTGTCATTGCTTTACAATGGGTGCATATTTGGACAAGTCTCTGTGTAGAGTGATGTCCATGATTAATCCTGCTGTTTGAGTTACATGAATTCATAAATGCGGCTTCACATCGCCTGTAAATTGGAGAACTGTCACTTGAAAGGGAGCAGACGAATTGTTAAGTCTTGAAAGTTACCATCTGTTACCAGTTCGTGTCCTGAAGGAATGTAGCTATGATAATTTAACTGTTCCATTACCCAGAATCTTGATTTGTAGCTTGCATTTTAAGTTTGAGGCCTGATGTATATGCTCCCATTTCTATTCATCAGTGAGGCCACGGTAAACCCATGCGCGTGCACTCAGAGCCTTCAATGAACACGAGGGAGTTTGACTTGCGGTGAAAGAGCGTCATGTTTGCTTTGGATTATCAATCTATTGTTGATGACAACCTATCAACCTAATTAGCTGTACCATTTTTAATGGCACAGCTAATTAATTGTGAATTTAAAATTAAAATGATAATCAGTGCTAACATGGAGGAAAGCAGTGAGGAAAATATTAGAAGCTGTAAAAAGTGGAAGTATTCTTCACAAGACTGTTGCATGTGAAGTCAACCTGAATAATGTAGAATGGGACTTAAGAAAACTTTTAAAAATACGTGTTGAATCACACCAAACAGGCTTTGCATCTTCCTCTCAAAAGAAGTATTTGGCACCCTCTCTGTTGACAGATCTGAAAGAAAAAAATGTAGGTGCTGTTCGAGAAAGGGAAACAATATCTAGTGTCCGAGCTCTGAAGAATGCAAGGATCTGTATTTTTATTAGGAGCTTCTTCAATTCTGAAAGGTTAAATTTGTGACTGTAGGGTTGCATCAGTAGAGCTGGGCTAGGACTGTTTGCTGCACAGAAGTTCTGCAGCAGGGTGGGCTGTGATGGGCTTACAAAAAGAATGCAAACCCATTTGTGATAGAGGGATAAAATGCCGTTAGGGGACTGATACAATTTCAAGTTAATGTTAAATCAAGAACATAATGGAGAGGATCTGGACAAGTGGGGCTGATGAAGAAAGACCATGTCTTAAATTTATTTAAAAAACAGCAGAAGCTGCAGAGAGTACTGTGAGTATCAACCTGAGGGAAAAAGGATTTGTTTGTCATGGCTGAGAGAAGTGGAAGAACAGAATAAGATGGATTTGGAGCTCCATTTTACATGTAGCATTGTAGAAAATAATGCCAGAAAGGTTCTTGAGAGGTCATCTATTCATCTCATTGCCCTGAACAAGATCACCAAACCTGTATCATGTCTGCAGATAATCCTCAATCATCCTTATTGTTAGAAATTTAAATCTTAATCTCCCTGCCTGCTATTTAAACCCAGCAGTCTTGTCTTATTCACTGTGGGATGGAGCAAATTATTTCCTCCTCTTCCTTTATATTTTTCTTCCTTTTTTTTTTTGCTTTGTGTACCCAATGTCTTCTAGACTTAACTACTTTACCTCTTCTCTGCTGTGGTAGTTCATGTTTCCAGATTTCCATTTCCTTTGTACTCTTTCCAGGTGGTCCAGCTCTTTCTTGGAGAGATGGTTAACAGTGGATGCAGGCAGTGCTTTAACAAAGGCTTTAAGGTGCCAGACTGAAGTTAGAAGGGTTACTTTGAGCCTCATAGCTGGTTATTTGTTCCATTACAGCACGTGTCGTCTTGCAGTAGCCTCATCTTTTTACTTCTCTTTGGTTTGTGATCTGCTAAAACACTGCACCTTTTTCTGCAGAACTGCTATGGGCTGAGTTGTTTGCTCTTCTGCATTTAATTCTTGCCTAATAACGTGACTTTCCTTACTGAATTGCAGTTGGTTTTTTCACACCACTTCCCCAGTTTATCACTGCTGAGTTCTGATCCTATCACACAGCAATCTGATCGCCCCCATCTTCTTTCTCCCTAGTTTGGTGTCATTTGCAGATTTAATAAGGATATCCTCTAGTCCATCATCCAGCTGTTAACGAAAATAATGAACAGCGTAGGCTCGGATCAAGTCCCCGTGGAATTATTCTGAAACATATTTCTGTTTTGACAGCAAACCATTGATTCTCCCAGAGAATATTTCAACCAATTTTACATTTAGCTCACATTTCCCCAATTTGCTTATGACAATATCAAGTAAGAATTTCATGTCAGAAACCATTACGACATTAAGATATGTAGAGAGAGCTTTGGATGGTGGGACACAGATGGAATATGCAAGAAAACAGGTAGAATTTGTTGGAACTGAAGCAGATGGCTGGGTCTGAGTGGAGGGAGGAACAAATGAGTGCCAGGGTAGGAGTTAGGGACGAGCTGGATTTGTGGATATACTGCTCTAGAGTCAGAATGAAGAGAGAGAGATGGTGGACGAAGCCCCGAATGTTTCTCTATTTCAGACCTTTGCATAAAGCCAACAGTTAAGCAGGTTGCACCTGTAATTAAATGAATTAGGAATAAAAAGAGGAGAGGAAGATAAGAGCTAACAAGGGACAGATTCAAGGAAGGCACGGCTATCTCAAACATTTCCGACAAAGCGGGTATATTAAGACACCAAGTTCTAGTCAAGGAAATACCATGAGAAACTTCAGAAGCTCTTTCAGCTCAGTTCACAGAGACAGATCTGGGTCAGCTTGAGAGGTGCTGTGGAGAGGGGCAGAGTTACGGAGACAAGTAGGGGCAAGGGTGGGTTTGTTAAGACAAGCTTGAAACGTGCATATGCTGTCAGGACCCTCGGATGCAGAGATCGGAGAAGAAGGGTAAGAGAATAAACAGATGCAGGTCACAAATTTTTTGTGCTAATGATTTGGAGAGGTTTTATTTGCATGGCCTCCTAATGCACGCAGAAAGATAGGAGGCCCTGCCATTGTACAGGTATTGTATGGTTTTCCATCAGTAACTGAGGCGGTATCTGTTTAAAATGTATTAAATACTTGAATTCCTCCATTATTCCATAACTTATGAAGCTATAACTAATTTAATTTTTCATGTTAATTCCTGTTAGTTTTCCCCAGGTGATTTCTACTCTCTTTTCTTTGTTGATACAGAATTTGTGCATATTAACTTCTGCAAAAATAGTGCGGACTGGCAGTTTTAGACAAACTTTACATAAAACTTTGGAAAAATACTCTAATTAATACATTTTCTGAGTATGGTTTTTTTGGCCTAAGGAAATGAGACTTATGCGATTGGGTTGTGTTCGTGTCTCGGTTTCCCCATTCAGCTTTAGAGATTCCTGGCTGATCCTGACCAACTTTGGTAGGAGGTCCACAGAGGTTCCCCGAGATGTGCAGCTGGGTGCCCGACAGTGCCTCAGTTACTGCCATTACTTCCCTCTCCCACCTATCTGCTGAGGTCTTGGGGGAAGTCTTTAATGTGAATTTAATGGTTATCTATTCTGGCTAGCCTGCCAGCTGGCCGGTCAGCCAGCGGGGAGCTTTGAACAAGCCATGGTGCTGTTAGCACCAACGTCTGTTTAAGAAAAGAATGTTTGATTCTTCAAAAATTGTGATATGCAACCAAATGCAATACGCTTTCCAGCTTACTTTGATGTTTATATGGTTCTAGCAGATCCAGGAATGAAGATGAAAATAAAACCTTTAATTTAAGGCAGTATGGAAGTCTCACTCTTGGGAAGATGATTTGAGACTGGCTTGTCACTGTGGGCCCTATAAGTTATTATGATTTCCTCATAAAATATTGGTTTCCCACAGGCGGTTATAAAATCTTTCTGGATGACATATTTTCAAAGGAGGTTTCCCAGCATCAAAATTAGGAATTAGTTTTTGACTGAACTGCAATCCTCTGAATAGATAACAAATAAATTTCAGCGTTTAAAATATATCAATTTATGGTGGGTAGTTATCTGCTAACTTCATGCAATGATCGTATGTCTGAATATAGTTTTAGAATAAATTATGCTCATATCTTGATGAAGCCTGTGAAATGTGTTCAGATGAGCAGATCAGACTGGGAGCTGCAGAGCGGGCTTTGAATTCATCCTAGCGTAGACACCTTCTCACATGAAACCAGAACGTTTATTTACAGTTGGAGAGCTCCAGCCGCCAATGAATATATCGCAAAATGTGACTTTAAAACGACTCCAAAACAAGCAGGAAAGCCCTCACCTGCAGGTATTTCCTGAATAAAATGTCTGTCTTCTGCAGAATCAATTTCTAAAAACTATTCTTTCTTCTGTTGTTGTAAAATGACTTTTCAAATGTGATTTGGGTATAAGCTGTTGCAGTTGGGTGGATATGTATTCCGAGCTTTGATTTCTTTTTCCTTTCTGGAGTTGTAAGCTCTGTATGCAGGGTATAAAAATGCATCGAAAATACTAGTTTTAATCAGTTGCTGTTTAGGTAATACATAAGCAATAGCAATTATTAAGAACTAAAGCTGGTTTCTGGAGGCATGAAGCTGAGGCTGGCTGTATGACCACACCATAGACCATCACTCCTAAAGCCAGGGAGAAGACTGGAACAGGGATGGGGGATTGGATAGTACATCTTCTCGAGGAACTCCCTTGGTTATCTCCTGCCACTGAATTACACAAGATGGAGTTACTGGAGATGGTTGGGAAATCCTAACAATTGATTTAGAGGTTCTCCACGAACTTTGCATCCTAGTCTGACTTCAAATTTCCTGGCAAAAAATTAGAGTTCTGTATAGAAGGTCGAAGTTGGTAAAAGTGAGAGGGGTCTGTAGAGACTGTTGGGAAAGGTAGGTTGTGGTGAGAGGTTTTGGAAGTGGGATGTTGAAAGACTTAAGGAAGGAGGCGGGATACATTGCAAAAGTCAAGGGAAGAAAGTGGAGAGGAAACAGATGTCTGGAAGAGGAGGCAGGAGAAGATGTGCTGTGGTCAGTTAGGTCAGATGGAGGGGGGGAAATAAAGTTCAACCAGGAAAAGACTTTATTTGTTCTTCATATTTAATAAATGGTATGTTCAGGAGTTAGTTCAAAATTGACAAATTCCTTTAAAGAAATGGTGTTAAAGTTCTAAAGCCATAATAACGGGCGTATTTTTAGTTTTAACCCTGAATGTGGGCTTTGATGTCAATTTGCAGCTTCTGGTTACATTTTTAAAGCCACTATGAGTACTATTGAAAACCAATTTTGGGATTTCTCTTGGCTTTAGATTGTAAATTTTCTGTAGTTTCTTTCAGGAGAAGTTTGTGTGCTTGGAGGGAGGGAGGATCCAGACAGAAAATCACCCACTTCTGTATAGAAACATAAGGAAGTAGGTTTTTATTTAAGAGTTTACTGGAATACCTTTACTTTTGCCAGTAGATGTCACTGTGGATAAAAAATACCAGCGCTTAGTAGACAAAGGAGGTAATTTGCTAAATGAAAATTCATCCTTTGAAAGTAGATTGGGGGAGCAACAATTTTTTTTCCGCAAGAAAGCCTTTTTTCAGCGTGTAAAAATGGATTTCTTCCTAATCAGGACATCTATTTTTGCCCACTACAAGCCTGCATTTTTTGTTAATCCTCACCTGACTTGGGTAAGTTCATGGCTTTCTGTCTGACTTCCGTGGGGGTGTCTGTGTGCCAGTGGGCTCCTGCTCAGGTCTATTTTGAAAGCCTTTCGTGTGGGGAGGTTGCTTCCATAAGCACCGACCGTTGCTCCGGTGTGTATGTGCAGGGAATTGGACATGGAGGAAGTGGCTTCATTAAGGTTGATTTGGAGGGGGGAGCAAGATGAGGAAAAAAATTGCCCATATGATTGGCTGGGAGAATAGCTCTGAATTATGGGATCCATCTGTTTCCTGTAATGAATTCATAAACCCATCAAACAATGACCCGAACGAATTGCTGAAGGAAAAAAAATAATACACTGGCATGATATGTTTAACGCAGTGAGGCATTGGCATTGTATAATCAAAAATTCTTCTCACATCCAGCACTTTGTAATGGAGCTGCTGTGTTTAATAGAAGCTGTAAATAAATCCTGTCACAGTAGCAGCCAAGAATGCGTTTCTGGGTTTAACTGTTTCTCTTCTGGAATGTCTGCTCCTTGAAGGCTTTAGAAATGCAAGTTTTGTGGAGCTGGAGTGGGGGATTCTGAAAGAGAGAGAAATGTTAATGAGGTGAATGAAAGGAAAAAGCTGCCATAAATCAGTATTATGTGGCTTAACTGGTTTCTTTCATTTATGCATGTTCTTTCCTTATGTCATAGAAATGTACTTAAAAGCTATTGTTGTAATTGAAATCTGTTAGACTGATCCTATTCATTATATTAATAAAATCCACCTACAATTGCTCGTAACACTTTTTTATGCAGTTGGGATTCCTGAGATTGTAATCATCAAAAAGCATAAGGAGTAATTACTGGATTTGTTTGGGTAAAATTGGATTAAGAAGTTTAGATACCATTGAGTACTGATAATTATTACAAGGAAGCTCATTGTTTAGTATATGCACAGCTCTCAGACTGTAGAACAAGCAGATACCCATCACAAACATCATAAGAGCAAGCAATCGCACGGCTTTTATTTTATGCCTTTAATTGTATTTTTGCAAGAGGCTTTCTACTGAAATCTTTTTGCTTTAGCTCTTTAATCATGTGCCAGTTAGGAAAATCACTTTGTATTAAATCCTTTCTCCCCCTATATTTTAAGTAATATTTTTCGCATTAGAGCAAATTTAGCCAGGAAGGCTTCATTTTAATTCCTGGATTTCAAACAGCTGCCCACATAACGTGAGCGGTGACAGCGTATTCCGTTCAGGTGAAAGGATAAGACAGGCGGCTCCTTCAGGGACTGGCAGGGGCTCTCCATAGATTGGCAGGTTGGCCCCTGGGGCTGATTAAATGTATAGCGCAGAGAGCAGCCGTGTTCCGGGCAGCCCCTGCTGACCACAGGCGCTGCCGTGCTCTGTGAAAAAGTTGCTGCCTGGTTTGCATTTAGCCTGCAGTTTGCTAAAATATTACTCCTTTGTATGTTGTGTGTTGTGCAAGGGACAGCCGTCAGCTCAAAACACAGCCCCTGTAGGAAGGGGAATGTCTAAATGGTTTATAAAGACGCGCTGAGAGCGAGTATCGTATGACAATTAATAATTAGGAAATCTAATGTAGACACTTTGAACGGTAGGTGTTTCTCACAGTGCATATCAAATGAAAATTGCTGCTTAAACATTGCTGAAGATTACTTTAATAAATAGGTGTTGAGTTTTTTCAAAGAATACAGTCTTATTGTCTTTGTAACATATATTCTCCAAATATTATTGCTGTATTTGAAGGCTAAATTCTAGTCTGATGTGAAGCTGGAATTTGGGAATCAAGCCCATTCCTATGATGTTGCTCGCTTTTTGCTTTATTTCCTGTCAATGATGTAATTAAACATTATTTTCCAGCTACCATGTTTGTATACACAGTATTCATGCAAGAGCTTCCATTTAACTCGTCTTAAAGAGATTTTCATATACAAAATAATCCCACATTCCCATGTTGATTAGAGAAAAAACAGTATTATCAATATGCAGAAATATTTTCATTCTAAAGTACAGTGTGTTCAATAGTTTGATTTTATTTGTTCTTTTTTTTTTCATCTATGATTCAGATGATTTGGAGGGAAACATTGTTTCTAACACTGAAATTGGGTTTCTCTGGCCACACCTTTGTCATGAAGTTGCTTTGTTAATTTACATTAAAGCAAAAAATTGTTGTATGCTCTATGGCTTAGGTTAGTGATATATATATATGCATACATATATATGCATATACATGCGCCTGTTTGGAAGTATCAGATGCAATTTATACATATATATATAAAAAATTACTGAGAATATGATGCTTTTTAAAAAACAGCCTTCCTTGCTCTCTCAAATATGTTTCCAATTAATTAGTATTTCTTAAGAAAATCCATGCGCCTGTTTGGAAGTATCAGATGCAATTTATACATATATATATAAAAAATTACTGAGAATATGATGCTTTTTAAAAAACAGCCTTCCTTGCTCTCTCAAATATGTTTCCAATTAATTAGTATTTCTTAAGAAAATCTCAGGGCCAGATAAATGTCAACTCTGTTGGCACTGTGCCAATTAACGTTTTTAATTCTCTTGTATACTTACTTAATTCCATGGAAAAATAATTTTTTAGTTTAAAAAAAATAAGCAAATGAAAGCAGGCTCTGGTTTCTCGCTTTGCCATGCGGTTGTCCCTTCCAACCTTTTTCCCCAGCTGATAAGGACCTTGGAAATACTTCAGTGTTTGATGGCCAGGGCTGAGCTGACTCGGTGAGACCCTGCTAGGGTCGATATTTATCTGGCCCTGAAATTTTCTTTAGAAATGCTAAATAATTGGGAACATATTTGGGCGGCAGTGCTGGGGAGCCTTCCTCATCCCCACCTGGCTGCCTCCTCCTGCCCGTCCCCTTTTCCTCCTCTTCCCTGGCGTTGTTCCCTCTGATCTGCTGGCACGAGGGTTTGCGTGGCCAATCTGCATCCAGCTGGAGAAACCTCCTGGCTGAAATGGTTTAGTATTTTTGGTAATCAGACTGTCTGGAGTGCTCTTTCTGAATCTTTTGGCCATGAGCAAATCACACACAGCTTCATCTTTTGTGAAATTTCAGTGCTGGTAAATGGTTACATCTCTGTAATAATAATAGCAGTAGTAGTGGTAGGTAAATGGCTACATCTCTGTAATAATAATAGTAACACCTGAAGATCTCTATTTTCCAATTTCTGCCCACCATCTCCCAAATGAAATGGAAATATACACTTTGTTCAAAACCATAAAAAGCGATACTATTTTAATTTATCCTTTCAATTTGTCCACACAAGGAAAACTAAGCAGGAGTTGGCTTTTGATACAATTTCAAGTTTGGACAAGAGGTGCTAAAAAATGCATGTATACAAGTCTAAGGTGGCACAGCCTTCCCAAACCAGGAGGATGGGAGGTGAGAGCCTGAGCCCAAGCCTGTGTTTTCCATGCAGCAGGTTTGGTACCCACCGGGCGGGCAGTGGTGGTGACCCACCGAAGCTGTGCGTGCCCCGGTGACGGGCTGTCCGCAGCGCCGGGGGGACAGTTGTCTCCGGAGGGACTGCCCTCCTCCGAGATGATCAGCTTAATTCATAGTTTATACCGCAATTTTTGTAAAGGCCAGGTGGAATGGTAAGGTCAAGGGGACTTAAGAAAGGCCCACTAAACCAATCAATACATAGTCTTGATGTTATACAAAATATTTTGCATCATGTAGGTGACATTCATTTATATTGTGGAAACAAAATAGCTTTCACATGTGTTGAGTATGCAAACCTGATATTTGAAATGAATTATTCTGCATTTTGTGACATTTTTCATCCACTTTTTTACTTGTCAGGGTTAGGATAAACTGTTCATTTCCAAAGCTGGTGATACAGCTTGAAAAGGCACAGAAGGTTCTATTCTCTGCCCTTCAGATGTTACTGGTACTTTAAAATTTTTTTTATACTCAGAGTTCCTTTTTTATTGCAGAAATAAGCATAGGGAAAATTGTTTAGGCTTCCAGAAGTCTTGGAGAAGCAAAATGCTGATGGTTGCTGTCAAATTTGGCATATTTTTGCTTGTCCAAGTCCCTGCTCGCTTTGAAACAACCCTCAACACTGCCTTGACACCTCTTTGCTGCTTCGACACCTCTTTGCTGCTTCTGCTGCGGCCGGCAGTCAGCTTTCAGGTCTGTCGAAACCTGGAGAGCGGCCAAGCGCTGGTTCTGTAGCATACGGATAACGAGGTGAGGTGCAGTTTTGCACTTGTGAGGAGCTGGAGGAATACTCGGTTCTGTGCGTGTAGGAAGCCCAAAGGGTTTCTTCTGGGCTTCTGGGTGGCCGAGCGCTCTGATAAACACCGCCAAGCGAGCTGAGCGGGTTCCCTGCCATGCACTGCCGTCCTCAGCCAGCGCCGTGCCGCTCTGCTCCCAGTGCCCTGACTCCCTTCGTGCTGACCCCAAAGGGACCCGGTGCTGCTGGCCTCTCCGTGCCAAGCCGTGCCGGCAAATTCTGCTACAGACCAAGGTGAGCCTGACCTGCTTATTGCAGGCAAGGTTGGGATGGGGCATCTCAAATGTATGCCTGAGTGAAAATGTAGGAGACCAGGGTGTCCTGAAATGCCCGATATGAAGGTTTAGGTAAAGACCACAAGAAAACAAAAACTTTGTGTTGAGTGCTGAATAAGCTGGTGTGTCAGGTTTTTTAACTTGTTTTATGGGAGATCATTAGAAGCCTGAAAACTTAAGCTTTCGTGGCTGTAGGCAGTGTGATTTGATGGTGATATTAGCAATCTCACAGGCAAAATTGAAAATCTGCTGAACTAAAAAGGTGGAGGGTGCTGTAGACGGGTGCAGTAGCTTCCCATGCAGTTTAAAGGAGCATTCTGTTCGATGCTAAATTGTCACATCTCCTCTCTTCTCCTACCTCCTGTTTTAAACCATACAGAAGATTTGTTACCATAAGGAACAAAAGGTTCAAATACTGCAACAAGCGACGCGTTTTGCCTAAGCAGAGAACAACCAGAATTTATCCTCATTTCTAAAACTTAATGCTGTTTTAATTCCAGTAGTGTTTATAGAACATTGTATTTTGTCCTGGTAGTAAAGAAGAGGCTAAAACTATGGAAAAGGAACAGTTGAGGAGCTATTTAATGTTTACAGGTTTTAGACTTGAAATATTCAAGAAAAGCTTGTGTTGCTCTTGTGTGGAAATACTGACGTACAAATAACCATATAAATTTATTTCTCTGCAATGTAAACTTTAGCCACAAATGTATGTCTTCAGCCTATCCCATAGACTGGTCAAAACATTTATTAAATCAGAGAGAAGGTAAGATTTGTTGAGGTATTCTTTCTGTGCTAGCGTGAACTGGTTGCCTGGTTTGGTACCTGAATGGATGTGCTCTGCATATACTGGGGAATTGGCACCTTTCTTTGAAAGACAAAACCTTTTTTATCATTAAAAGTAACGCTAACATTGATTAAAATGTTCATGCTTTACACATTGGAATCCATTTTGCAGCTGAAGTTGAGTGCTTCTTACTACAGATGAGGTTTTCCTTTAGTCACTTATGATACATGGAAAAATAATGGTGTAGGCTTGCTTGTCCTTGTGCCCATTCACTTGTGTTCCTGCAAATGTGCAGCTTAGGATAAAGCTGAAATGTGGTGACTTTATTCAGTTACTGCATTTCAGGGTCAGTTTAGAAATGAGAAGTGCTTTGCAGAGAAATGCTTGTAATGTGACTTTGCAAAGTGTGGCAATGGTTCTTGTGCTCTGCTCTTCGGTGGGATACAAAAACTTGGTGGCTTTGTAAGGCACTGGATTAAAAAAATATCCCCCCAAACAGACTTGTTCTGGCAAGAGTTGTGTAAGCTTTTCAATGAAAGGAAGTAATTATGATCAGATTTTAATCGTAACTCTTGAAAACATAAGCCCTGTATTTTTCAAGTCCTTAAAAATTATTTTTTGATCAAATTGCCTGCAAGCATAACTTTCTTTTAAAATCCCAATACATAGAACATATTTGTGCATCATTGTAGGTACAAAGTATTTGCACATATGTCTACAGATTGGTTAAAGTAGGAGTAACACAAATTAATCTTACTTGAAAACTTTTCTTACAGCTTTTCATTATCTGGAAGCTTTTTTCCCCTTCTAATATACACTCCTTTTCAACTGAATTAATTTTCTGAAATTCAAATTTCACAGCATGCTACTTTCTGTGTCCTAATAACTCTTCCAGTTTAAAAAAAAAAGTTACTCTGTGCTACTGTTTCTTATTTAATAATTAAATTTCCCTGCACATTATTTGAGCATAACAATTATTTCTAGTCATGCTTTTATTTATTTGGCTTTTAATTACTGTTTTAGGGTAAGTGTTCTTAGACATCTTGTTTTGACAGCAGTCCAAGATATCTTAGAAATGCTGGAAGTGAAAACATCCAAGAAGCTTTTTACATGCTCTGTTGTAGAGTTAATAGGAAATCAGTGTCTTTCGTAGTGTTCTTTCCTAAAATCCTATTTAGTATAAACACCCAGCCTCGCACATAGGCGTACACATCTGTGTATATGGGAGCCATCTGAGTATTGACATGAACTTGGTTGGGTGGATATAGATTGCTCCGTCTTCAGCCTATACTGCTCTCTCTCCGCATGCAGCGGTGCCAGATATTTATAGCAAACAACCTCACCGTTGTCTGCTGCAGCCTGGAAGGGGGAAGTGGGTGAGATAAGGCCGGCAGGGTTGCACAGCTAAAAAAAGATGTGTAGGCTCTCACAGAGTTGGGTGTGAAGCTGTATTCTGGTACATAGATTTTACAGCCGGTCAAAATCAGGTTTTTTAGACGTAGATTTCAAAATTGTTATATAAAATCTTTCAGGAGGCCACATACATAGTAACCCAGCCCTGAGTTCTGGTCGTAACACTTTTCTATTTAGAATGTATTTTACATATTTTATAGTCCATGTTTTGCCAAGTGTTGTTTGGAAGACAACATAAAAACATTATCCATTTGCTCAGTTACAGAACACACACCCCACCCCCCAACTTTTCTGATACTAAAGCAATTTCTGGGTTTGTTTTTCTTTTATATAGTGCCAGAACCTATTAAGACCAGTTTAAGCCAGCCCCAACCTGCCGGTACCGGTACCAGTACTTCCACCAGCACTATTACCAACAGCAGCAATGGCAAGCGTGCGTCTGCTAATGGGCAGCAGCCAGCTGCGTCCCGTTACCTGCCTCGAGAGGTGCCTCCACGCTTCCGCCAGCAAGAACAGAAGCAGCTCCTAAAGCGGGGTCAGCCACTGCCTACTGGGACTCTGACCGGCACCAGCCCAGCACAAGGTACTGGACAAGCAGGGGCAAGTCCTCCTCCGCAGCAAGGAGCAGGTGGACAGCATCATCCCAGTAAGACCCAAACAGGTAAGAATCAAAACCCGGTGCGGTACCGACCTGTTCTTTATGTAGTTATGCCCTCCACTGTTCATAGAATAGCAGAATGCTCTGGGTTGGAAGGGACCTTTAGAGAGGTCATCTAGTCCAACCCGTCTGCAATGAGCAGGGACTCCTTTAACTAGGTTAACTGTTAGCACAGGTGTTGGAAAAACTTAAGGAATGTTAAGAATTGTCTTCAAATAACAGGATTTAAAGTGAAGTGTATGCTGTTGCTCATTTTCTTACAGAATATATTATGTCATTTCTAGCATCCAGTTCTAAAAGGTTATCTTATTTAGGTGCTCAGACCTGTGGGGTCTTTCCAGATTTTTTCTATTTCTTTTGAAAGTTATAATGGATATGATCTGCAGGACATCCAAATATTTCTTTAGCCATCATTCTTACAGAAGCATTGTTAAGTTGGGTACTTCCAAGCTTTTTACTATCATTTTGGCAATTTTAATATTCTTTAAAGTTCTTTGCATATAACTATGTAAATCAAAACCCAGGAACCTTGCTTGTGTTCTGCTGTGACACTTGTATGCCTTTACTCGCTTACGCTCTCAAGTGTTATTTTCACATTAGGAAAATAGTATTTGGGGAAAATTAGTTTACTATCCTAGGCCTTTGTACCACTTCATTCCATCCTTTGCAGATAGACACACCGACCTTCTTTTGGCTGTTGGAAATAGCGTATTGAGGAGCAAGTCTCTTAGCTACCTTTTTTTCCCTGACACTGCTGATGACAAAATAAGAAGCAGCTTTCCTCATTTGCCCTTCCGTGCCAGAGATTGTGTCACTTCTACAGCGGAGATGAGCTTTGTCAGTACTTGGTCTAAATCACCTTTTTCATCACTGCTGTATATGTATGTCCTGGTATGCAAAGCAGGGAGTGTTCTAAGGTACAGTTATCTATGGCTTAGAAAAACTTATCTGGACTAAGTCACAAGGGTTTTTTTGGTGTCTTGACTATTAGTAATTTCTGTGTGATCTCAAATGCTGCTTATTATCACTCATTAATGCTGTCAGACATCACAAAATTTGGATCTGAACTGTCTGCAGATTTTCCCTTTGGGCATTAGTGAATCTTTCACTATTTTTGCTGTTCTTGCTGCTGTGATACTGAACTCCAGCAGAGAAAATTATTTGGTGTTGCCCTTAGAAGTTTTAGTTAGATAAGAAAATAATTTCTCTTAGAAATTCTAGCTTTTATGGTTATCGAGATGCACTTGAAAATATTACTCAACTACTCCCCAGAAACACTAATCTGAAAAGGCAACATGAAATAATTGTTTATTTATTTAAATACTGGGGTTTTGAGGGGGGGGAAGAGATTCTGCTTCTGTATTCTCAAGTATTTGGCTTTAGTGAGATGGGAGGTAATGAGTTGCCCCCAGTTAGAGCAGCATTCTCCTCATCTTTGCAAATCACATTTCAGCAGGGAAGGTGGCTGACATTATGGCTTCTTTTTGATTTGGAGGTGTTTGTTAACCATCAGATCGATGTTTTGTGTTAGCTGTATTTATATATATAAATAGCTAAATATGGGTGTATATATTTAGTTGTTTATTATTTTCAGAAACTATTAATTATATGGTAGAGACAGATTGACCAACTCAAGCGGCTCAGGTTGGCTGAGGGTCACTATTAGACTTCTTCCAAGCATCTTTGTAGACGTTTCTGAAACATCTTTCTTTGATCTTTAAGAAACATACTGTAAATCATTGAAACAAAGTCCACCATAAATCATAACATATTCCATAAAAGAACTTGGCTTGTAAGAGTGTAGTACGAGATGTCTGACTTTGATCTTGCCAGATGCATTTGTACCTTGAGGTTTTAGACTTCTTTTCCTGATTCCTATTTTAACTTGCTGTGTAAGATAAGCACTTGTTGCTGTAGTTTTTCAGCCTGGCAACTATCAGCAGATGTTTTACACCGTTGAATTAGTTTGCTTTTTTACTCTTTTGCTACTTTTCTGTCACCATTGGAAAAAATCAGAATACAGTAAAAGCTGGTACAGATGTGAGGAGGAGAAGGAATGCAGCAGCTTTTCCACTTCATATTATATTCCATATTGCACAAAACAAGCTGACCCATATCAAATCCTTAGCAAAAGTATTACTTGAAAGCAATTAGTGCACAGAGTCAAAATTGCCAGATTGTTGTTTACTATGTAAAGTCAAAACAAAAGCTTTCAAAGGCACCTGCAAATCTGTACGCAGTTCTTGGAGCAGGGAAGGGGGTCTTAGACAAGCTAAATGCTTGGCTACTTTTTTGTCTCCTGACAGCAAGAGATTGTGTTTTGGGACTTAAATGGTTGCATCTTCCTTGTAGAAAGTACTTGCTGAATAGTAGAGCTCATTTATTTCGCTTCCAGCAGGTGGAGCATCAGCTCATTTACTAACTACAGGCAGTTACAGGAGAAAAAAAAATATCTTTCTAGCTCAGTTTAGAACCACGACAGCTGTGCTGCTGGCTGCTATCTGAGGCCAAGAAAGGAGTATAGCATGTCTCGCTCCTGAGAGACCTTTGTGCCCATGGAAGACATATATTGACAGTCTTACGTGGTCTCTCATACCGGCTTTGTCATTCACCTTGATGAGCATAAAGAGAGAGAAGAGTGTCCAGGGAAGGCCAAAACCTTTTCATCTCAGCTGTTAGGATTTGTGTAACTGTTAGCCTTAGCAAAAATGTTGGGATTCTATATCCTGAAAACCTCCAGGACATAAATTATGAATTTTCCATGAAATTTAATTCAAACTGGGTCATATTTTTGTGAATAAGAAAATGAAGAACTTGAAACATGAGGATTCTGACTGAGCATTATGTTGTCAGAAGAAAACTTTTTGCCTTCCTCCTCATATTATCAGTAGGAATATGTCTGTGAGTCTGGTTCCCTGCATATTTGATTTACTGAAGAGTCTTTGCAAGTAAAAGTTCTCTGGGGAAGTGAAGGGCAGGAACAAAATAATCAAAGTTGTTCAGAAGAATCAGTTGTAGGTACCTGATCCACATATAGACAGGAATTTTGTCTGTCTGAACAGCACCTGCATTGTAGAAGAGTGATCTCTTCATGAACGTTCTTGGACGTCTTCAAAGCCTAGAGGCAGTCAATAATACATCAGTGCTTAGGGCTTTCTCACTCCCTGGTAACCGGATTGCCTAACTGGAGCTTGTTAGACCTGTGCTGGATTCTGCCCAAGCAAGTCTCCATATGTGGCTTCTTTATATTCATGATGAACAACAGTAACTTTCTTTTGATGGATGACTGGTATTAATCAAAGAGCCAGGATCGTGGTGCTCTAGCATCTTGTATCCAGAAGATGCTTAATGTAAATTCATGTCTGTAGCTTTTCTTTTTATAGGGTCATATTCCTTCATAGTTAACTTGAAATTATGCAACCACATTCCTTCCAGTCCCTATTTATAACCACCTGGATACAAGGAAGGCTGTTAGAGAGGCATTGCCAGCCTCTTCACTGTAAAAATCACACTATTTTATCTCTTTATTCTCTTATCAGCAGTCTCTGTTATCTACTGCCATGGCCTACCCAAAGCACTTATCAGAACTCTTAACTGCAATGTCATGGATTAAAAAGGATGTTCTGCCAATGTAAGGAAAGTGGGAATTAATGACCGCTAATATATTCTTTGTCAGGTTTATCATCTGGAAATATCAGTGAAGTGGATGAGAGTAGTGATTTTTTGTTTCTCTTTTAAGGTAGCCTATAAAACATTAACCAGACAAACTGCTAATAGAAGAAATTAAAACATTTCAAATGGCATAGAATATTTTAGAAATCTTATTCCTTGAAAACAGTCTTTTATTCATTGGTAACTATTTTCTGTAGTACTTTAGAGCATTATCTGTAGAAGACTTATTTGTCTGGAACTTTTATCTTGAGCTTGTTCTTGGCATGCCCCCTCTGTAATCCTTTTCAGGATTACACTGAAGGAAAGCTGTATCTGTAATTTATGAGCAGAACTCTAATGTCTAGTCCAGTTTGTTATTTTTACTTAAAGATGGAGCTTTTTATCTCTTCCCTCCCCACTTTGTCAACAAAATCCAATAAATGTGGTGAATAGTTAACTTCATTAAGGTGTGAGGCATTAATGGAATGATCCCTTTGCCATGTGATCTAAGAGAATTAAGGTAATTTCTGGAAACTACCAGGGGAGATTAAAAATAGCAAGTAATATATCTCTCTTTGTTTCTTTACAAATTACGAAGTTTGTATAGGAGTCTCCAGGCAACCACTGTGTGTTTGATGATTATAAGAACAAAGATCAAAAGAAGTAATCAGTTTTTCTCCAAGATGCCTTTCACTTTTCTGCAATTCAGCAATGCAAAACCAACATCCATCAACTCAAAAGAAATGTAGCGTGTCCTGCAGGAGTCATGATCAAACTTCTGCACTTATTTTGTATTGGCGAGTGGAGTATTTTGTGGAATAGATCCATAACATATGTTTCCGAAGTTTAAAAAGAAATGAAAGCAAGTAATTCATGCAGTAGTCAAAATGAGAAAATGCGCAAACATTGTGGAAACCAAAGAGTTACACTTTTAATTTGCTCTATCTGTTGTTTTCTGTGAAGTGAGAATTTGACAGCAGTTAGAGATTTATTTTCCTGCTGGGGGCTGATGCCAGATTCTGTGCTGAACTTTTCTGTGAAGCTGGAAGTTTTATTTCATGTTTCAGGATTTCTTTAGCTGCAGTTTGCATATTCATGGTTGTGGCACGGAATGTCCATGCTGAAGTAAGTGCTGTGGGCAGCTGGAAGTTGCTGAGTGCCTGTTGTGTGGCTGGTTCACTCTTCTTATGAATCTGTTCGTATGAACTTTGGGTTTGATAATATTTTTAGGAAGCAAGGTTTAAAAATAAACAACCTGCTTACTGTTAAAATCATGCCTGGCAATACTAGTTTCAAACATCCAATCCTTTAACTGTGGGCTACTTTAGTTCCTTCTAATAGAGCGATTTTATATGGCTGTAAAGTCAAATCTGGAGAAAAGTTACAGGAAGAGATAATATCTATTCTAAACCCAGTCAGTATAGTTAGCAAACACAGGTAAGCTTTGAACTACGGTTGCTTCATCAGATCTAGCAAAGTAATAGTAACCTTCAAGGTAAACACGTTTGAACAATTGCCCATGTATGTGCAAAAGTAGGTCTGTAGCATATGAATAAAGTCTCATTTCAGAAGTCTGAAATAAGATTTAGCTTGATTTCCTGGAGGCATGGCAAACAGGCTGATTTATAATGAATAAAGCACATGTGAAAACTGCCTCTATGGAAATTATTTGCTGAACTTTCTATCTTTGGGCCCGTATTTTGTAATTCCACTAGCACAATATCTTTGTTGGCAAGGCATTACTGTGGTTTTGATTTTAGTTGAAAAATTAAGGAACAAAAACTTTAGAAATTGATTTATTCTGGGTCCTCCATAAACAGTGTTTTTCATATGTAATAGTTAAAGCACTAAACACTATAAAGTAGAAACCAAGGATTGGATAATATATTTATTCACCTTGTTTGCACATTTCCGATGTGTATCATTTCACACTTTCTATAGACAATACACTTTTAAAAATGTGTCCTAGGTACTCCTGGGAAGATGTTCATTGTGTCATGGCTGTTGATCTTGAATGAAGGAACTAGTGTGGTGATGTTTCTTTAGAAATGCAAGAATTGGCTATGTCTACTACTGCTGTGGAAAATAGCTGTATATAGCAAACACATGATGCTTAATCCACAGTAAAACTCCTAACAGCTTTCACTTTTCGCATCTCTTGACTAGGTGTTGTCCATAATTTGCAGAGTAGTTCAGTGGACAGCTCATCACTATGGACAAGGTTTCCGCAGCGTGGCTACGTAAAAGCTTTCCTACTAGTGGGATCAAATTTGATGTTATGCCATTTGTTAAAAAATACAGACATTATCAGTATTTTGTTTTGATTAAATCTTTTGCCAATAGTCTCATCGAATTAGCATTGTAAAGGGACGGTCAGGTACCACCAGAGGTTGCGTGAGTGGTGATTATGTTTCTTTCTTCTTGTTTTTTTCCTCAGGGCTTTGTTTAGCATTTGTTAGTGCTTGTTGTCTGGTACATGTCCCTGGAAATCAGGCTGTGTTACCAAAGGTCACAAGTGACAGGTATATGTGTAGACAAAAGGAAGGTAAAAAACCATCATACGAGGACAAAAATGTAGCAGTCACATGGAGATGGGATCTAGCCAGTAGGTACTGTCTGGATGTCCTCCTGAGTGATGAGCATTTTCTGAAATGCAGTAATGGGAAAGTTGTGAGACGTGAGTCAGCTAGTAAAGGGGTTTGTCTCCCATGTAAATTTTCAAAAATTCCGTATAATGCTTCGAATATAGATGGAGAAGTAGCAGCCGCTGTGTAGCACAAATATGGACATTACAAATGAAAAATGATGGTAAAAACTCATCAGTAAACTAATCTTTGGAATGAATTTTTCTGTATTGTGTATGCTATCTGACATCAGGCAGCAGAGTGTGAAAAATAAATCTGCTGCTTCAAATCTATTTGACAGTGATGAGAATTTTTCACCGGGAGAAGGAAAAATAGAAACCTGTAAAAGGATAAATAACTGAGATGCCTTTATAGTTTTGCTGTCCTCACTTTCAAAGAGCGGGGCTGTGCAAAACCATCCTGACTCAAAGGCCACTGCTTTTCTTTGGAATCGGTAGACCTGCATCCTGCCTCCAGCTTCCCTGTAGAGGGCTGTGCCCTGGTGGTGGCCAGATACATGAACTGTGTGTCCGGGGGAAAAAGGTCACGAGACAAAAAGAGTCTGGCAAGTTGTTAAAATGTGCAGATAGCACTTTTCTGACAGAGCACGTGAAGAGACTGAGTAGCAGGACCTGTCTGATGGTGGAGAAGTAAAAGGTAGAAAGCAACTAAGGTCAAAGTGGCTGGGAAACAAGAGTTTGGTCCTTGGGAAGAGCAGAAAGGAGTAATGTCACGTCAAAATTACCAGAAACCTGAGTTGATACAGCTTAGGAAACAGGTATGATACTACAAGAAACAAATATAAACCAAAGAAGTTTGTAGCTGTTCGGGGAAAAAAAAACAAAGAACAAAAAAGACAACATTTTCCTAAGTCCATTAGTGAAAGGAAGGCCAAGGGAACTGGTCTGAGAGTTTGGGAGGGAGAACCATTTGTAGGTGGTATCAGGAACACTTTAAATGTTCTTCCCTTCATCTGTAAACTGATGATTGACTTAGTTCTAAGGCTACAGCGAGTTAGAGTACTTAAGGAAATAAAATATTTCAAATTGTCTAGAAGCGATGACATTTGTAGTAGGCTACATTGAGGATGGCTTGGAGCAACCTGGCCTGCCGGCATTCTTTCAGAGTGAGAATGAGAAAACAGGGACTAAACTATCCAGTGTTAAAGGTGAGACAGGAGAAACGGGGAATTAGAGATCGGTCACTGTAATCCCCTAGAACAGTACTGGAAAAAGTAACCAAAGAAGCAATTTCTGTGCGTTTAGGCTGTGCAAGGGAAGCAGAGAGCTAATGTGGGTTTGTGGAGAGCGGGTCATGCCAAAGGGGAGCAGTTCCCTGTTGGCAGCACAGCAGGCACTGCGGAATGAGAGGGAAAATCACATTGTAAAGTCGACTTTATGCAACCCTTGTCAGTGCCTCAGAAGGCTGTCTCGTGATGGACATGTGGTGGTGTAAGTAAGTGGGAAGTATGAGATGAAACTATTGCAAGAAGTGTCATAGCTGCTCGGGAAGCTGTAGACAGGGAGTAGCTATCAGTCCTTACAATGAGTGCAAATTTGTACTCTCTGATATTTGATTTTTGGCTATAAACAACAGCCTACATTAAAGTGTTTAATGATGCCAAACTGGAGAATCATAGAATCACAGAATTGTTTAGGTTGGAACAGACCTTTAAGATCATCAAGCCCAACCGTTACCGTAACCCTGCCATCCCACCACTAAACCATGTCCCTAAGCACCTTGTCTACCCATCCTTTGAATACATCCAGGGATGGGGACCCCGCCCCCCCGACTTCCCCCTCCTGTCAGGCAGTTGTAGGGAGCGATAAGTGCTCCCCTCAGCCTCCTCTTCTCCAGGCTGAACACCCCCAGCTCCCTCAGCCACTCCTCGTAAGACTTGGGCTCCAGACCCCTCCCCAGCTTTGTGGCTCTCCTCTGGACATGTCGCAGCAACAGAACATCTTTCTTGTAGCGAGGAGCCCAAAACTGAACGCAGTATTCGAGGTGCAGCCTCACCAGTGCCATCACTTCCCTACTCCTGCTGACCACACTATTCCTGATACAAGCCAGGATGAAGTGCAGAGAATAGTGCAAGGCAACTGTAAGACAAAATTACAGTGTGGAATAGTGGTCACAAAATTGTGTAATTGAATAAGAAACAAACAAAAGGGAAAGGTTCTTTATTTTGGCCAGAACAGCTCTGTACACAAATATGGTTGTGTGAGTACGCACTGCAAAATTGGATCTGGAGTTGGTCCCAGGGTAGAGCAGATGAATGGTGTCACGCTGGTGAAAAGAGCATACTGAGGGAAGTAAACAGTACTGCTTTCCATGAGGCACTTCTGATAAGGCCTCTGAGTATCGAGTCCAGTTTGGCTTACTGTGCCTCCAGAAGGAGGTGAACCAGCTGGAAGAGCAGCAGAGGAATGCAACTGGAATGAGTAGAGATCTTGAAAACAAGCTGTGCAAAGAGTGAAGGCATTGGAGCTGCTAAGTCAAAGGCAGACTGGAATTAAAAATGCAGAAATACCTAAATGATGGCTGCAAGGAAGAAAAATGATATGTTCTGTATGCCGGTGATTGATCAGATAAGAAATAATGGGCTTAAATTTCAACAAGGAAGATTAAAGTGAGACATTAGGAAAAAACGTGCCAGTATGAAAGCTATCTTTAAGAAGTGAGGTGGAGCACTTGGGAATGTGCAGTCTCCGTTGCTGGAGGGCTTCCTTGTTGGGTTGGGCGAATGTCACTTAGCGTGTATCAGGAACAGTTGCTTAGATCAGGTGAGTGGTCTGCACGACCTCTCAACCCCCTTTTTTTTAGTCTTCAGATATCCATAAGGATTTCAAATTTATCAGACTCGTGCCCTGTCGATGTTGCTACAAGATGGAGCTCGTGGAAGGGAACAGCCGCTCATTGGCCAGCACGGGCTGGAGTGGAAGTTGGGCTTTATTTTGCCCCCAAACTTTGGTGTGGGCTCTGACTCATCCTTGGGGTTCTGCATTGCCTTCCAATGTACCCCTGTCCGGTCAACTCAGCCCCCTTGAATTAGGTGCCCTTTGTAAGTACTTGCCTCCGTAAATTGAAGTAGATATCAGGAAGTTTATTATATTAATAAGAAAAACAGAAGCAACATGAGAACGTGTCTCACGTTTTCCTCCAGTTTTGGCACATCATCTTAACTAATAGAAATTTCAATCGCATGTAGCTGATATAAAGGAGTATAATAATCCACAACAATATCTTGACTTTAAAGTTATTGCAAAATCGACTCTCAAGCTTAGTTTCCAGCTGCATTTGAAAACGTTTTCTGAATGGAAACAAAAGCAAACAGATTTGATTTTCATTCGTCTGTTGTTTTTCAAGTGAGGTTAAGCCTGTCCAGTGTTCAGCGGCTATTGCAAAGAAACAGAGAATAAATGTCTTCAGAAGGAACCCAACTATTTTCAGGAGTACTTCAGTGGAACAGTTCGTGAGCCAAGAATAGCAGCAGCGATTGTGCTTTGGTAGTGAAGTGGCAGCAATTCTGAGAATGCAGCCAAACCTTTAAAGAGACATCAGTTGTGTGCGATCCAGCGCAGAAGGGTGAGACTGCTCAAATGAACACCTGACAAGAATCGAAAGAGCAAATTTAAAACGTGCTCCATTTACTGCGTAATTAATATGTATTTGGGGCAGATAGGGGGAGGAGGAAGAGCGAGGAAGTGAGAAGGGGAAATAATTGTCAAGGAGTGTATTAGGCATACTAGAGGTTTATGTGTAAATTATCTTTTGAGATTTGTATATATGCATTGATACAAGTTCTCTAGGTATGTTCTCAGAATTTGTGATGACATTTATTTAGGTCCTGAAAATGCTAAGCTCCCCCCCTTCTGTTCCCACTCTCTGTGTTTGTATGTCTTAAAGAGAACCAGTGCTCTCCAGCCTGCGGTTGTTAAAAGATGGTCCCCCCTTCTGCAGGAGGCAGAAAGCACCCGGATCCGCGCTGCATTGTTTAGGGCAGTTCTCTGCGTTTATAAACAACAGCGCCTCTGATTAATATGCTCTCATGTTTGCCACTTTAGATCTTTTTTTTTTTTTTTTTTACATGGAGGCAGGGAAGTCATTAAGGGCTTGGCAGTGTGCCAATATACATCTGGGACTTGGTCCTGCTGCTCGCCCGCCGCTCGCGGTGGGAGCTGCCGATGGGGCAGGGGGGAGGACACCGGGCATCGGGGCAGGAGGGGAGGGCGGCCGAGAGGAG
>NW_009259586.1:2875885-2896846 GCF_000687185.1 Egretta garzetta
CCGATGGGGCAGGGAGGAGGACACCGGGCATCGGGGCAGGAGAGGAGGACGCCGGGCAGGAGCAGGAGATGTCGCTGGAGCAAGGGAGGACGCCGGGCTGGAGCAGGAGATGTCGCCAGGGCAGGGAAGGAGGACGCCAGGCAGGAGGAGCAGGAGCTGCTGCCCGTGCAGGCGGTCGGCAGCGCCCGTGTCGTCTCTTGGCTGACTTTCAAAAGCAGGAGAAAAGCAGCTAGGGTGCTAATTGTAGCTGGGTCCTGAAGTGAAAATGTTTTGTGACAGTTGAAAGAATTTAAAGAGGAAGGAAGATCGGTTTAGTGTCAGCTGCAATTAGATAATCAAAGCTTAAAAATCCTACTCTGTTGATACCTTCACCTAGAGTTAAGGAGCGGAGCGAGGGGAAGGGGGAGGAGGGCTGTGCGTGGAAAGGGCATTTCCATAGCCAGTGCGACCGAGGCCCGACCGAGCTTGCAGGTTGTCTGGGCGCACGCTTGCACAGAGAGATTTTCTTGGCAGCTCTACAGGATGAGGCTCACACTGTACACAGCCGACATATTGAAGCCGAGAGCCCTGGAGAACGTAGATGCAGGAGTAGAAACAGCTCTGCACACAATGTAGCGTCTCCTAGGATGGTTGGGCGGCTCCTTTCTTCAGGTATTTTTATTACCCATCAGCCCTTTTTAGAGCCAAAAAAAAAAAAGAAAGTAACCCTAGCCCTGAGAAAATAGCATCTGTTTCTGTTAAATCAATTTATTACATAACATTTCAGAGAGAGAGCAGCAGCACAGCGTCCTAAGCTTTTGGCTGCATTTCAGGTTTGATAAAATGGCGTCTTCGCAGTGAGCTGCTTGCTAAAGATATGTTGCACTGAGCAGAAAAATGCAATTATTTGGTGTTTTCTACTGCTGCTTTTGTTTTGGAGAGGTAGCATTTAGTGGAATCTCGACTAGTAATGAAAAATGTTGTTTATTTGTGCTTGTTTTCTTAATGCATTTAAAAGCTTTCAGCATCAGAAGAAAGGAACTACATTTTAATGTCGTAGTACAGAAAATTAAAACTGGATAACAGGCTTTCCCACTTGTGTACTTAACTATGGTTTAGTTTTAAAATAAATAAAGCTGCTTTATTCAATGCTTCCATCTCTTTTCTGTATTTCCACGTTGTGTACGCTATTTAAGATTTCAGCTTCCTAACGTCTGTGAGGCTTGTTGTAAGTTAGCTTCGTAAGTGGCTTCAAATAGATGACAGTTTTCAAATTTGTCTTCAGCCTCAGACAGCATATGCACAGAGCTGGATGTAGCAGGTAACCTGAAATACTAGCACTACAATTCCCAGCTTTTCTACTTTATTATATTTCATTCTTCAGAATAGATGCTTGTGTCATTTTTCCTTTTGCTTTTCTGAAATAAGCCTTCATTTGACCTAGCACTTCAAATGTTTCTGGCAATTCCTATTTAATTCAGGTTCAGAAAAATTAATGTATAGCCTTTGAAAGATCTGTTCATGTTGAATTGAAAACTGTTTCTTTGGGGGGGAGAAAGTAATTTGCCCTTTTTCCTTGACTTTCTACTCAGAATCAGTAACCTTTCTGTGACAAGTAAAATCCCCAGGAGGACTGTCACTGGCCTTTGGGATTTTTCTCTCTTCTGCACGTCAAAGCAAAGAACAACGCCGTCTGTAATCTGTCCTTTGGGCAGGACAGGACGAGCCAATGAATCTGGTTGTTGTTACGCTGCCTAACGTGAACTGAAAAATAAAACTGGCAATAAGAGAGGGAGTCGCTATTAGATCTGATTTAAAATTGCATGAGCAAAACTGGTTTGTGATGTGGTTTTCATTAGACGTTTATCCCAGGCTTTGCCATTTCGCACCTTCTTCATACTTCAGTTCCTGAATCAGCTGCATGTTATGTTATAGTTCAGATGCATAATTTTACTGGGCAGCATTTGAACTAATTACAGCAATGGAAGTTATGAAGATGCAGTTACTTTTAACTTGGCTGGATAAAACCAAAAAGAAATACTACTGTAAATGACATTTTCAGAGGAGGATTGAAGTTTTGAGTAAACTGCCTGTGCGGGCAAAGTATTTTGCTTGTCGAAAAAATGCATGCAACAACTTCTCCCATTTCAGTCTACTCATACTTTACATTTGTAATCCATGTAAACATTAAACTCATTTTGCAGCTACTTATTCATATTCATTATCAAACACAGCCAAAAATGCTTTTTACTTTTAATAAATACTAAATTGAAGTTGGTAAAATATGTTGGGTACGGCATGTAATAACACCAGCAGCCTCCTCCCATACCATTAAGGATATTATTTAAAACCAAAACAAACCTCTCATGCTTATTGGTAATGCTGATCAAAGCTGTGCGCTTTTCAGGTAGCATGTATGATTGCAATTTGACAGAAGGTATGTTTGTTTAAAACGAATTTGAGCTGTTATTCTTGATATTAATTTTTCCTTCCTGATTGCTGAAGAAATGTTGTTAATCAAGGGAACCATATTTTATGAAAGATGCATAATTAAGATTTTCAAACACAATGTATTCATTTAAAAATCAGTTTCACTTTGCCGTGTTCCAGGGCTAGGATTTGCTAATATAAAATACCTGTGGTTCCTATACCTGATACTTTGTTTAAAATCTTTGCTCAGTTCACAGGGGAAGGATGGAAATGCTTCTGATGGACTGCAGTGCTTTTATTTCTTATTCTGCATAAATAAAGAGGAGCTGATTCTTAAGAATTTTTTAATGGGTTTCCCATTTCATTTGTAACAGCTTTGAAAAGCAAAAGAAAATATTCGCAATTTCTATGAAGAGTTGGTTTACTTGGAAGATGGAAGTTGGAAATCTGTGTTCAAAAAAACCCTCAAACAAAAAGATCGCTAGATTTAATCGTATAAAATATTTAGCTTTCATTATTTTTCCCAAATGTTTAAAGTCCTTATGGATTAAGTAGAACTGTATTACTAGTTATTTAATGTATAGAAATGAGTCTAGAGAAAACGGAAAGATGTCTTTTGGTTATTTGCTTCTAGAGACAAGAATATAAAGTCCTCTCTTCAGGATCAGTTCTGTACTCAAACTGTCTGTCTGTCCAGCAGCAAAGTCACAGGTTTGCAGCTTTCTGTTTATATTGTGAATATATTTTTTTTCATTCTCTTTATTTTATCTGTCCTGTTTCTTACAAGTTTTATAGCAGCAGCCTTTGGTGTTGGAACCAATTGTTCCAGTAAATATTTGGACACTATGAAGTTATTGCAAATCTCTGGTTTTGCTCTTTTTTTTTTTTTTTTTTTTTTGAATTTCATGTACCAGCGGTGAATCTGATTTGTGAAAGGTTACCAGCGTGGTGCCGCTGACTCCAGAGCGGGGGAGGCGCAGCACAGGTTAGCAAGCCCCCTCGAGCAGCAGCGTATTTTATGTCACCTAAAAAAAAATCCCGTGATCCGTATCAAAGTAACCACTTTTGGATTCGTTAGTGGTTATTGCTGAGGTTGTAATTGGAATCTCAGCAAAAGGAACTATGCTGATGGTACCCAAAAGGGGGTAATTACGGAGTTGTAAACCCTTGAAAAGCAAAGGGGGTTGAGCTGCATGTGTGCTGCTTGCAAGCCAAACATGCTTGGTGTGATACTGTCTGGAGTAGGAGTGCTTATCCAAGCTGAGGCGCTTGGCCGCTTTCTACTTTTAACATGGTCATCTCTGGGTCTTTATAGTTCTTCCCCCTCATAATTTTTTTCTTCTTGTTGCTCTGACTGCTCTTCAAAATCCTGGTATCTTATTTAATGAACCGTTTTGCTCCCTACTCTCAAGAGTCTTTCTACGCTCTTTTGTTATATTCCTCTTCCATTCCCACCCCTTCCCTTTACTTACTGTCTCCTAAGCGCTCTCAAACTTGAGCGTTACTTTAACCACCATGTTTGGGGGAGAGGACAAAGAGAAAGAAATGATTAAACAAGCAGCTCCCTTTCATCTCATCTTGTCGGTCTTTGTGCCATTTTTGTGAGTATTGAGACGTCTTGCACTGCTCTTGATCCTTCTTCACAAACCTGCCCTGCACAGGCACTCTCGCTTGCCTTGGGCAGCACCGTCGTTCTCCCAGGCACTTGCACATGTAGCTTAGGTTTCAGCTTTGACAAGACCTTTTCATTGGAACAATTATTTCAAGCTACTTTTAAATCTTTCTGTCATGTCTGAAATGTAGTGCTGAATCTCACCACCCACAGTGTTGAAAAAGATCTCGCATAACTCCTCTTATCTGATTCCTTGGTCGCCTCAACTTCTTATCTTCTGGCCTGGGCTGCCACTGCTTTTTTCTTTTGTTCATTCCTACTCTGCTAAGAATGCGGCTTGGCTCATTTTTCTGACCCTGTTGACCCTTTTAAAGTCTTTTCACAGGCTTCCTTCCTCTTCCAAGCCTTATCTGGGATTCTGGTCTCTGTTTAACACCTGTGTAGCAAACCTAGATTATCAGGTACATTTTCAACCTTCTTCCTTAGCTCTGTAATGGAACCGGTTGGCTTTATCCAGGAATAACATGATGCTGCCTTCCTTTCCAGCCATTGCATGGTGCTTTTCCTAGCATCATGAGAAGACAGGTGATGAGCTAAGATTGTTTTCCCTTCCTTTCCTCTAACATTTGTACTTTTGCTTCAATTGATTTATATATATGAAAAAAAAAAAAGCAAGATGCAATCTGTCCTGGTTTAGTGTGTTCTTTCTTCATCTTGCTAAATCTTCATGAGGCAACCAAGTACTGGCCCCCCTTTCTTGAAAAGCTACAGGTGAAATGTGTGAATCCAAAGACTTTCTCAAAGAGAGGGTGCTTTTTTTTATTCTTCTAACAGTTTTTCTGTAGTATTAGAACACCTCTAATTGGAGGCAGTTAGAGGAGCTAATCACACCAAAATATTTGTCATTTAAATTAATGCATATTAAGCATCCACTGTTAACAGCTTATTTGGGAGATTTCTGCATCCGTCTTCCCCACGAAATATTCTTCTTATTAAAATAATAAAAAAGAATTTTTGCAGATTTACAGCAAGTAAAAATAATTGACATCTACAATTTTTAACTTACGTATATGCAATTTTCTGCCTTATTTAGACCAGTTAAGAGGAGCTGTTCTGCAGACTGTTGCTAATACGTATCCATAGGATCAGACTGAATTACTTGCTATAAAATTCCCATCAAAAGAAATTAAAACGAGTAATCTGTACTAAAAATGTTGCAGAGAGCAATCGGATGGAAAGTAGATGCAAAAACCCGAACTAAGCCTGAGTTCTTAGCTTGAGAAGTGTTGTGTCTTCCAGTTTAACTTTGTACCCTGGCAAGAAATGAGATGTTCAGGAGCTTTTGTTTAATTTTTGGGATTGGCATCTTATGTTTGAGCGTGTGGGAGGTGCTCTGAAAAGACCGTCTTCGAGTCTCTGTACAACATAGCACTGATTTTTCATTGGTTTGGGGGAGAAATTGGACTGTATGTGCAAGTGCAAAAGAATGTTTAAATGACGTGTAAATCCTATAAGAGCTAAGTTTCTTGACAAAGCTGCCTGTTATTTAGAAATACCTGAGGTCTCTGCTAAAACGTAAGTTTAGTGGTGTTTAAATGTGTAATTGATACTGAATAGTAAAGGTGTCTGGCTGTATTTGTTCCTTTATTTACAGGAAGGGTTGAAAACCTAAATGCAGTATGAATTTAGTGTGTTGAGTGTGATGTGGGTGTGTATGTAATACCTAACGGCAGGCAGACATTTTAAATTTTTAACGGGATGCTCTTTCTTTGTGTTTCTCTGAAGAATGAGAATTGAGTCAAAATAAATGGTAAGAGTCTGTTAGATATTCTTCTGTGGTTTTTCCAAATTTGCTTTTTTAGATTTTTTTCACATAGATTAGTGTATTTGCTATGTTTATTTATCGTGTGCTTATTATTTTTACTAGTATGCTAAGGGATACAAAACACTTTTGCTGCTCTGTTCTAAAACTGAATTGTTCCATATTTTTAATTGAGAATTTTGACAGATTTACAAAAACCCTGAATATGAGCATCGTGCTTTATTGTATTATGTTAGAGAATGCACTCTAAATTTTAGCAGAACGCAGTGTTGTACCTAGCAATGCAAAATTAATACTTAATAGAGGGCTTTTGCAGTGCTTGAACAGTGGACTCATTTTTAACCTTATTGGATCCTTTCAGATCTCAGCCACAGTGGATTGGGAGACCATTATGAGAATTCCCACTGGGGACAGCAGCCCGCTTTCAGGAGTGAAGGCAACTGCAGCTGGGATAAAGTGATAATAGACAGGACTGACAAGGAAGCGTGGCCTTCCATTACCGGAGCCGAGACTGAGTCTGCCTCAGAATGTACTACAGACACTGACTCTGCCTCCAACTGTGGCTCAGAGAACAGTAGCATGGCTACAGGGAGTGCCCAAGGCAACTTCACTGGACATACAAAGAAAACTAATGGCAATAATGGCGCCAACGGAGCACTCGTCCAAAGCACTTCTAACCAGAGTGCCCTTGGAGCTG
Source organism: Egretta garzetta (assembly GCF_000687185.1). Taxonomy (NCBI): domain Eukaryota; kingdom Metazoa; phylum Chordata; class Aves; order Pelecaniformes; family Ardeidae; genus Egretta; species Egretta garzetta. The sequence goes on from NW_009259586.1 coordinate 2,882,426, forward strand.
GTGGAGCAAACGGCAACGGCAACTCGGCCAGAGTGTGGGGTGTGGCCGCGGGCTCCAGCTCTGGCCTAGCTCACTGCTCTGCCAGTGGTGGTGATGGAAAGATGGACAACATGATGGGAGATGGTAGAAGTCAGAACTGCTGGGGTGCTTCCAACTCGAATGCTGGCATTAATCTTAACCTTAACCCTAATGCCAATCCAGCTGCCTGGCCTGTACTTGGACATGAAGGAACTGTGGGAGCAGGCAACCCTTCCAGTATTTGCAGTCCAGTCAGTGCCATAGGTCAGAACATGGGCAACCAGAATGGGAACCCAACAGGCACCTTAGGTGCTTGGGGAAACTTGCTGCCTCAAGAGAGCACAGAACCACAAACGTCCACTTCTCAGAATGTGTCTTTCAGCGTACAACCTCAGAACCTTAACACTGATGGACCAAATAACACTAACCCCATGAACTCTTCACCAAACCCTATCAATGCAATGCAGACAAATGGACTGCCGAACTGGGGAATGGCTGTTGGTATGGGGGCCATCATCCCGCCCCACCTGCAAGGCCTTCCTGGTGCTAACGGAACATCAGTTTCTCAAGTCAGCGGGGGCAGTGGTGAAGGAATGGGCAGTTCAGTGTGGGGGATGTCCCCAGGTAATCCTGCCACAGGAAACAGCAATTCTGGGTTCAGTCAGGGGAATGGAGACACTGTGAACTCAGCATTAAGTGCTAAACAAAATGGATCCAGCAGTGCTGTGCAAAAGGAAGGAAATGGAGCGAGCGCGTGGGATTCGGGGCCTCCTTCTGGTCCTGGGGTACTAGCGTGGGGCAGGGGCGGTGGCAACAGTGGTGTTGGTAGTATGCATTCTGGAGCTTGGGGCCACCCCAACCGTAACACCAGTAACGGTGTGAACGGTGAATGGGGCAAGCCCCCAAACCAGCATTCCAATAGCGACATCAATGGGAAAGGATCAACAGGGTGGGACAGCTCTAGTGTTACCAGTCCGAATCCTGCCATGCAGCAGAGCAATGAACAAATGAACTCTTGGGCCAAAGCTGCAGCATCTGGCACCACAGCTAGTGAAGGAAGTAACGACAGCGGTGGCAGTCAAAACGAGGGCAGTACTGGGAGGGAGGGGGCTGGAGAGGGCAGGAGGAGAGACAAAGGGATGATAGACCAAGGGCAAGTTCAGTTGCCAAGAAATGACCTTGACCCCAGGGTCCTGTCCAATACGGGGTGGGGACAGACCCCCGTAAAGCAAAACACTGCCTGGGAATTTGAAGAGTCCCCAAGGTCTGAACGAAAGAATGACAATGGAACAGAGGCCTGGGGTTGTGCAGCTACTCAATCTTCAAACTCAGGGGGGAAGAACGATGGGTCCATCATGAACAGTACAAATACCTCTTCAGTATCTGGGTGGGTCAACTCTCCACCGGCAGCTGTTCCAACAAATACAGGTTGGGGAGACAATAACAACAAAGCACCAAATGGCCCAGGGGGGTGGGGAGAGTCAGCAAGCTCTACTACTGTTAATAATGCTGCTGCTGCCAAAAGCGGCCACGCTTGGAGTGGGACCGCAAATCAGGAGGACAAATCACCTACCTGGGGTGAACCTCAGAAACCCAAATCTCAAAACTGGGGAGATGGACAGAAATCAAATCCAAGCTGGACGTCAGGAGGTGGAGACTGGACAGATTCATCATCTGTTCCTGGACACTTGGGTGATGGGAAGAAGAATGGATCTGGATGGGATTCTGACAATAGATCAGGGTCTGGTTGGAATGATTCCACAAGGTCTGGGACCAGTGGTTGGGGAAATGGCACAAACAGCAAGGCTAATACAGGTACAAGTTGGGGGGAATCTTTAAAGCCAGGCCCCCAACAAAATTGGGCTAATAAACCCCAGGACAACAATGTGAGTAACTGGGGAGGAGCTGCTTCTGTAAAACAGACGGGGTCAGGGTGGGTTGGTGGGCCAGTGCCAGCCAAACAAAAAGAGAACTGTGAGGCAACTGGCTGGGAAGAGCCATCTCCACCGTCCATTCGCCGCAAGATGGAAATCGATGATGGTACCTCAGCTTGGGGCGACCCAAATTACAACAACAACAAGACTGTAAACATGTGGGATAGAAATAATCCTATAATTCAGAGCAGTACCACAACCAATACCACCACCACTAGCACCATTATCAACACAAATATGGTTGAACCTCAGCCATCGCACCAGTCAAGTGCCCAGCCGAACCGGTCCCCGCTGCTTGGTCCAGGTATGAAAATATTTTTATAAGAGACGTTATACCAGTACCGATTACCCAATGGCCTGGTCAGTGTGTAGTTACACTTTAAATATAGAAATGCTGTATTTATGTCACAGAATAAGTTCATTCGTTTACTCTGAAGCAGTGGTAACTTCTTAAGGACGGAACTTGTGGAACCTGACACACAAGCTTCCGAAGTCCAAGTGAACGCAAGAAAGGCTTGAAACAATATCTGGCTAATAATGCGCTGGGTCCTCAGATTGTTGATCCGTATTTATTTTGTCACCTCTTCCACAGTTACACAGCACCTTCTTTTAATTCAACCATTTGCAAGTTTGGGGGCCTTTTGCAAGCCTTTTTTCTCTTCTGTTGCCGTTGCTCAGTCTTTGTTCTCGTTTCGACAGTACGCATCTGTTTCTTTTCTGCAAACCATAGCTCTTGGCAACAGATGTTTTTGAACGGTTGCACGAATCTAGGCTGCTGCTGTGTCTCTGTCTCCCGTTTGTTGTCTTTTATGAAGGAACGGTTCTCTTCCATACTTCAGGTCTCGAGCACGGGTAGTATCCTGGACTTTTATGTGATTCTTGTAAAGCTGGATTGGTTAAAGATGTTAATATTCAGGGTGGCTGGGAAAAGTTATTTTAACTTCAGCTGTGTTCCAAAGACAAGTTTTTAGGCATCGAGGAATTTTTCTAATCAAGGACAAGGTACTGTTGTAGACAAGCAGCAAGAAATAAAAATAGGGGGGGAAAATGCTTGGGGGGAGGTATTTAAATAAAAGTTATAGCAGCCCTGCTCTATGTCATGACCACAGACTTTTCAAATCTGATCTTGCAACACTCTTTGAAAGTTTTCATCTGATTTTTGTCTCTCAAGTTTTTGTTTCGTCTTGGTCATGGCTAAATAGTGACTTTTTAACGACATTTTTCTCCAAGTGGGATTTGTTGTACTTCTCTTATTTCTATCATTTTCTCTTTGATTTTTTGAAATAATTCAAACTTACTGTGTAAAAATAGTCTCATGTTCTGTACACTGGTCAAATATTTTAACAGTCGAGTGTCTAGTTTAATAAAATAATGTGCTCTAGAAGAAGAAATCTTTAAATAGGTTTGTACTTGGTCAGTCCAACATGCATGATCTAGAATTAGTTTACCTTAAATATATTTCATCCATACTTAAAACTTTACCCATGAAACTGGCAATTCCAATTTCTGAATTGTAGTGGAGATACGGAAGTGGGGGTTTGGGTGGGTTTTTTCTTTTTTTTTTTCTTTTTTTATTCTTTTTTTTTCTTTTTTTTTTCCTGTTGAGCTGACTTTTGGATGATTACATCCGTGCTTGTAAAACTGTTCCTATGCAGCGATGTATTGTTAATGCTACTTAAACAGCCTAACACGGCGCAGAGGAAAACATTACTGTTCCAAGGCCTTCAGATTTTGAAAATGGAATTTAAAAACTGGTGTTAATCTACAGTGATTCCTCTGAAGATGGGTTTCTTTGAAGTAATATGTTTATGCAGTCAGGGAACTGTTTATTAATTTGTAACCATTCACTCAAGCTACCACGTGGCTGGGTTAAAATGACAGCATTGTGCATCTTGCAAAGATGTTCATTAGAAGGAGTCTAAGATGCTAAAGCAAAGCTAACTCTCAGAATATACGTAAGACAGTGCATGCAAGGAAGAGGATGAACTGAGTGATAGTGAAGGCAATTTATCACACAGTTCTGATATTAAAATTTAGATCAAGTTTTTGAGGGCATAAGGCCTTTTGTTGTGTATTTTTGCTTCCATACGGTTACAGTTGTATATGTAGGTACAGCTATAAAGGCTGTACATGGAAATATTTTGAAGGATTATTGTTTAATCTGCAAATGGAAGCTCGGAGCAGTCCCCTGTGTCTTTCTGTGTTATGCCCATTTTTATCGGTGCCTGAGAGGGGCTACTTGCCTGCTTACCTTACACAGAGAGAGCAAAACCTGTCATTTAAAATGATCCTATTAGTTCCCCCATTCAAAGTGCAGAAGACCTATTTTTAAGCCTGCGCGTAGCCTGTGGCAGCTGTAAAGCAATATCCTGTTGGTCTTTGTGGCAATCGGCACAGACTTGAAACATCTACAAATCTCGTCCCATCTGGGACAGCTACAGGATGAGAGGCAGATCATGAGCGGCTTTCCTCCGACACAGACGTGGGCTTGCAGTTTGTCGTCCTGCTGTTTAACCTTATTTTTCCCTACTCTGCTTCCCTGTCCCGTTGGCTATGCATTTCCAGCCTCAACAGTACGGGAGGCAGGAATCCTATAGCCAGGAGAGTTCTGTTCTCCAGAACCAAATTTCATCCTACAACAGTTTTCTGTGTACAATATTTCCATGCAGAACATGATTGTGCAATTAAAGGCCGTGCCATAGGGCACAGGTTAAGTGCTCATCTAAAATCTTACAACACTTGAACTAAGTAGTTACCACTGGCATTTTGTCTGCTGCATGGGTCATGATGTGCTTTGCCAATCATTGTTATGATTCCCTGTTATTCAGGGAATATCCTGAATCATGGATTCTGTCCCTGTGTAAGCAGGGAAGTCTGGCGTAGCTGTAGGATGGCAGTCACACACCCTGAAAGCCGAGAAGTGGATTTTAATTTTGCTGTACAGCACTAGTTAACTGTTCACAAAGGAGCAGCAGTCCCTTTCGAGTTTTAGGTTTATACTGCGTTAGTTTAGAAATGGAGGCCAAGTTACAGTCTTGTTATTCAAGTTGTCACCCATCCCCAGAAGTTCTCAGAATTCTTTGATTACAGAACTTAAAAGCTGTTGATGGGAAGCAGATGTTGGTACACACTTGATGAAAATGGATAATGCTTTAAGGGGGTTCTTCTTCTATTGGAAAAAAAAAAGGGGGGGAGGATAGATAACATGATAAACATAGTCCCTTCTGGTTATAGGAGCTTGCTCCCAAACCACTGGTGAGTTATTTAGAAAGATGAGTGGGAAGCTAGGGGTTTTGATTTAGATTCAATTTTTATCTAAATTACTCGTGCGTAATCCTTACTAGCATTTTCAAATCTTGCAACAAGGGGAATAAGAAGTGAGAAAAGGTTTTGCAAACAGGGATGACTAAAAGAGATTTCTGGATCCCGAACAGCACCAGATCCTTCCTCCAACTGCTGAGGAGTGGGCTCGATGCTTTCCTGTTCCCATTAGGGAGGTAGAGCTTGGCAGGGTTCCAGCCGCCCGTCCTCCAGCTGAGAGCAGAAACAACAAAAGATAATGTAGGCTTCCCTACGGAGATTTTAGGTTGAAGATTAAGGTCTTTGTGGTTCCTAGAGAGTAAGGAGCTTAAGTTTTAAAAATCTGAACCAGGTCTAAATTCTGAAAGCTCTGAGCATCTCTCTATTCATTTTATAATCCAGCGCCGTTGTCTCAGTGGCGACTTAGGTGTCATTCCTAGCGTGTAATTTATGTGCAACAGAGAATGCAAGTGATGCGTTTTACTTACTTTGAACTTTCATCTGAGTGGATTTGAAACCAGATCAGTTTTGAGCTCCTTTAAGGATGCTCGTGTGCAAAACCCTAAAATCCTGTTACGGGTGCTCAGCCCTGCCCCGTTCCCCCAGAACAGCCAGGTGATGCTGAGGAACCTGCCCTCTATTTTCACACGAGGTTGAAAGCCAAGTAAGAGCTTCCCTAGTGCTGAGCAGTACAAGAAGGCATGGAGCTCCACCATGTGAACTGGAATACCTTTCAGAAAATGAAGCCCTGAAAGGTTAAGGGTTACAGGTGACTCTTAAAAATGTATGTAAACCTCCCCTTTACACACACGCTCTCCTATAGCTTATTTCTTTTCTATTATTAGCAGATTACCTAGTGACTATGCAGTAAACAATCTCATTTATCTACCTAATTTTTTTCCTTTCTCGTCTACATAAGGTTCTAATATGTTGCTTTGCCTGTATTGTAGTCATACACTCTGGTATTTATCACAGACCAAACAGCTTCAAGGAAAACAGTTTCTGCCATCCAAATGGCTATAGGGTTATTTTGAGGGAAAACAACTGCATCCTGCCACAGCTTAGTTAACATTGCACTTTCCCTTGAGGATTTCCTATTGGCTGTGGCCCAATGTTAATTACGGGTTTATTTCTATAAAACAAAGCTCTGCCAATGTGTCCATGTTTCTTAGTCTCTGTGATCTTTTTGTTTCTTGTAATTCTAACAGTGTTTAAAAACTTCAGGATTAAAACCTCACTTTCTTGCCAAAGAACCCTTTAATGGAGCTTATTCTGTTGCAAAACATCGTTCCTGCAGATCTGGGTGTTACTTAAGGTGTGAAGCTTTTTCTTAGGAAAGCCTATAAGGGTGTTATTTCATAAAGAAAACTTAAAGTTTTCTCTGAGCAGAATTTTTGGAAATGTTAGGCAGGTTCAGATTTTGAGACCAGTGTGAAGGTGTTTTCCTTCCAAACAGCTGCGTAAGGGAACTTGGAAGCAGCTTCTTGCGTTCATTTGAGCCACTGTAACGCCGTTTGTCAGCTGCCTTTATTGCAGGGTCTGCGATGGCACTGGAAAGCATCGCGCTGCCGCAGGGACTGCAGGCTCTTTGAACTAATGCTCCACCTGTGGCTGTTTCAAGTATGAAGCATATACTGGGTCATTTTAAAAATTGAGAAAAAACATTGTTTAAAAAAGAGCCCTTTGAAGAATATGAAGGAAATTCCATTTTTCACCTGTGGAATTTTGCATCGTTCATTCAAAAATGTAACTTTATTCACCTTTTTAAGTTTCTAAAATAGTCATACGGAGTCATGAAAAGGCAAATTAGTAACGTTAAGACAGCGGGTACTCAACACAGAGAGGCAAACGGGTTTGTAATTGAGAGCTACTCCGGCATTTACATGCAGGTTCATTTTTGCAGTGCACAAGTTATTTCTCCAGCAGCCTTCGGGTTTTATTTACAAATTTCCTGCACTTAATCTGATCTGTTAAGATAGGTTTAAGAACTTTTAGTTTATGCATTTTGTTTGCTTTTATGTACTTGCAAGTATTCTCTTTTACTAAAGGCTGGCTCCCTCATTATTTTTAATCCTGTATTATTTACTGCTCAGCGCATTTAAAGCACTTAACTCAAAATAACGTGGACATTACACATCTGTGGTCTTTAAGCAACACTGTTGAACTTAAAAGAACCAGTCCTTCTGTTGCTCTTTGAGTTTTTATTCTACAACCTCGCACACTTTGCCTTTTCAATATATGAATTGTCTTTTAAGGTTGATTTCGTAAATGGAATTAGTTTCCATTGGTTCCATGAACTCAGGGAAGTACTCGTATTCTGCCCTCTCTATTTGTATTCTACGTGGTGCTTTAGAGATGTTTTGTTTTCTGTTTCATTTGCCTGCCGTTAATCTTTTTCAGATGCCAATATGATTAAATACAAGCAGTTGTCTGACAGGGTTGCCTCCTGAGTAGTGAGGCAGAAATTCAAATAAAGTGTTCCTTAAATAAAGTTGGTTTAAAGATACAGCAGAAAGCTTGAATAAGTATTTTAGGGGCAACGCCAAGGAAGTTCTCCTGTTAAGTAGAGGTTTGTTTATATATATGTGTGTGTGTGTCTCTGCGAGTTTGTCTTCTATGCACACTTTAAAATAACCAGAAATTTAAGATACGTTGATAGAGCTTAGAACACAGTATTTTTGTTTCAAATGGAAATCAATTTAATGAAACAGTGAAATTTTGGGTTATTTCAGGAGTACATTTTAAAACACAATGAATCTTGCTGGTAGTGAAGGAGCTTTATTAAGCTCTGTGTTCCTGAACACGTAGGCTTAGTTTGGCTATGTTTTGTCATATGCACTTTTATCAGTATCCGAGAGAGCTGCAGTTGCTTTAAGAAATAGAGCCTAAAATAAATATGTAATACGGTAACACTGGAGCAGGGGACAGACAGACATGAGCCTGAATGGCTGAAAGAGCCAATGACAGAAATGAGCCTGAATTTGAAAGGCATTTTTTTCCTATGCTAGCCAGTGTTTGAGTTGTTATTGGCGATGTCTGTTGCTGCCCAGAAATTCTGTTGAAATCTGTATGTTCTGCAAAGGCTTGGTGCTCAAGGAAACCCTTATTGCTTAGTTAGTTTAACGTATTTCAAGGTACTCTTAAATAAAGTTCTTTTATGGCGACTTCCTTGCCATTGTCTGCCTACTCTAGGTGTCAGTTTGTGTAGAAAATGTTACGTTTCTGCTCTTTGAAACCTTTCCAGAATATTTTTACAGATAGCATTGGGGAGAAAAAAAAAGGAATAGTGCTGCAGCAAAGTAGGCATCTAGTCCTTAAATTATGAAAATTGGCTGAAACCAGAAATGGCGCTCTTTTTTGGGTAGTAGCAAACCCAGGTTTCTTTCTTACTGGATCTGGTTGCATGTTGTGAGCTGCCAGAAGTTACAGATTTGGCAGGGCAATAGTTGATGGAATTAAAATACCCAGACTTAATAATATTCATCTCCAATGAAAAGAGAACAAGTTCCTGAATTAGCAGCCTAATTAACAAACAGTAGAAGTTTTAAGCAGACTGAATTCTGCAATACTCGTTGAGGTCTTGGTTGTCGCATAATGGAGTGCTTTTTGTGTAATGGAGTGCTTTTTGTGTAATGGAGTGCTTTTTGTGTAATTGTAGAAAAATAGGTTAATATCAGGTATATGTCAAACCTTTGTTTTCCTGCCTGTTATGTACCTGTTACTTTTGTATATTTTTAAGAAGTACCTTGAACTCCATCTATGATCCAAATCTGTCTCTTCAGAAAAAAATTTTTTAAGAGGTAATGGTGAATTTGCTGTGTTGGTCAGTGTTGCTCTTTAGGACTCAGAAGCTATATGGCCATTCCTGGTACGTTCAACTTCAGTGCTAAAATAGGTGTCATATGGATTTCAATGCATTACATTCAAGCCAAGCCAGACTAAGGCCATTTCTTAAATCTTTCAATGAGTTACAATAATGCTCTGTAGGAAAACAGTGACTTCTACCTGCTGTTCCTCATGATTTGACTATAGATTCTAACTGCAGTATTGTCTAGTTCTGAAAAATCATATTTATTATTGGGCTCAGTGGTGAAGGGGTATGTAGGGAACAGAGTCAACCACGAACTGTAATAAAAGCTTTAAGAAACACATACAAAACATATAATCTGCGTTGAAAGTGGTAACAAACAAATATCATCTTACAGGGCATGAGAAAAGATACTTGGTAATTTGTAAATAGTTAAGAGGATTTAAAATAGCTTAAAATCTTTCAGTGAAGCAAGGCCCAACTGAGGGTGGGGTCCTGGTCCCCTGAATGCTCACACTGCTGCTTGCGGTCGGCGCTGAGAAGTCGCATCAGAAGCCGCGGCTCCCTGGGGCCCAGGTCTGGCTCTCCGTCAGCAGCCTGACCGCCCCTGGCTGTGTTGACAAATACTCCATCTTGACAACTTGGCATTAGTAGTCAATTAAGAACAAGACTTTTGAGACCAAATCAAAGGGATTTTTTTTAATATGCTTAATTAGAATCACTGCATCTACTTAGTGGTTCATACTCTTTCCAGACAAACACTTCAATAAAATGTCCATCTTTGAAATTATTGACAAAAGAAACCTTTCCTCTTGTCACTGTCCTTCTCTCCTTCCCCTTGCTTCAGCAGGCTGGGGAGAAATGCCTACTGTCCACACAAAGACCGAAGCTTCTTGGGGAGAGCCGTCATCCCCTTCTGCTGCAGTTGATAATGGCACTTCAGCGTGGGGGAAGCCCCCCAGCAGTGGTACAGGGTGGGGAGATAATCCTGCTGAGTCGGCAGGGACATACGGAAGAACAAATGCTCCAGCTGCTGCCCCAGCACTGTGCAAACCAGGTACGTGCATGGATGTTGCTGTCATAAGAGGCTGGGGGAAAGATGCCAAGTGTGGTTGCCTCTGCCAGTATTTTTAAGCAGCACTTCTTCTGGTCTTCTGTGCATTTAAATTGTAATTTTATTCTTAAAACTCCACTAGCTGTCTCAAAATGTTGATATTCCAGATACAAAGTTCATATAAAAATACGAATACTGCATCAATCCAGTATATTTAAAGGTATTCCTTAGAGCATTGTTGTGTATTTTGACAGCAGTATAGTATAAATTGTAGAGATGCAGGAAACTCCAAAATTGCGGAAGAATGTGTAACAGTACTTATCCATCACTGCCTGAAAGAAACCTGTATTGAGATGAGAAGCAACTGAGCTCAGTCAAGATAGGATTGATTTTGGTAGGAAAAGAAGCACTTGAGAATGACTAGTCATAGCTTCTCTGTTCTGCTAAACGGAGGGAGTGGGTATATTCTTCAGCTGTTAAAAATGTTCGCAGGTTCAGGAACACCCTGAACTACTTCACAATTCCCAACTAATGTTATTTAATAAAAATCCTCCATCTCTAAATGCCATGATGGCTACAGTGCTTCTTTTAGACTTCTGTTTTGGCTGTAGTAGTCTTTAAGCTTCACTCCTGCAAAATACTGAGAGATAGAAGGCCCAGAAAGCCTACACAGAGGAGTGAGAGATCTTAAAATGAGTAATCTCAGCTTCAGATGGAGTCAACAGAATAAAACGGAATGAGGTAACACAACCTCATCACTTAATGTAAAGTGTCCCCTGCAGCCCATGTGCTCCTTTCAGATCCCATTCTTCTGAGATGGGAATGAGTTTCTGACCATCAATGACCTCGAAGTTTGGGTTTGTTCATCAGAAGAATGTGGCAGCTAAAATGGTGAGATTCATTGAAAGCAAAATAGCACTTAACAAGTGTGTGGTCATACTTTTGGTTCCCTGTTCCTAGGAGACTGGAATGACCATGACCACATATCTTACTTGTTCAGGAAGAAGCAAGACTTGCTGTTGCTGGACTTTTTCTTCTATAAAGTATTTAGAGAACTTTTCTTTTTTGCTAGCTTCAAAGAAGGAGTCCTTATCATTTAATGCCAATTAAGCTACTTGATGAACCTCTGTATCTCTTGAAAATACTCAAATGTTAGCGTACTGGATATGGCATAAAAGGAAATTGGATCTGATTTTTCTTTTCTCTCTTTCCTTTCCCTCCAGCTTCAAAATCTATGCAAGAAGGCTGGGGCAGTGGTGGGGATGAAGTGAATCTCAGTACTAGTCAGTGGGAAGATGAAGAAGGAGATATGTGGAATAATACTGCTTCACAAGAGAGCAGCTCCTCCTGTAATTCATGGGGGAACGCCCCGAAGAAAGGACTTCAAAAGGTAAGACAAAAATAAAGGTACTCTCTAGGAAAGAATGGAATTAGTATAACATTTCTAGAATGAGTTGTCACAATTTTTCTGTTGTATTACACCTGAGCTCTTAAATTAGACCTCTGACACCTGAACACAAACGCAGCTTGCCACTACAGTGGTTCAAGTACAGCCTACCTTGTTTCCAGGGGAAAATGGGAAATGTCAGGTTCTTCGAGAGTTTTGTTGTTGCTTTTGTTTTCTCTAAGTTTTATAAGTTTCCATGTATTCTGAAGAAAAGATAATGTATTAACAGAAACAGAAAAAGTGTTAAGGGGGTTTTCATATGCTTTCTGTTGTGGTAGAAATGCAAATCGTAGTTTGTGATGAAGTGGTTCAGCAAAAAATGCCTATTTGTGAGGAACAAACAGATTAATTTTAAGGTGTGTACTGGTCTGAGAACAAAGCAACGTTGTATTAATGCCGCGCTCAACCTAGAACATAAACAATGATGTTAGGACGTTTTCGATTGCACAGTCTTTATTTCAGGACAAGGCCAGGCTGTAACTTAAAGGAATTGGGAATGCATTTAGCCAGTTTGTTTGTTATTCCATTAGCCAACAGTTAGGCCAGTGATTTGATCAAGTATGGTTGTTTCTTGTACTGTCCGCAGCCCAAAACAAATCCACGCTTGTCCCTTGGTACTTTCTGGAGAACTGAAAGGAAGAGACTTCTTAAGGATTTTGTGATAGAAAAGCTGCACAGAGATCTTTTAAAGGTGTTTATCTAGACGCTCTTGTTTGTTTTTAAGAAAATACACTGAGTAACATTCTTAACTTCAAGGTTGCAAATTCGTTTTTGGGAATGTTTTTCAGGAAGTGTTGTACTATTTCAGAATCTTTGATTTCATTATTTTTTTCTGCCAAGGATTCAAATGAAATATGTAAATTCAAAGGTGGCTTTAATTCAGTGGTCGGCAAATCAAATACTAAATAGTACACTGAACATTCAGCTGAGATAAAATTTGTACTCTTTGTGGGGGAAGAGAATCGTAGTTATGTTGTTCGGAGGGTTCTTCACTACTTTCTAAATTAATGTACTAATACACCTTTCAGTAGCATGTGTTATTAATAAGAAAAACTTAACATGTATTTTATGTACGTCTCACTAGTATGAATACGAGAACCAGACCACTAATGGAATCTCCCGTTTATTTACTAAGGGCATGAAGACATCTAGCAAGCAAGATGAGGCCTGGATCATGAACCGCCTGATAAAACAGCTCACAGACATGGGCTTCCCTGTGAGTAGCGTTCATAGATAGCACGCCTGTGGCTTAGCTTTTGTAGCTAGTAGTAGACTGTAGCTACAACAAGATCTTCAGTCTCTTCTTCAGGCTGGGAAGTAGTTCTGTTACTTGCATTTAGACATTTACTCTAATTTCAGAAATCTGAGATTACTTGATGATACACTTTGTGTGATGACATTTATCGATTTTTTTTTTTTTGAAGTTCAGAGTTTTATAACAATAGGTGTTAGTTTGAACTTCAGTAATAATTCCACTCCTATTCCCCTTTTCTTGTTAAACAGGCGAAATCACAATGTAGCTGGCTTTTGAGAGAAAGTCATATCGTAGTGATATTTAAGTTGTCCATAGAAAACAGGAAGAAATTTAAACAGAACAGTATGACTTGACCTTGTAGAACTGGTACTTACCTGACAAGCTGAAACTAACTGAATTGTTGTGGGAATTGGTAAAAGCAGAAGAAAATGTGCACAGACATTATTTGTGCTGCTGAGTAAATATTAAATCCAGTATTTGAGACATACCTGTTTTCTCAGTTGGCTTTGAAATCATATAAGCATGATTACTTTTTCTTTTAATATAATCCATATTTTTGACAGAGAGAGCCAGCGGAAGAGGCCTTGAAGAGCAACAATATGAATCTCGATCAGGCCATGAGTAAGTATCTATGTAACTAATTTTTTTTTTTCCTTTAAAGCAACACCGGAACCATTCATGGTTCTGGAGTTTGATCTTACCCAGATTTATTTGACAGTATATTTTTTCTTGCTTTACTTTTGTAAGCAAGACCCAATTAATTCACTGTCTTTGTATCACCTTTTTCAAAACATTTCCCTTTTCTGTGAAGGTGCTCTGCTGGAAAAGAAGGTGGAAATGGACAAGCGTGGAATGGGAGTGACCGACTATAATGGAATGGTCACCAAACCCCTTGGCTGCCGCCCACCACCAATCTCCAAAGAGTCTTCCATGGACCGCCCCACCTTCCTTGACAAGGTAAGTTCAGAAAATGAATGTGATTTCAAGTCAAAACTGTACACAGCATAGAAATATTGATGATTTCTACTATCTGTTTAGAAAGCAGTAGAGGGAAACGTGATAGATAATTACATATTGCTTTATTCTTTCTCTTCACCTTTTTTAATCTTTTGGGGCATTTAGTCCGTGTTGAAAGGGCCAATGATTTGATTTCCACGTAGAAGTAAACAATAGTCATGCCCAGTGTTACACCTGAAATGAAAACTCACTAAGGAATCAGTAATGCAGTGGAACTAAAAATGGGAAAACCAAAGAAACAAGGCGCAGAAAGCCTTTCACTCTGTGAGAGTCCAGAGAGCCAGTGACCCTTGCCCAGAGTAATGGTCAGGCAGGACCAAGGCCAACATCTTCAAGAATTAGGTTCCTAATTAGTGTTTTAGTTTTGCACTTCTTACAGATTTCAGTGAAGGTTCAGTACTTAAACAGGAATGAGGAGCTGAGGTATTTTTGTAAATCAAAGAGCAGACATGCACGCTCGTAAATAGCTTCTCCAATGAGCTTCCTTTTCTGTGATCACACATGACAAATTTTCCAGCACCATGTAATGACTGAGGAGAAGGCTCCAGAACTTCCTGGTGTCCAAGATTCAAAGCGCCTAAGGAAAAG
>NW_009259586.1:2897036-2903725 GCF_000687185.1 Egretta garzetta
TTCAGTAGGAAATGAGATTTACAACCTGAGACAAAATCCTACAAAGAGACCCACCAAATCGCCCTAGAATCTCCACAAAAATTATTTATTAATAAGGAAAGAACAGTCCTGGTGCCATTCTTTATTTCACAGGTTATTTGAAATGTTCGTGAAGATTGGGGAGTGCTGGTTTCTGAATGCAGAAACCAATTTCACAAACTGTGCTGAAACCAATTCATTTTACATAAGCTTGTTTACAAGATGTGAGACAGTAATGATATCTAATCTTGTTAACACAGACTGTATTAAAAATTCTACTGACCCTGACTAACGAATATCTTTCTAGTCCTTCACCCTGTGTTTTCTTACAGTCTTAACTATAATGTTATCCTTAAAGTGATGGTTCGCGTTGTGACAGGTTCCCAGGTGTTGTGCTAAGAAAATCAGTGTGGCTAAGAAAATTGGAATCATAGAATCACAGAATCATTTAGGTTGAAAAGAGCTTTAAGATCACCAAGACCAACTGTTAACCTAACACTGCCAAGTTCACCACTAAACCCTGTCCCTAAGCACCTCGTTTGCCTGGCTTCTAAGTACCCCCAGGGATGGGGACTCAACCCCTTCCCTGGGCAGCCCCTTCCAGTGCTTGACAACCCTTTTGGGGAAGGAATTTTTCCCAATGTCCAACCTAAACCTCCCCTGTCACAACTTGAGGCTGTTTCCCCTCGTCCCATTGCCCGTTCCCTGGGAGCAGAGCCCGACACCACCCCCCCTCCCCCCACTCCCCCCGACTCCCACCTCCTGTCAGGCAGTTATAGGGAGCGATGAGGGCTCCCCTCAGCCTCTGGCCACACTATTCCTGATAAAAGCCAGGATGCTCTTGGCCACCTGGGCACACTGCTGGCTCATATTGAGCCGCCTGTCGACCAACACCCCCAGGTACTTTTCCACTGGGCAGCTTTCCAGCCACTCTTCCCCATGCCTGTAGCGTTGCGTGGGGTTGTTGTGACCCGAGTGCAGGACCCGGCACTTGGCCTTGTTGAACCTCATACAATTGGCCTGGGCCCATGGCTCCAGTCTGGCCAGGTCGCTCTGTAGAGCCCTCCTCCCCTCCAGCAGATCAGCACTCCCACCCAACTTGGTGGTGCCTGCAAACTGACTGAGGGTGCACTCAATCCCCTCTTCCAGACCATTGATAAAGACATAGAACTGGCCCCAACACTGAGTCCTGGGGAACACCACTTGTGTGTGACCAGCCGCCAGCTGGATTTAACTCCATTCATCACAGCTCTTCAGGCCTGGCCAACTCTTTGGGTCTTATGCTAGGACATCTGAGAAATACTGACCTTTAAATGACAACTGTTACTATTTCTGCTGTCATCACAGTCTGAACAGTTTGCTGAGTTTTAGTGCTGGTATGATGCAAACTATAAACAACTTAATTTGATTAAACACAAATGCATCTTGCATAATTGTGGGTTATTTATATTAATAAGGAAAAATTGGCATTGATATAAAATTTGCTTTAGAGGGTCCTTGCATACCAAAAGGTTTTGTGATAGTTCAAATGCTGCCACAGTGCTGTGTAATCTAGTGTCATAGCAGTTTCCTCCAAAGATTATGTATTAGAAAACTGCTTTTCTGCTTTGGGGGGAATAATAACATTTGTTCTTTCTGGGCTCCCTGCTTATATTGGAAATATGTGGTTGTTCCCTAAACCAGACTAAACTGATCATGTATTTCCTCCACTGTAAGGCTCAGCCTGGCTCTTCTTCCTTCTTTTTCTCTTCCTGCCATGTAAAATTCATCCTTAACTATGGCAAATCTATTTGTTTATGGCAAACTTTAATGAATATGTTAATTGAAAGATCTCTCTCCTGATGAGGGTCACAGAATTAGTTCATGCACACCAGTTAACCTTTTCTTTTCTAGGGTAACAATATCTTGAGCAGTAAAATTATTGCCAGAGAGGTGCATTATGTGCAGCATGATACGTAATTATGGAAACATATGTTAAACACAGCTATTGAGAAGGCAGTACTAAAATCATTAATATTCATACAGCAAGTAAAATCTGTCAGTCTAGGCATAATCTGTCACATTGACTTTACTATAACAAAGGAAATAATCCCAAAATATATTTGTTAGCTATCAGAGTGTTGAGCAACTTGCTAAGTGAATTAAACAAATGTAGTTTCTGCTCTAAGAATAGATACTTTTTTCCAAAGAGATTCTTTCCAGTTTTGCAGCTCATGCTACTAGAGCAACTCCTCTTCTCCAAAACCTTCTTGCCCTTTGAGGTACTATTTCAGAGCATGAGCCTGGAGCTGCCTCCCTTCCCGGTCAGGTCATCCTTGGTCAATGAACAAGCTCTCCGCACAGCTGCACAAAGCACTCCAGCCAACTTTCTTTATTTTACTTGACTGTCTTACCGAGTCATTATCCTTTTGCTTGGCTTTGCTGAGTCTTCAGTCAGTTATGCGACGTTCTCATGAAATTGTAAGCTGGGTTAGTGTGCTCACTGCTACCACTCTTTCTCAACTGATTCTCTCAGCCTTTCAGCTCACCTGAGTTGAGTCTCCACGATTTTTCTCCTGCATTTTCTCTGAGAGGTAAAGTCAGCACTTACTCTTTTTTTTTTTAACATTATGCATTTGAGGAGAGAGAATTTCCAGCCCTGACATTTGCTTCTGGACCCGTGAACTCCCTGTTCTCTCTGGGTTAGTAATGGTCTGTGCAACTACACATCACCTTTGAATGTTTGCTTTCACTTGTTCCTCAATGCTTGCTGCAGATACTCTTTATTCTGTGTCACGCTGAGTCAATCTTTGGCACTCAGTGCTTTATTAATTGTATTATTTTTCAGGATGTTGTCTTGCCCTGTAGCACCATAAAAGGAGAAGGGAGAAAATCCAATGGCTTTGAGGAAGTAAAGATCCAGCCTAACAGTACCCTGATACGTGATCTCAACCACATTATCTTATACTTGGTGGCAAGCATGCTGTACTTACGTATCAGGTTTGCTTGAAGATGTTACCAGATGTCTTCTGGAGCCATCAAATTTGTAAGAAAAGCATATAAGATTTTCCTGGAAGCACCCTGAAAGATATCAGAAATTAGCCCAGAGTGTGTCAAATAATCTTTTCTTAAAGTGTAGGGATTTGGCTTGGGTACCACTCCTGAGCAGTGGGACTCGAGTTTGGTGTGTATTCTCACTGTGCCTATTGAGTGTTCTTCTAAGCTCAGAAGAAAAATGTGTTGGTTTGCTGATCAGCACTGACCACCCCGTAACTGAAAATATTGAACCATACAGAGACGTCACGTAATTTTTTAGCACAACTGGATTACAAGTGTTGAACTCTGGACCATTGTATTAGATGCATGTGATCAGAAGTCAGGTCAGCTCTCTGAAGAGAAGTACGATCAGCCTGCTTTGGCATTAGCTCAAGCTTGCCTTCTGCAAGGCTTCTGTTAGTTCCATGGCAGACTTCTTCCCTCCTGCTCTCCTCTGACTTTGTTTTTTTAATGCTTTCTCCCATACTGCCAGCAGAGAGTCCCCTCTTCCTTCTCCCTAATGCTGCTTCCAAACTTTCTCCCAAATTCTTGAGCATATAGGAGACTATCAGCTCCTCTACTGTTGAGAAATCCAGGTCTACAAGCCTTGATGCCTGTTGACTGCAATCATGTTCTTCCAAAAATATTCTGACTAGACTTTTTCCTTGTTTCTAATTCAAACATGGGGCTTTTTGGATTTTTTTTTTTCCAACCCTGTTCTTCACCTTCTGATCCCAGTTGTCTCTGGTGTGATTGCTTTTTGTCTTTGGGATAATGAATGGGTTATTTTATCATTATGCAGAAACACTTTTCTAGGCTTTGCAATTGGGTGATGATCACTAGAATTTTCAGGTTAACTTATAAATAATTCTTCTTTCCTCCATCTCTGCTTCTTATGATCCAGTGATTGTCTCTTCTTCTTAAACTTCTAAATTTTGAAACCTCTTTCATGTTTTGGTATTTTCAAAATTAAAAATATCAGTGATGAGTACTTCTTGGAGTATTGCATTTCCTGCAAGTTTCTTTTGCCTGTACCTAACTCCTGTCAGATTTGAAGAGAACTTACTTTGAGGTGAGATTTTGTTACTTTAGCTTCCTCTTTTGGAAAAGGTTTTCTTCTGTTTTAAGAAGTTATTAATGTGTATCTTCTACTAACTACTTCTGTAATTGACTTTGTATACAGACCTCCAGCAACTTCATCAGTCTCACATCTGTCTGTTGGGACATTTTGATTCATGAAGGGGCAGTTGTGGGCAGGTGACTGCCAAAATATCCAGGAATCCTTTGGTAAATTGTCCATATCTCACAGGGCTATAAAAATCTTGCATTCTCTCATACTTGGTACACGAGACTATTGCAAGAGACTTTCCAAACTCCTAAAAGTAATGTGTTGTTGAGTACCAGTGTGATGCTTTGTGTTGGATAACTGTAGAAGGAGATACTGCTGCCGGTAGGATTTTACAGTTGTGTCAAGTCCCTTGAAAAAGTTAAATGCAGTGCTGGATTGGGCATGACTTTGACGATTCAGATGTAGGAAATTTGTTTAATTAATTAGCCTGAAGGAGAAATGTAACATAGATTTGTTAGAAAATCACTGAGGAGGAAAGATTAGATAGAAAATATTATTCTTCGGGAAACAATTATTACATAAAGAAGCCTGAAAAATAATGGGCCCCTAACCACTGTCAGCAGTAAAGGTATCACCTTTATTAGGTTGAGAAAGACTGATGAGTACTTTATGTTGACCAACTAAAATGCTTTGTGTTAAATGAATTGATTTCAGTTCCACTTACAGAGCACAGATTTATGCAGCACAGTTGGCACCTTACGATAAGTTCAAATTAAAAAAGAAAAAGAACAAAGTGAATCTGAACAGTGTGTTACAAACTTGCCTACAAAAGACGTTTGCTGTAGTTCAAGCCAAGGAACACACTTGTGAAGGTGGCCTTGCAGCAAGAGTCTGCCCGTTCTGGAAATTAGATGCCTGAGTCTCCAGTGTGGCTTGTCCTCCACTGTCCCTGGCACTGCCTATTTCCAAAATGAGAAAAAATAATGTCAATGAGACAAGACTTGAATAAATGTAGGGGGCATGGAGGGATTGCATTGGTCTTCTATGCTCTGTTCACATAGGAAACAATGGCATCTGAAGGAGAGAGCACGCACGAAGCTTGAAATTATTTTCACTTTAAAGGGGGAAGGGTAGAATTGTAAACATATGTCTGTGATCTAAGGAAAAATCCTTGAACCTGTTACTGTCATGCAAGCTGCAGTTGTTTGTGGAGTGTGACTGATGTCCAGTAGAATGTAAAATATCTTGAGCTGAAAGGCCTTGGGGATATCATTAGAAAATGTCAGTGTCCCCCTCAGGATAGTCAGATAGCATGTCAAGTGTCACTTTGCCTGATAGTAAAGAAACTTTTTCTTTGCATCAAAGGAGAGCTGTTGAAAATGCATTTTTCAGGATTAACTTAGAACATAAAATTTACCGAGCGTGCTTGCTGCATTAGATCATTTGTTTGGGTATCTGGTTAGCGGACTGGGCTGCTTTTTTAACAGAGGAGGTTTATCAGTACCGCACAATCTTCTGGGGCATTGAATTTATTGCTTGAAATAACCTAGCTCCTCACCTATTTAAAAGCCTTTCTTTGCAATGAATATATTGCCTGAAAAACACCAGTCCAGCACATTGCAAATTAAAGATTTTTCACTCTGCCTGTTTTTGGCGCTCTACTTTGTACACAGTGTTATTTGATCGTGCTTGCCGCAGGCTTCCCAGACATCAAAGCACAATTTGAGATAGGACTCAGTACCCCACTATAATACTAGCTGCATATCTACCTGTTTGATTGGGGATTATATGATTGATTTTATTTTCTGACTTGCTGTTTGCCCCCTCCCCCAGCGCGGGGCTGCCTTCTGTGCATCATATCCATGTTCAGCTGTGGTTCCCTACAGCCCAGTTATCAGAGGGGGCTCCTGATGTCTTGCTAAAATCTGCCTCCTCCTGGGGGGACATTCCGGCAGTGTCTTAATCGATTTCCTAGGAAGGCCACACAGACGATATTATCATTATTGGTTTTAAGTGGTTTTGTCTGCATTGGGTGTGTTAGAGTGTAATGTTTCATAGTGGATAATAATAACTCAGTGCTATGTGAATATTAAAAGAGGCTCGTGTGTCTCAGTTAGGAAAGGGGATTAATGCAAAAATGCTTTTTTAAGAACAGAGCTATGATGCGGAACCAAATACAGGCTGGTGTCAAATAAGTTGATCTGGTCTTTCCCAAGGTCTGGGTTAGCAAAACCAGTGTGTCCTATGTCTGTGTTCTGCTGCTGAGAATTTACCAAATGAACAAAAGACTTCCCTGAAATGTGCTGGGTCTCTTCCCTTTCCACCTTTCAGTCTGGTGGAGAAGAGAGGAGGAAATCTAAGAGGAGAGGAGGAGTTGGCCGCATGATAGCTCTGTGATCGGGTGCTAGAATCCCTCCTTTCCTGCTGGAGAGGTGGGTGAGGGTGACTGTGCATTTGTGGATTAAGTGCAACAAAGTAAAGAAAAACAGTACCTTAATCCTATTTCTCTCTTTCTTCTCCCTTCACTCCATACTTCTCATCATTCCCTGTTATTCATACCTTTCTTTTTTTTTTTTTTTTTTTTTAA
>NW_009259586.1:2903891-2925636 GCF_000687185.1 Egretta garzetta
ACCAGTCCCTGTTATTTCAGCCTTTCTTTTTTTTTTTTTTTTTTTTTAAATATTTTTATTCATCCACGCCCTTTTATATTTCCATGGGACACTGGTTGGTGCGCTGCCTGCTCCTGGGCACTGCACACAGCTCACCCTTTCTTTCTCCAATCAGGATGGCGGCCTAGTGGAAGAGCCCACTACTTCACCATTTTTGCCTTCACCAAGCCTGAAGCTCCCCCTTTCAAACAGTGCACTCCCTAATCAGACCCTGGGCGGGATTGCCTCAGGGCTGGGCATGCAAAACTTGAATTCTTCTAGACAGGTAAGGCTGTTGGGGGAGATCCCAAGTTGAATTTCAGCTCTCTTGGACTCGCTGCTAGCGCCCATCACTTCCCCTGGGGAAACCCTGCTCTAAAGTGAAAGTGGGTGCAACATCTTTGTTCACGTGAAATATCAGTGGAGAAGCTACCTGCTGTGTAAATGTTTCACGTTATAGGACATAAAACAACTGCTTAGTTGTAATTAGCCTGCTAATTACATGCATCCACTGAGAAGAGACTGTAGTAGTATGGATTTATACCGCTGCGTCCTGGTATAGCTCTGCCTTGATTGATGTGAGGTTTCTTTTTTTGAGGCATTGCTAATTGTCACAGACTCTAAGGCAGAGGCATTGCTCTAATTCGTCTTTCCTGGCTGGCGAAATTATTCAGTGATGAGATAGGTGAGAAGTGGTGGGGGGAAAATCCTGCTGTAAGTGTCAAGACAGCTCATGGCTCTGACGGGTGGTACGAAAGAAACTGTGCTTCTAGCTCTTCTGGTCAAATAGAGCATTGTGGCAAAAGGGGTGTTCTGGCCCCTCGGTAGAACATTCTGAAGGGGAAAGAAAAGGAGAGAAAAGGAAAGGAGGTGGAGGGGAAAATTCATAAATACCACGAGACTGAGAGGTCATAAACTACTGTTGATTATGAAAAGGTTATTTTTGCCACGTAAGTTGAAGTTCCAGCAAAGATAAGAAATAACAACACAGAAAAAACTCTGTGTATCATTCTGTGGTGGCTTTTATTACATGTATTCTTTTAAAGTTAGTTTTCTAACGGCAATACTTGTCCAGCACTTAGAGCCCATTAAGCATATCTTTCAGAAGCGGAGACTGCACTCTAAAGCATGTCTGTTGCCAGGAGCTTTGTAAAATGGCTTAAGTATAAAAACTGCCTAGATGATTTAAGGATCGGGATGCTGAGTTTCATGACTCCGTTCTCCTGTCCCTTGCTACACAAATACAAATGTTTTTGGCAAGTAGTTTTCATTGTTCATTTTGTGACCCTGTGAGGTTATGCATCCTTATAAAAGGGATCTTCAACTTCAGCTACCTTTTGTTCAGGCATCTGTACAAAGTTTTAGAGGTTTGGGATGTTGTTGGATACATAGCTGTCTTTGCCATGCCTAATTCTAAACCTGATTGTCAGTACAGCCTGTGTGTATTGGGTTCTTTATCTATACCTGCCAGAATCACTGAGGATAAAGACTGCACAGATGAGTAACTTCCAGGTTATATGTTGAGTGACGTCTTTAAACACCAATGTCTTTTTTGTCCTGCTGTAGATACCGAGTGGCAATCTGGGTATGTTTGGCAATAGCGGAGCAGCACAAGCCAGGACCATGCAACAGCCGCAGCAACCGCCAGTGCAACCTCTTAATTCATCCCAGCCTAGTCTTCGTGCTCAAGTGCCTCAGTTTCTATCCCCTCAGGTTAGACAACAGTTCCACTCATGAGTTTTGTCTTTCCCTGGAACACTTCCATATGCACTCTTCTCTCTGTATGCATTCTGTCATGCTCCTGAGGCTTTGCGGCTACTGTTGTCTGGCTGTGTCTGTGTTGATTTACTTAATAGCCAGTAAGCCTGTTACGTGGGTAAGATGGTCTCACGTGTATATTCTGTACGTTATCTCTGTGGGCACGTTCTCGTGTTCCTTTTTGCAAAAAGTAGTGTTTCTAGAGAGCTGAGGAGTTTGTTCTCGCCTCTTTTTCTATAAATAGATGTTTGAGTATGGTTATTAAGATTTGTATTAGAGCTTCTTGTTAATTTTTTGGTAGTTCATGGTTGTTCTTCTGGTAACAGTAATATTTGCCAGCTGATGTCTTGTGACTCTTACTAATGGCTTACACAGTCACCAGTGTTAAAAGTAAATTTACAATGTTTAATACATGGCTCTTTTTTAGGTTCAAGCACAGCTTTTGCAGTTTGCAGCAAAAAACATTGGTCTCAGCCCTGCACAGTTAACCTCGCCAATTAATAATCCTCAGCATATGACGATGTTGAACCAGCTCTATCAGCTGCAGCTGGTAAGTTAAATGATATGGCAAATAAGCTCTAAATCAGAGTTGAAGGCATGAAGATAAAATATGAGAATGGCTAACTAAATTTTTTAATGGATGTGACAGATCTTTAAAATGATCACATGCTGATTTCTTTGGTAGAGTTTCTTTTTAAAGAAACAAAATCATGGGTTTTGCCTCAGGCTTTATAACTAGTCATTTGTGGGATAATTATCCTTTATGGCTGATCAGTGGAACTAAAAAGTCAGTTGTCTTCCTACTGGTATGAGTAACACAGTATATTCTCAGTCAGCACTGATCTGTGTATTACGTGTCAATGTATGCAACTGATTGACCAACTGGGAGATTTGCGTCACAACATAACGAGAGGGAAATCTCAGCAGTGCTGGTCACCTCAGTTGCCTGGGGAACTTCCTTCAGTTGCCTCACTAAGTAATAAAGTGTAGGGTAAATTTCCTGTAAGTAATGGAATGTATATTAAACACATCATGTGATAAGAACTACTTGTTTTTGAAAAGTTGTGTACTTTTGCTATATTTGCAAATTCTACACGTGTGTGTGTGTGTGTGTGTATGAAAATATTTAATTGGATTTTAAGAATATTCTAAAAAGAGATACTGCTAACAGTAAGTCAGTATTTGCTAGGGTTAAATGTAAAATTGAGGATGACAGACTAGATTAGTTGCTGATCTCAGTGTGATAGTCAAAGTCTTTTATTAGTAACAGTTTTTGGTACTATTATTAATTTCTGGTTTGGTTTCCTGGTTTTGAGGAGCACAGCATTGATGTCATGCCTTGGTAATAACTGAACAGTACCCAGCTACGTGAAAACTATCTGTACTGAGCTCCTTTGGATTTTAAATTCATGTTTCAGAGAAACACCTTGAAAAAAATTTACTGCTCAGTTAACCACATTAAAATCATGGAATTTTTCTGAAATAAAGCAGCACAACTGATTAGGTATAAATTGTTGTCAGAACTCAAAATGGCCAAAACAAAAATAAGTGTTGGTATTTATCCTACTTGTATAGTATTATAAAATTCTATTTTAATTTTTGCATTGCGTTACAGTTTTTTTCAGAAAAATAATAGGTTCCTATCTTTAATGACCACTTATTGCTTACAAACTTATGGTTTTTTATTGACATGTTTGGTTTAAAATAAAAAAAGCAACAAACACTGGACTTGTTACAAATGTATTTTATAATACATTTGTTTAAGATTGTTACTTTTGCTTCATTGACTGTTTAAGAAAACGCCAATTTTCTATCTTTTCTAATTTATAATGTACTGGGGCGGTTCAGGCAAGCTTGCTGATCTTACTGTGCCTGCTAAGCACCTCTGACCTCTCATTTCTGTCCTGTAGGCGTACCAACGTTTACAAATCCAGCAGCAGATGTTACAGGCTCAGCGTAATGTTTCCGGACCCATGAGACAACAGGAGCAGCAAGTAGGTTTGCCTGCCAGTTCAATCTCACCATTAGAGTTTGGTTTCAATAGCTTAAAGAGATTGTACTTCGTTATACCAAAGCAGCTAAAGCATCCTTAGAAACAATAATACAGTGCATGGCTTGAGTATTGAAAAGGAAAGAGCGCTCAAGTAATAAAGCTATTTCACAGCATTCCGTTACTGGAGGAAAGCTCTTCACCCCTTAATGCAGTCAATTTTTATTTGTAAAGAGATCTATTGTGTTATTTTACTGTAGAGAAAGGCACAAGAAATCTAATGTCTTCTTGTTCAATTGAGCATTTATTGATTCTTTTTCTTGCCAGGTTGCACGTACAATCAATAACATGCAGCAGCAGATCCAGCAGCACCAGCGCCAGCTGGCCCAGGCCCTGCTTATGAAGCAGCAGCCTCCCCCTCCACATCTATCTTTGCACCCCTCTGCAGGCAAATCAGCCATGGATAGCTTTTCACCCCATCCCCAGGCTCCCGGCCTACCTGACCTGCAGACCAAAGAGCAACAGTCTTCACCGAACACCTTTGCTCCTTACCCTCTTGGTAAGCGTCCTTCCTTAAAGCGGTTCCATGTGAAAAGGACAGAGGGAGTGTATTTCATTATTTCAGCATCTAAATATTTTGCTCTACAATACAATAAATACAGAAATACAAAATATGTGTTTATTAAATAATGTTGAAATGCCTAAACAAAACCATGGTACTACATGCCCATCTGGTAGCTGTTCGACTGGGCTGTAATTGCTCACCTGTGCTCTGCCTACAAATATCAGAACAGAAGATTTGCTTAATTAACTATCTACATATGTTGCTATTTATAAACTAAGTATCTATTAACAGCATCGGGTTGTAAAATACACAAATGTCATATTGATAAACAGGAATATCATGTGGAAGTCATGCAAAGTCATCTTTCCACTCTAATAAGCACTGGTAAGGCATCAGTTTTGGTGAATGTATTTCAAAAAAGACACAGATCAGTTTGAAGGAATGCAGAAAGTGTGTTGTGCAGATGGTTAAATATTTCAAAAACGTGACTGCTAAGGAAAAAATGAAATCTTCTGCTCACTTCAAACCAAAGAGAAGACTTAAGAGACATGCAGGAATCTTCAAAAATGTGGAAGATGGCTTCGAAGAAGTTTTCTTGCATGTGGCTAATGCAAGAGGTAATAGATTTTTGTTGCATAAAGGGAGATCTAGTTAAACATTAAGGATCACTTATTTGCCTTAAGCAAAGTAGAGTACTGCAATAAATTATCGGGGAAGTTTCTGAAATCTTCACCGGTCACTTTGTGGTAGGTTAGACACAGATCTGTCAAATATGATTGATGTCAAAATAATCAATTCAGCCTTGTGACAGGCTTTTCAAGACAACCTTTCAGACCTGTTTTCTCTGATTGTTTGATGTATGCTCCAGACTTCATTGATGACATAAAGAAATTAATTTAATCTCTTTGTGACTCTCTTTATACTGTGTACAATAGAATTGCCAAGCTTTATCTACCATGCAGCAGTTAAGAAGGTAATTTTGACTGCTACAGTGAGCTGTTATAGCAGGGAGCATCAGAAGGCAAAAGAATTTATGAATTAAAGGGCTAAGTCTAAGAGGTTCTTATCATAGCTCAGCTTTTTGTGTTCTGCTAACATCCAGGATTATATATCAAAAAGGACACAAACTCATGTCACAGAAAGAAGCATGTCAAAATTATTCCTTAAATACAGTCTGAGCGATTCTGTTGTATGTGTGCAAAACATATGCCCAAATAGTACAATACCTGCTCTGATGAAGAGCAGCTGTTTGTATGACCTTTTAATTAGTTGCTTTGTTTGGGATTTTTAAAATGTTGTTAGCAAAATAAGGCATCATGGGGGTGTGCTGGTGAGACATGAGGAATATTTTGGCTTAGCAATGGAATGCTGCAAATTCTTCAGTGGTTTAAACGTAGCGTTCCAGTGCATTCTTCCGGAATGCCTTTTCTGAGACAAGTGAAGAGACCACAAGTAGAAATACTGACAGCTTTAAAATATTATCCCTACGTACTGGTTTTTTTTCCTCCTTTTAGCAAAGTTTTAACATTATCTGAATTCATGGGAGTTACATCAGTGTTCACATAAAAGCAAAAGTTCTTGACAGCAGGTTGAAAACCTGCATAGTAAATAACTACATGTGTGCAGATGTCTGTGCATAGTAAATTACTGCACATACGTACAGATGTCTGCAAATCCATGTTTAATAACTTCTTCAGCTGGATTTCTAAAGCCATCTTTTGATCCGTCAGTATATTCTGGATATCTAATAACCTGTTTCCCCTTAGCTGGACTGAACCCGAACATGAATGTAAATAACATGGACATTACTGGTGGTTTGTCAGTGAAGGACACTTCTCAGTCCCAGTCTCGCCTTCCTCAGTGGACACACCCCAATTCAATGGATAATCTGTCTAGTGCTGCTTCTTCGCTTGACCAGAACTCCAGCAAGCACGGTATGTCACAATTAATCTCTGTGTCAGTCTGGCTTTTTGAGACTTGAATCATATTGCAATTGTAATTTTTTTTTTTCTCATGTTACTATTTTCGGTAAGTGCTCATAAATGGTTGGTACAGAGCGCCCTTTGAGACTGTGATAATTTTAAGATGATTTCTGCTGTCACATTCAGCAATGCATTGAGGTTCTTGCAGCTATCGCTTCCTACATGCAATGTAGGAATGTTTTTTTTCATTTGCTGAATTTCGTTGCTCAGAACATGGAGTTCAAGTAAAACAAGCCATTAGTGTTGGCAAAACAAGTCCCAGAAGCTTCCCCTTACTCCAGATCTGCATACCTTCAATCCAAAAAAACTTTACATTGGCTTTCTCCTACAAATTTCCCGGTATCGTCAGCCTTTCACAGCCAGTCCTATACAAAGGCAT
This sequence comes from Egretta garzetta, assembly GCF_000687185.1. Classification (NCBI taxonomy): domain Eukaryota; kingdom Metazoa; phylum Chordata; class Aves; order Pelecaniformes; family Ardeidae; genus Egretta; species Egretta garzetta. The sequence goes on from NW_009259586.1 coordinate 2,910,584, forward strand.
GATGGATTACATCATTACCCACCCTGGGAGTTAGGAGCACAAACCTCATATTTTTCCAGAAGTGATTGCTAATCTGTTTGAACACCTTTATCCCTAACGCCTCCAGTATCCTGAGCCGTTTATTCCTTTATTTCCTGTACCAAGTTTATTCTGTTAGAAAATGGTGTTCTCTTAACTGTATTTTATCCTGGATTTTATTATGAGCAGCATGAATTATTTCTTTTACAATAGTTTTTTATTCTGCAAGTGGCTGTACTGCTTATGCCAAATTGTTGTTTGATAGTTTGTAGGAACATGAGAACAGCCATTTGAAATCATCCATCCTGTCAGCAATGAATACCTAGAGAAGGGTGAGAAGAGGGTTGCCTACAGTGATACTCCTCAGAATGCTGTCTCAGCAAATTCCTATTTACCATCAGCGTAACGATTTGAATCACTTACTTAGTCTCTTTTTGGCAGCAATGTAACGTGAATTTCTTTGACCTGAATGTCTACATTGTACCAGCGGTGTATCTCACAGCTGTAATTCCTAGTAATGCTTCAGAGGCTGTTAAGCCTTGCTTACTTGTGTTCATATTTTAATTTTCTTTTTTATCTTTGTAATACAGAAAGAAAAAAAAAGAAAAAAGAAAAAAAACCCCAAAATATAGGGACTGATGAAATTCCATACCCAAAATTAGTCCCACTCCTAAACAAAGCCTTTTCATTTCCTTCATTACAGGTGCTATACCTGGAGGTTTAAGTATTGGTCCTCCGGGAAAGTCCTCCATTGATGACTCTTATGGCCGGTATGATCTGATTCAAAACAGTGAATCGCCCGCCAGTCCACCCGTAGCTGTTCCTCACAGCTGGTCACGTGCCAAAACTGATAGTGATAAAATTTCCAATGGCTCCAGCATAAACTGGCCACCAGGTAACAAAAGACAAAGCATTCCTGTTAAACTGATGTCCTTAAAACTTATTGTTGGTTTTATTGAATCCTCATGCCTTCTCATGCACAGGAACTTTGGAGAATTATGACTTGATATACTCTTCTTTTTATTGTATTTGAAACAGAGTTTCATCCAGGAGTGCCATGGAAAGGACTGCAGAATATTGATCCTGAAAATGACCCAGATGTTACTCCTGGGAGTGTTCCAACTGGGCCTACCATAAATACCACGATACAGGATGTTAATCGCTATCTTCTCAAGAGTGGAGGTAAACACACAAATTACGTTCATAGCTGCATATACTTTCTTTTTCTTTCCAAAAAAGTTGATTTCATGTATTATGGATGTAGTATATTTTTGCATGTAATCCTAATCATGTTTCTGCTCTGAACTTTCACTGAAAATCCAGAAATACTTGATTTAAATATGGGTCTAAGAAGTTTCTGGTTTTCCATGAGAATGTGAATATTTTTATATTGGAAAAGTCTGTGAGATGTAATATAAATTCCTGTGGTCACTGGAAGATTTTGTAACCTGTAACACTCTTTTGAACAAGAATTTGCTCTCCATACTGACCAACCTCTTGTATATACTTTGTGAAATACTCAGCGGACACAATACAAAAGTTCCACAGTTGTTGCTGAGGCAGCAGGCTTCTGTCACACTAATTAATTGTAGCTTTGTCATAGATCAATCAGCAAAATAAATTAGAGCTGTTTTATCCCCAGAACCATCAAAGAAAAGAAAAAATAGGGAAATGACTAGTAAACTAGTATTTCCCAGTGCCATTTCCATTCCTTTTGTCCTGGCAGTGCTTACTCCAGAATTAAAAGGGTACTCTCCAAAACAATAAACCATCGGGACCGTGCTCCTTGTTAACTAGGTGTATTGAAAGTGGATCAAGGGAAGGGTGGTTTGGTTTAATTGTCATCAGCATGCCGAAATAGGCAAGTTATCTGCACTCCATTAGAACACTCTGATATGCACAGGAATAGTATAATCAGGTTGTCAAGAAGGGCCTGTCAGGATTAAAAAAATGGATTTTGTTCTAGCAGTTACATCTGTGATACCTGTGTAGGTTGTAAATCAGAGCTCTCCTTGAAACGAGGTTCCAGCTCTGGGCTCGTTAACTCAGGTGAAGGGATGTGAAATGTGAGGGAAAGGAGGCAGGGGGTTTCATTGCCTTGAATGATTTTAGTTGTCTCTTACCAGAAAGCAATCTTTATTTAAGCAGAAACATAAAGTATTTGTGTGCATGAGTAACTTGTAATGACCTAAATGTACTTCAGGGGGCAGGCAACCTGGTTGGTTGAAGTTATAAAAAGAAAAGTATAAAGACGTAATTCAGTCACAGTTCAGATACGGTGCACCCAATAAATACTCCCTTTAGGCCAAAAGCCTAGCCTTACAGAGCTATGCCTGTAAGTTAGATGATACCGACTACAGGTCTTCCTTCTTTATGGAAGGAAAGTATCCGTTAGCTCTGTTGGTGTATCATCTGTCTGTGGAATGAACGTTACTTAGAGAGGATCAGTATAGATGATCTTTGCAGAAGTAAACAGGCCCCCAGGAGCCAAACCCTTCTGAAAAGCAGTGACTGTAGGGGCCCATGTATGCTTCCTTTCCTCATTAGCTTTTCAGCTTGTTAATAATATAATTTTAATTTTTAAAAAAAAGCGGTTGCTGAATCTGTTTCTTTATGCTTGTATAACCCAGCTGTTTGCTTCTAGGTAAAATTATCTGTTATTGTCAGTACCCCTCCATATGAGATTGGGGTTTTCATGACAGGCTGCCAGGCAGAAGCTGTCTTTGAATACTGCAACTTGAAGGACGTGGATTGTGTTAGCAGAGCTGACCTCCATTTAGAGGGCTAGACTGTGGTGTATACTGTCCTTGCACTGTACACTTAGAAACAGACAAAACCTAAGCTTTTGGGTTGATTTTTGGTTTACCCTGTTTGCTAATGAACCTTTCCAGGGTCAGCTACTGTGAGCTGAAAGTCTAAGCCACATGGAATCAGGAGTGGTTTCAGCTCTGTGGGCATACAGGCCTTTGAATCCGATATAATTCCCTCACTCCTGCCTGGGAAATAAATTATTTCCAGAGAAGGCCTTGATACAGAGTTTACTTGAGACTGATGTCTGTATTGGTATCCTTTGGAGCACAGTGAGTCTGGATAAGGTAAAGTTTGGTTGGTTGCTGTTCCAGTTGAAAACATAGCCTGTGTTTTTTATTGAGCTGTGAGGGATGAGACGGTCCTTTTACTTCCTCCCTTCTACCTCAGTACAGCGCTCTTTTCCAAAGAACTCGCCTATTTTTATCAGTCAATTCAAGGTGTTTCAGTATCACAGCCCATCTATGTATGTCAGGAATGATAAGTCACCTAGGATACACATTTAATTTTGTTGGTGGCTAGAGAGAATACTTCTAGCTCTTCTGGTCTTTATAATGAAGATATTTTATTTTGTGTTCAGTTTCTTTCATTTGCTGCCAGTAAGGAAATGGTACGTATGCTTAGATAGCTCCTCAGATTGTAAGTGATTTACCAAGATGGTTTCAGGCTATTTCATTTAATGTTATCAGTTTGAGAAGAGATTGCTAAAATATATCTTAGCTTTACTGGAAGTGCAAAAATCTAAAGATGTTTGTGGGCATTAGGATGTAAGAGAAGTGCTTACCTCGAGTAATTTAGGACAAATCACCCATGGTAAGAGGTTAGTTTATCATACACATCTATGCTCATCTACAGTTACCATTGCTTAAGTAGTCAGCCAGCAGAGCACCTTTATAAATGAAGCCTGTTCCTTGAGACTAAACAGTTTAACACTGATTTTTTTGAGAGAGTCACATAGCTTAAAGGAAATGCAGAATTTATCTTCTGCACAGGCGCTGGTGCATTTGCTACTGTGCCAGCTTTCTTTTCTTTTCTACTAAAGACTTCTGCTTCACTTTATCATGCTTTCTATAACATTTCATTCCTAGACTTCAGAGACCAGGCTGATTAAGGAAAATGCCTTGCATGGTTTGTATTTGCACATAATAGATTTGCTTATGTCACACCAAACATCATTATGCCCATCTTTCTTAGTTGCTTCTCTGCTGGTTCTGCAGGGTCATCCCCAACATCATCTCAGAATGCCACGCTGCCTTCATCGAGTGCCTGGCCGCTTAGTGCCTCCGGCTACAGTAGCTCTTTCAGCAGCATTGCATCCGCACCTAGCATTGCAGGTACGAAAAATGGCCTTTCTACTTTCGCATCCTTCTGCATTCTGAGAAAAGGCCCTAGAAAGTGCTTTCCCAGTTACTTTCCCAGCTACTACTACTATAGACAGAAGCATATTTTTTCAGTACTGTGCTAGGTAGGCAGCTCTCCTGGCAGCTCGAGTGGTGAGCGTTGGATGGTATGCCTGGAATTGTGCTAAGGAAAAATGTATTTATTCCACTTGATGCCAAGTGCTGTCACTCTGTATTGGCATCAAGATCTCTTAATGACTATTTCTGTTGCAACTTTGAGGAGCAATATTGTGTAGGACCTCAGTAGAAACACCCCTCCTAGACCCTTCCAGTAAGAGCCGATAGGAAATTTTTAATCAACTCACTGTTAAAAGTGAACCATCTTCAGCTCAGGAGAAAGTTTCGTAGTACCTCAAGGAGGTACACTGCATGACCCTGGAGGGATTGGGCTTGGGGCTCTTAAATGTCTTTCAGTAGTCAAGCCTGAATGTGCTATCCTTTGTGACTGAGCTTGTAGATGGCTAAATAATTACCCCGTTCTTTTTAATGAGCTTTAAATTCTGGAGCATCTCTCTGCAAATCATGGAAACTTTGCTTGCTAACTGGCTTCCTAAATACCCAGTTTGTCCCATTATAAAAATGTGTTGGGGCTGTTGTATGGATTGTATTAGCCTTTTCAGATCTAATAAATGAAAACCCTCCACTTTGAATAAAGGAAGGTGCAACCTCTAGGTCATACTGCAGAATGCAACACAAAAAGAGTTTGTTTGAAATGTTTTACTCCAGTGACAGGAAAAGAAAGGAATGGCTTGCTTTTCTTTTCTCTGCCATGCATTTCTGCTTTATTTGCTTTTTATTTTTTTGCAGTGTCATCTAATCTTTGTGTTAACCCCATGAGAAGTAGTGACATAGCAACATCTAATCTGTGGTAATGTGCATGTATCATGTGCTGCATCGCAGGCTGAGCTGCTCTGAGTTCTACAACTCAGACTTTCTCCCTTTCCCCCCACCATTTTACCCTTGTTAATGTCTTCATCATTGTCAAATTATTTTTGTCGCTACAGTTTGCAAAAGATGGGAGAATGGTTGCCCTTTCACTTTAAATGCTTGTGATTCAGTATAAAATCATTGAGTTAAATGATACAGATAAATAGAGGCAATCTGAGGAGTGTGTGTGTACATAACAGGCTGTGATTTGGTGACTGGTAAATTTGGCTTTAGGTCTAATAAAAAAACCTCAATGGCCGCCTGATGCAAAGCGCTGATTCGGTATAAGCTTAATCTGCCAGGTCAAGCCTGGTTTTAAAAAAATCCACAAGATTTTTGCATCTTGGACTTTGTCAGACCAAGTATTTTCTTACTGTCTGCAATCAGCATTAAGGCAGCATAATCGCAATATCACTTGCTCTGGCAGAAGATGCAGTGATGTGACCGTTTCAGTCCGTTCCAGTCAAACATACTGCTAATGTTAGTAACGGTGGGACTGTGCTGTGACAAGGAAATTGGACTCTAATTTCACAACATATGCTGGTACAAGGAAGAAAGGCAGGGATGTGTGAGTCTAAAGGTGAATAAAGGGGGTTTTTTTTGTATCCATAATTTGAATCAATTTTGTCTGCCACTCTGAATGCTAAACTGTATTTGTTAATTCTCGGCCTTTTGTATTATTTCATAAAACTCTGGTTTGGCAGGAATGGTAGTAAGATAGTTTTAAAACCAAGTAGGGAAATAATAAACTGAACAGTACAAAGTTACAAAGAGTGACCAGCTTGTGGTATGGTCTAATCTTCTGAAGACTTCATTTTTCTCAAAGACACTAGGAAAAAAGAGTATGCGTTACTTTGAATATTCAGAGATACAGTTTTTGTTCGTCTTTGATCTTTGGAATTTTAATAATATATCAGAAGAACATATGGATATACTAGTTACTTTATATTAGATAAAATGAGTTGTGTAAGAAAAAGCGGTGAAGTTCTATTAAACCTTTGAGAGAGACAATCTTGAAGTGTTTCATTACGATTTTGATGAAATTAAATTTCAAACACTTAAGTCCATTTTCTGGTCTTTTTTTCATGTATCATCTTTTATAAGAAAGCAAAATGGAGATTTTTAAAAAGGAACTGTATATGTAGCAAGTGCTGTGAGATTCATTAAAACCAAAATTCTTTGAAAATGTAAATACTAGGGTAAGTAGGTTCAAAAGTGTTAGGATTTATATCACTGGATGGTACAGAATGCTATTCCCTTCTCTCCTGAAAAGTATGAAGAATATAATCAATGCAAAAGCTCGATGACTACCCATCCTGCTTGGTTTAACAGGTGTGGCTAACTGAAAATACACAAATTTTTTTTTTTTTTTTCTATTGCAGGTAAATTGTCAGACATCAAGTCTACGTGGTCCTCTGGCCCAATCTCTCACACACAAGCCTCTCTATCCCATGAACTATGGAAGGTACCCAGAAACACTACAGCTCCTACGAGACCACCTCCAGGCTTAACAAACACCAAGCCATCATCTACATGGGGTGCCAGTCCCCTGGGTTGGACCAGTTCTTACTCCTCTGGTACTCTCGACTTCTGTGTTTTATAACACCACAGTGCCTTCTTTGTTTGCTTTTATCCTATGTTACAGTAGCGAGGCACCCCACAGCTGTGTATTAGGCTCCAGAAACTTGGGGTTTAATACAAGTAGAGTGGGTCTGTTTGGGGGGTGAAGCTCGTGTCTGTTTATTTTAGTCAGATTAAGTTGTAAGTGAAGCTGTCATCTTTCGGGTGGTCATACCAGTAATTTTACCTAGGAATGACCAAGTTATTTAACTTCAAATAGGATTTTTTTTCCCATTTCCTAAATTTCTAAGAACGCCTTTTAAATGTCTGTCTTGTTTTCTTCAACTGCCTACAAGGCTTCAAGATGAGCGAATCAGCCCATGGAATTTAATACAGAACACATTTTTTGAGCATGGATGTGAAGCATTTAGGACCTGATGACATTGCAGGGCCCTCAGGGAATGTCTTAATTTTTTTATGCAGACTTTTTTTTTTTTTTTAGATGTCATTGTTTTGCTTAAATACAAATGAGAGAAACCACAGATGTAGCTATATAAATATGTGTTTTTCTAGATGATGGGTTTTTGTGAAGTATTGTCAGCTTCAAAAGTATTACACCTATTTTATAAAGCTGACTATTTTCTTAATCTGCTTTCACTACGCTGGGAATTAAATGGTCTTCCCTCTTCTTGCCTTTTATTTTCTGTCGGTTTTCTTCACCAAAGCCCCACCTGGTGGGCAGATATTGCTGGTGCCAGGATTCTGTCTGGAGCCTGAGTGTGGCCATGCATGTGACTACAGAAGTACTGCAGTTTCTCAAATGCCACTCATAAATATCAAGCTTGTACAGTTTCTCATTGTAAAACACCAGGCTGACATTGGTAAAGCAGGCTTTGTTGGTTATGTCCTTGTATCTTTAATCAGAACATTGTCAGTGCAGAAATATCTGGTTTTGAATAAGTCATATACATTAATCTTTCATTGGCAAGATAGCAGAATGCTGCAGCGCTATAAAAATCTTTAATAGCAAGCAGCAATCTGAGCTTGGACATCTGAATTGCTTTTAAAATGTGTCTTTAGATTAATTCTAATGTAACCTGAAGATGCAGTTTGTTGCAGGCTCATACCTGCATCTGCTAGTTTTCTAATAGTTATTGTGGGAATGTGAAAAGTGCCACAGGTCTTCTAAATGTAACAAAAGCAGGTTTTCATTCAGCAACCTTTCATCCCGAAGACTACAATAAATCAAGATGTGAGGAAACTGCTGTAGGATTTGTTCTCAGTAGCAGTAACGCTTGCTAGGATGTGGTGATTCCAGCGAAGTTTTCTTCTTGCTCTCCACATCATGATAAAATGTGTTTTGTTGTGGAATTTGTATTGTAGGCTCTGCATGGAGTACTGACAGCTCAGGGAGAACAAGCAGCTGGCTGGTTCTTCGAAACCTCACACCCCAGGTAAATGGAATTGTACATAACTAGTTACAAAAAGAGACTTGTCACGTTTCAGAGATGACAGAACATTTATCAGCCTTGGTCATTGGGTTCGTTTGAAGGTAAAATAGTTATTCTGCGTTTATTACAAGTGTCTGTCCGCTGCAGGGAATTTTTTCAAAGTGGCCTGTTTTCAAAGTGCTGTCACATCAAAAATGAACTTTGAAGACTGTAATTAGTCACTCAGTGTACACCATTTATGTATGTGTAAGTTCAGAGGTGAATGATGTTTTAAAGCAGATACAGAGATGTAAAATCTGCTTTTCCTATGGTTTGGGGTTTTTTATTTTTTTGGTGGTTCTCCTAAGTCTGTCAAATCCTCTAGTCCTCCATGTAGTCATTCACAAGGAAGTCACAAAGCCTTGAATGTAGACATCCAAATAAATCTTGGGGAAAATGTGGTTATATTTATGAACAATGTGTTTTTCTTTTGACTTATTCCTGGACTTCTGTGGACTTCTAGTGATAAATATCATTTGTATCGCTTACACTGGGAAATTCTGTGCACGGGACTGTAGGGGAGTCTCACTCAGTGAAGATGACAGGATGTCTCATGCAGTGATAAGTCTATAAAATTTTTCTTATGGAAGAGAAACTTTTTTTTTCCTTTCACCTGTACTTACTCCTTAGCTTTTAAAAGTTGCTTAGTTAACAAGCATTTAAAGTAAAATCCCGAAAATACAGATAACTTTTCCCCCCTTCCCTCTCACCAGATTGATGGTTCCACACTGCGGACACTGTGTTTGCAACACGGCCCTCTGATAACATTCCACTTGAACCTGACGCAAGGGAATGCTGTGGTCCGATACAGTTCCAAGGAAGAAGCAGCCAAGGCCCAAAAGTCTCTGCATATGTACGTTTCTGCTCTCTTTGCTTTGTTATGAAGCCCGTTTTATCTTCGTAACTATTTTCTTAGGCATTTATTTGCTAGGACTCGGAACTGATCACGAGTTAGTTTAATCTGATCTTGGAAATTACCTAATGAGAGAGAGAGAAAAAATAATTGGGGGCTAGGTACTCATATACTACCAAATTACAAAACTTGGTAATAGATATTCACCATTAATAACGTGCTCAGTAAGGATTTGCCACCTCTAAGACTGCAAAGCATTTGTAAGATGTGATAAGAATTAGAGAGCAACAGAAAGGACAAAATGGATGATAAAGAATGTGTTCTTGGTGGTCACCTTTTTTAAAAGAATTATGGAAGAAATGTACGACAACAAAATGTGCTTTTTAGGTGTTTTAAAATCCATGGGACCAACTGGCATACTACACAAGAGCTGGAGAATTTGCGTGCTAAAAGAAGTGACATTAGGGAGGATTAAGACTATGAAGGCTGATGTTCCAAAAGAATACTTAGGTGCTTAGAGCTGGAAAGCAATTTTCTTCATCAACAGGTTCTAGCATGAGTATAATGAAAAATACTGAGCATAGCAGAAACAACATTTGGAACCAGCTGTAGTGCTGGCCTGTTGGCCTTTCCTGGACTTAGTCAGGAGCAATGGTTACTCCGTATGTAAAGTTGCAACTACTTTCCCATTATGAACCTGATTAACAGAATTCTAGTAAAAATAATTATATTAATGACCATGTTGCTTTTTTAACTGTTGACCATTCCTTAATTAAATACTACAAAGCAGCATTCAGAACAATTGGAGGTGAAAAATTGACCCATTTTAGCTACATCACTTTAGGTGTGGGCATCAGGTAAAAGAAATAATGCCAAAGGCAAAATTAATATGTGAGTTTAAAGATAAGTGCTTATTTTAAATATGTACATGGCAATGTCTCTACATTATTTGAGGACAGGCTGAGAGAGTTGGGGTTGTTCAGCCTGGAGAAGAGAAGGCTGTGGGCAGACCTGACTGCGGCCGTTCAGTATTTAAAAGGGGCCTATAGGAAAGATGCGGAAAATCTTTTTAGTAGGGACAGCTGTGACAGGACAAGGGGGGATGGTTTTAAACTGAAGCAGGGTAGGTTTAGACCGGATATAAGAAAGAAATTCTTTACAATGAGGGTAGTGAAACACTGGCACAGGTTGCCCAGAGAGGTGGTGGAGGCCCCATCCCTGGAAACATTCAAGGCCAGGTTGGACGGGGCTCTGAGCAACCTGATCTAGTTAGCAGTGTCCCTGCTCACTGCAGGGGGGTTGGACTAGATGACCTCTAGGGGTCCCTTCCAACCCAAAACATTCTATGATTCTGTGATTATCAGTGATCTGGAAGGCCTCCGTTTAAACTGTTTTTTTAATAGGTCAGGGCCCAACGATAGTTACACTGCTGGCCAGGACAGGATGGACCTTTCTGAATGAAAAGGGTTGAGCTATATGTGTTTGGTTTGCTGGCAGGGTGACAATGACAAAATACAATGGGATTTATGGAAGCCAATGGGACAGTATTAGAGTTCCAAGAGATATCAGCCACTATCTGTTTCACAGATACATGTTTACATGGAGTTGATCACTGGAAAATACATCGCAGCGCCAACAGTCTGAGATCCCATCTGATTTGATGTGAGAATAGCTTGCCTATATGCTTGGGGTTTTTGCTGTAGAAATTAGGAGCAGCAGCGATTAATATTTTTTGAAAACTAATGTAAAATTTTCTGAAGGACGCGTAGTTTTCAAAGACTGCGTTTGCATCTCTTCACTTACATATTTCAGAAAGGTAGAAATTCTTCCAATGTGATTTTCAGCAAGGAGCATTTGCACAAACCCTGCTTGTTGATGGCTTCCAAACCAGAGGCTGCGGTCAGGCGGAGGGGGAATAGCCATTACAAACATGGTTTTATTCCAACGAAAGCGCAGTTGTTAATGTCTCTGTTGGGAGGTACCATTGCCACGCAACGGTGAGACTGAACTAATACAGAGAACCTAGAGATTTAGGCAGACAGTGCCAGGTAGATTTATCTTCCATTCTTCTTTAAAAGACCTCAGGTTGCAGATAAATTCTAGAACAAAAAAAGTGCTAGGTTCTTGGAAGAATTCTGCATCCATTGCATTAGTCCTGCAGTTACTTTTGACAAACATATACAAAGGAAATTAACTTTAAACATACTATTAAAGCGAGCTTTCAGGAAATGGGGAAGAAGGCAAAACCTTCACCTGTGCAGGAGGAGTGGTGAGTTGTATCGAAGCAGAGATCAACTTGTAAAATGCAGATGTGGGAAATGCGTTCCCAACACAGCCACTGGGTTTAAAGTATATCTTTAAATAAAAGCAGGGATAAGCATTAGATGCAGAAAAGTTGAACTGTGCATTGAAGAGTTAATGTTAAACATTGTGATGGGATAAGACCTTTAAGGTATGAAAGCATACTTGTTGGTTGCATGTGAAAAAAGGATTCTCTGGTCCTCCTGAGTCTCCAAGTCTTCTGATAATACTCAAAAAAGGAAGAGGAATTACACACCTCATGGTCCAGAGCTTGCTTTGCTGCATTATACGATGCATTGTCACATCTGTATTTTGTATCTTATCTTTTACATAAAGCAAAGTGCCATAATTACTGCAGGTCCCACTGCCCAGTACTCAGAAATAATAAAAGCTGCGACATCCATGCAGAAGTAAAAGTGGGGAAGGGAGGCAGCGTTGTCAGTGCTTGAGCATGGACTTACAAACAGCATTTCAGTCTTTGCTGTAACTAAAAAGTTACTGTCAGGTGTGGTGGCTGTAAACATCCTGAGCTGCAAGGTGACTGAATTTTATTCTGCTCTTATATCTGGCAAATTTTTTTTAAAAAAAAAACAGACAGACAGACACTTATTTTCTTGGTTAGTTGATTTTACAATACACAGCAAACAATCAAATCTGTTACAGGATTTAAATACTAGAATATATTCTTTGACAAATTAATGTGGAGAGAATAGTTTTTAAAATGTATTATAAGAAATGAGTCATTGTTGGCATCGTTTGTTATTGATATACTGCTGGTGTGCTTGTACCTTTATGCCTAAATAGAGTACAGTTAAATGAGGTGCTCTCCACACGTATGGCTTTGTGTGTTTGCCTGCGGATGTAGAAAGGTAAATAGAAAATAGGGCAGAGAAGTCTTTGTTCAAGAGGCTGGGACTGCTGAAAGTGAGCAGATGTGGCCTAAATCTTCATCTCAGATTCAGCTTGGGGGAAGATGGATTTATACCCATCTCGGATGTTTCTGAGAGCGCCCTTTGCACCCCCTGTTTCCATGTCACTGCACCTTTTGTTTTTGTCCCCAGGTGTGTCCTGGGAAACACTACCATCCTGGCCGAGTTCGCTGGTGAAGAAGAAGTCAACCGCTTCTTAGCACAAGGCCAGCCGCTGCCGCCCACCTCCAGCTGGCAGTCCAACACTGGAACCAACCAGACTCGCCTGGGCTCCTCCAGCAGCTCTCACGGCTTGGTGCGCAACGACGCCGGCCACTGGAACACTCCCTGCCTGGGGGGCAAGGGGAGCAGCGACCTGCTGTGGGGTGGGGTGCCTCAGTACTCCAGCAGCCTTTGGGGACCCCCCAGTACCGACGACGGCAGAGTTATCGGAAGCCCGACACCTTTGAATACTCTTCTTCCAGGTGATCTTCTCAGTGGGGAGTCCATCTAGGAAACAAGAGAAACAAAATGGAAATAACAATCATCAGCACTAAAGGAAAAAATTAAAAAAAAAAATTGTAACCCTTTCCAGTCCCGGGCTTGATGAAGAATCCAGCTTTAACAGATCAGACTGGCAGCCCTTTTTAGTACCTCTGTCCAATATCGAATATGAAACTGCAGAAGTCCTTGTGAACTGTTGATGAAACAGTATGGGCTACTTTTGGTCAGTGTCACATGCTAATGACAGGTTTTATTTTTTTCATGGCTTTTTGTTTTATGTTGTCTTTTTATGTTTGTATGGTGATTTTAAAAACAAAGTATAAAAGCTGCTTAGAATAGGTCTATCATGAAGGGCACTTTTCAGAATTTGGGCTGGAAAAGGATATTTTATCAGCTGGGGGGCGGGGGGAAGGGGGAAATGAAAGCCTATTTAAAATGAGCCTGTGACTATTATGCACATTACCAGAGGCGGACCCAATAATCAGAAAGGGTGAAGTGTGATATTTACCATTGGTACAGAAAAGTCATGAATCGGAACGGTAACTATCGACTGTACAGGTTGAGCGGGGGGGAGGGAGGGCAAGGTTGGGGTATCTCGGTGTCCACTACTCCCATGGATCTGCCTATGCACATTACCCTTGTTTCATTACTTTTTCATGCCATTTTTTAAATCCCAAAAAATATTAAAAAAAAACAAAAAAAAAAACCAAAAAAACCCACAAAAAAACAAAAAAACCCCCACAAAAACAAACAAACAAAAAAAAAACATATCAACATGCAAATACTTGAATCCAGCAGGCCAATAACAAAATGTGAACACTTTCTAAGTCTAATTATTACACTTCCAGGTCAGCATCAGTACACAAAAAACAGGCTCTAAGAATTTTTTTTTTTAAAGTTCAGACTATATGTTTTTGTTGGAAGAGCTGTATGTATGCGAGTGTGGATGCGTGTGCGCGTGGATGCGTGTGCCCATGCGTGGTTTAACTAAAAGTGTGAATTTTTTTCCTTTTATTCAGTATATGCTTTTTATTTGCTCCTTGGTCAAATGTTTAATTGTTGTTAGCTTCTAACTTTGCACTGAGTGTCCGCAGCCCTTCTCGTAGCTAATCCTATAATGTTAAAAAGAAAAAAAAAAAGAAAAAAAAAAAAAAAAGAAAGAAACTGATAGAAGGGGCCGGCGACAATTCACGTGTAAATGTTTACTCAAGGACTCTTACCGCATTTTAAAAATTACAGTGTGTATCTCTGGAGAATAATATGTATATCTACCTTTAGCGGCTTTTTATTGTGGACTAATGCAAGAAAATTATTACCGGAGTATTGCACCGTTTTTCCATTCGGAATATAAAGTTTAAAAAAAAAAAAAAAAAACCAACTCTCTTTGAAATGTGGCCATAGATAATTGTAAAGAGTGGATGGTTCCCTTGCAAGCAGGAACAGAAACAAGCACTTGGACATAGGTTTTGACTGCTTTTGGAGGAGCCAGGAGTTTTGGCTCCCACCTGTTTACAGACCTTTTTTTCTCCTTCAAACTTTAACACAAAAAAGGAATTTAAAAAAAAAAAAAAGAAAAAAAAAAGAAAAAAAAAAAGACTTCCATCGTAAAGAAAACTATTTTCAGAATGAAGATATGCTACTTCAGAGCTCTGGGATTGAACAGTGTTGTTGTATTCTCCTTTCCTTTGGCCATTGCTGTGTACTATTTTTGTTGTTGTTTTCCTCCTCTTCGTCGAAGTGGCGAAAACTTTGTGATCACTATCTTGCACATGGTGGAAGATGTCTCAGGAAAGCCGGGTTTCCCGAGGAGCAACTCCACACCATTTCATGTATTTTTAAAACCCAACTCCTAGCACTGAAGATATTATTAAAAAACAAAATAAAATAAAAAAAAGACAGTAAGAAAGAAGAAAATACCTAATCTAATGTGTAGCAGTTACATATTTACCAAATAATGGACTCAAAAGAAATAGATGTTTGAAGAGTGCTTTATATATTAAAAAATCGCTTTATGTTTAAAAAAAGATCAATGTTTTTGATTGTTTTGAAAGGAAGAAAGACAATGGAATAACATACACTTCAAGTATGTTTTAAAAATTATATGAACATTGTGCTCCCTGCCTGCTTGGATCAGGAAACTTGTGCATTACTTCTTTATTTTTCTTTTTTATTTTCTTTTTTTTTTATTTTATTTTTTTTGGTTTGTGTTTTTTTTTTTTTTTTTTTTTTGGTTTTTGGAAGATTAGCTTTTTAATGGTTTTATCGGTTTTAAAGGGTCCTCAAA
>NW_009259586.1:2925770-2927715 GCF_000687185.1 Egretta garzetta
AAAAAAGAAAAAAAAAAGAAAAAAAAAAAAAGACTTCCATCGTAAAGAAAACTATTTTCAGAATGAAGATATGCTACTTCAGAGCTCTGGGATTGAACAGTGTTGTTGTATTCTCCTTTCCTTTGGCCATTGCTGTGTACTATTTTTGTTGTTGTTTTCCTCCTCTTCGTCGAAGTGGCGAAAACTTTGTGATCACTATCTTGCACATGGTGGAAGATGTCTCAGGAAAGCCGGGTTTCCCGAGGAGCAACTCCACACCATTTCATGTATTTTTAAAACCCAACTCCTAGCACTGAAGATATTATTAAAAAACAAAATAAAATAAAAAAAAGACAGTAAGAAAGAAGAAAATACCTAATCTAATGTGTAGCAGTTACATATTTACCAAATAATGGACTCAAAAGAAATAGATGTTTGAAGAGTGCTTTATATATTAAAAAATCGCTTTATGTTTAAAAAAAGATCAATGTTTTTGATTGTTTTGAAAGGAAGAAAGACAATGGAATAACATACACTTCAAGTATGTTTTAAAAATTATATGAACATTGTGCTCCCTGCCTGCTTGGATCAGGAAACTTGTGCATTACTTCTTTATTTTTCTTTTTTATTTTCTTTTTTTTTTATTTTATTTTTTTTGGTTTGTGTTTTTTTTTTTTTTCTTTTTTTGGTTTTTGGAAGATTAGCTTTTTAATGGTTTTATCAGATTTAAAGGGTCCTGCAAGATTGCAAATTAACAAAAGCTGGTTTTATAGAGGATCATGAACTATGCACAAACTGGGTTCAAGACTTGTTTTTTTTTTTCTCAAGTTTTAGTAGTGTATTTAGCTGAATAACCTTTCCTCAGAGTAATTGCATCTCATTGCCATTACACGCCTCCTACATATATATTTTATATATATACACACACACACACTTATATAAAATATGTATGTGTGTCTGTGCGTGTTTACGTACAATTTTCCATGCTGAAGTTTAGCATTGAGTTGTAGAAAAACTCCTGATATTTTAAAATTGGGAATGAAAATTTCTGTTTAAGGGGTTTGACGGGTGGGGGGTGGGGTTGTTTTGGGGCGCTTTTTTTTCTTTCTTTTTTTTTTTTTTTTTTGCCTTTCCTTTTGGATTAAAGATGTCTGTAACTCTGAGATTAAAAAAGAAACAACAATTGTGGCTTTTAATGTTTATTCTCCTCATAGAATGTGATTGTTAAAGAACATGCACCGAAAGTTGCTTTCAAGAGTACGAAGATTCTTTGAAACTTAATAAATTGCAGTTTTTTTCTTGGCTGTTCAAATAATGTGTATTTTTCTTTTATGCAGGGGATGCTAAAAAAAAAATAATAATATTGTTAAATCTGTTAAGGTATTTCATGGAAGAAGTTTAACCCTTTCAATGCTATGAGAATCAAGTGTACAGCCAATCACTCCTGTAAGCGTAGTCTCACGCTTGGAATCCGTGCGTGTTGGTGGTGGCTTTCGCGTAAGCTCGTGCCATGAACGCTCTGCATGTCGCGTCCGAGAGCGCCGCCTAAAAGGCAGTAATCATAGCAGCCATCAGGTTTGGTTTTGGTTTTTTTTTTGTTTGGTCAGAATTCTGGTTTTCTCATTTATTCATGTCTTTAGTAATAATGAATTGTTAACGTAAAATGAATTGTTAACGCTTTGAATATCGCCAGGCTGAAGGCTCCTCTCCAGCTCTACCCCAGAGCTTCCCATTTTCTGGACCTGGATGTCTCTAGCTCGAAATTGCCACTTCCACTAAAGTTTTATGAGGCAGGCAAATAGCCCCTAAATAAAATAGGGTAGAAATATTTTCCAGTTTGGCCTTCCAGGTTTTGAAATCAAGGGAGCTATTTGCAGTGGCTGACATTCGGCATAGGCAAATCGCAGAAGGTTCGTGGAGGGACCCGAATTTGCTCAGTCTCCCTTGTCTAAAGCCGAGTTTGCAT
>NW_009259586.1:2927765-2932820 GCF_000687185.1 Egretta garzetta
TGGCAGCGTGATTTCCCGCCAGCCCAGCCCCGGGTCTCCAGCAGTTACGGGTTTGTACAGCAAAACTCATTCTGCTGAGTCGATGGAGAAGGACAAGGATGAAGGGGAAGAAGGGGATGGACGAGGAAGCAGTTCACAGCCCTGAACAACGCTGCCCGCGCTGCGACTGTAGCCTGTCCTTTCCGTCGCTAGGACTGTCGGCCGCTGCGCCGTAAACTGGACGTTGAGTGAGACCCGGGGGGGGGGACACCCAAGCAACTCCTGGGAGGTTGCAGTTTGATCCAGTTAAAAATTAACAAATCTGGATTTGGGGGTAGCTTCTGTTGTCTAATTAGCTAAAACACCCAGCCTGAAGCCTGTTCTGCTAACGGCGTTACCGAAGCCTCCCCAAAGTTGCACAGGTTGCCGTGGTGTGTGACTGTGAACTGCTTCCCCTCCCGTCGCCTGGCTCTCTTTCTCTTCCAGATGTTTGTAATGAAACTCTCCGAAGAGCGTTGCCTTCTCTTTTCCTTCCTTGGCTTTTTGGTTGGTTTCTATTTTCTTTGGGTTTTTTCCTTAGCAAGGAGGGCTTTCGGTTTCCACACCCCTGGGGTTTTTTTGCCTCAACATCAAAGCCCATGATGGAGTCGGATGTTTTGGCTACCGAAAGCTTTTGTCTTCCATAAGGTTAGCAGAGGTGGCTTTTTGCAAATCGAATGCACTGTTAAAATTCCGTATCCACCCTGGTATATTAAAAGAAATACAGCTTTTGGCCAAAATCAATCTTTTCAGTGTTTGCGTAGCTCGCTTTATTTTCAGTGTTGTGTTCTTTTCTGCTTTAATGCTCTCTGCTATTTCTGAAGTTGTAAGAGATCGTTCCTAAGGCTTCTCCTTACAGCTCCAGGATTTTTACAAGTTCTAAAGATTTGTGTTTATCTGTACATGGCATTACCTGTCTCCTCCATGGCACTTTCACTGCATGGCTCCCCTCTCCTCAGGCCGACAGAATTTCTCTTTCCAAAGTGGTCTGAAACAACTTCTTAGTTTCTTGTCTGCTTTGTGGGTGGCACTGGCAGAGCAGATCAGTTCGCTCTTCTGCTCCAGAAATATATTGTTGTCCTTGATAATTCACTATATGATTGTGTATGTGAAGGAGCATTTTAATTAAAAAACAAAATGTATATGGATATCTGTATATGTTAAGAATTACCGGAGTTGGAAGAGTCTGGAAATGGGATTGAAAAACCCTTTAGGATTTGGGTTGTGGGCAGCCGTAGCGTGGGGCGTACCTGTGATACCAGAGCCTGGGCGCCGTGGTGACCGGTAGGGTCATCTCCTAACGTCGTATATGAACTGCTGCTAAATGTCTGTTAGAGCTCCGGCGCTGTACGAACGACAGGCGTACCGACTGTACCGCTGTACTGATGCTGAATGTACAATCTCTGCTCGAGTCCTGCACAGCCAGGTTCAGGGAAGGGGAGTTCGGAAAAATGGGATATCGAGCTCAATTGAACTCTGTATGTAAACTGTACGGATGCCTGGCGTACCCCACGTTCCCTGCACCACCCCCGAGGTAAACGGCAGCTCCGTACACGTGTGGAAATGCCTCTGATTCGCGATGTTACCTTTAGCGGGAATTCGAAGGAGACCATGGGCCTGTCCACGGACCGCACAGGACGATTTTAGCTCCCTGCCAGGTCTTTTGGACTGTTTCACCCAGGTCCTTGCGTTGCTCGGAAGGCGGTAACGTACCCGTGAAACCTTAACGTCTGTGGGAGCAGCCCGACTTTTGTCCTCTCACATTCCCCCCTCCTTCCCAAGGGGTCTCTTCCAGTAATGCACGTGCGTGCTCTTGGAATTCGGGAGAGGCACCTCCACCACCCATCCACATTGTAGCTTTCCTGAGGGAGGACGGACGACTAACGTGCCCATGTTCTAGTGGGGTCTAGGTGTCTTCCTCCAGCGGATGCACCCAATCTCTCAGGTTAACCATTGCCTCCTGCAAGTTGCCAGACTCCATCCTCTATCGGCCGATCCCGCCGGTGCAAAGACAGTCGAGTTGACCATCCTAAAATCCCTTGTGCTCCCACCGTTTCCTTCTCTCTAATGAAGATGCTTCATTAGAAATGGATATGACGCCTTGTCCTGTGTGTGCCCCCGGTGTTCGTTTTTTACTGTCGGATGCATTGGAAACAAGTTGCTTGTAAATTTTCTCTGATGAAAACATGGTCCCGGTGCAGTCATGATTTCAGGGTTATTAAAATGTTATCAAACACAATCAGCTGGAAGGTTGCTTTGCTTTCAATAAATACTATTATTAGTAAAGGTGCCTTGCCTTGGCCTGGCTGTGGGGCCGCTGCCTCTCCATGAGGAGTCCCCCCGAATCTGCTACCCGCCTGTAGGCTGCCCGGAGGTAATTAAATACCTTTGTTGGGTGAAACGTTCGGTTTGCTCAGGGGAGTAGACTCAATGATATTCAAAACTCTGGCAGATTCCTCTATAATTTCTCTGTAGTTTTACCTCCCGGATCCTTTGCCCCACTTAATTTGTCTTCATTGATTCTTAATTTATACCAAAAAAAAAATGTATTCAAGCAGACTAAAGACCTGCTTACGGACGGTGTTGGAAAGGAGCAGACTGCATTTTTGCAGGAGGTCTCCTTGTTTGGGCTACACCATCCATGGATTGCAATTACGTGTTACTTGGCTGTACCCCACAGGAGCAAGAAAAAGCAGATTTCTCATTATTTTATCTGATTTTGAGCAGGAGCCACTTTTTCTGCCTTTTCTTGGCACATGTGTGTCTGCTTCCCAGCTCTTCCCTCCCTACAGACGATGGGAAACTTCTGACAAAGGCAGAGGGGACGATTGCTCTGCAGGTAACACACTGCAGGTTCTGCCGATGCGGAGCATAGAGGTTGCCAACTTCAAAATGCAATCCCTGGGCGCAGTGGGGGATTCAGCACATGCACAAAATAGCTGAAAGACGTAGGAGGGGGCAGCCGTCGGTCCCCGTGGCTAAGCAGCCCTGGCCTCCTTTGCTGGGCTGATCACACCTGCAGAAGGAACCGCTTGCAGGGAGAGCGGTAACTGGCAAAGCGCTCCGATCGCCTCGCGGTGCTTTCATTGCCGAGCAGGTTCCAAAAACCTGCCAGGATGGGGAGGGTTGGGCTTCCCCACCGTGGCTGAGCATGCGGCGGCGAAGGATGCTGCAGGTGAACGGGCGAGCTGGTGCGGAGGGCACGGCCCCGGGGACAGGGCTAGGAGGAGGCGCACGAGGATCCAGCTGGTTTGTAGGTGAGTTTCATTGCTGAAATAGCTATAAATTGCTCAAATAAAAAAAAAAAAAACCACACATCAAATTGGTTTCCCCTGATAGTGATGGTTTGCTTTATAGCATCCCTATGTAAACACATAGTAAGGTGGTGCCAAAGCTACGTCCAACTTCCTATGTTAGTCTAATGCCCTTCATTTCTTGCTCCTCAGCGTGGTTACTGCAGGTTTTGGTGCTTTCCCTGAACTGCTTTTTGAGCTTGTGCTGCCTCTGCATTTGGGAATGAGGGGTCACACGATAACCTGCATGGGAGCGTCGTTGCAAGACGTTTCAAAATCATTTTCCCAAAGGCTTCAGCGTCTTTGAAAAACACCTTTTCCTGGGGCCTGCTGAAACACAGCTGCAAGATGGGAACCTGAGCGCTCGGGACCAGCAAAGCGAACCAGCCCAGCACACGCCCTCGGCCACCCCGTGGTGTTGCTTTCAGGCACAGACCATTAGTGACTAAAATTGGGGTTCATGTAGAATAAAGCTTAATACTTTGTCGGCAGCAGAACTTTATTTTGTCATCATTTAGTGGAGGTTAAGCACAAAGCACTAAACCCTCATAGTATGAAATTTAGGACACAGTGTAAGTAAGTAGTTGTGTCCCTAGATGGGGGGGCAGGAGGAAGCGGGAAAGGAAGAGAAAGTATCGAAAAATAATGGGATCCAGTGCATAGGGGAGAGATCACATAGAATCACAGAATCATTTGGGTTGGAAAAGACCTTTAAGATCACCAAGCCCAACTGTTAACCTAACCCTGCCATCCCACCACTAAACCCTGGCCCTAAGCATCTCCTCTGCCCAGCTTTTAAATCCCTCCAGGGATGGGGACTCGACCCCTTCCCTGGGCAGCCCACTCCAGAGCCTGACAACCCTTTCTGTGAAGAAATTTTTCCCACTGTCCAACCTAAACCTCCCCTGGTGCAACTTCAGACCATTTCTCCTCATCCTATTGCCCGTTACCAGGGAGAAGAGGCCGACCCCCACCTGGCTCCCCCCTCCTGTCAGGCAGTTGTAGGGAGCGATAAGGGCTCCCCTCGGCCTCCTCTTCTCCAGGCTGAACACCCCCAGCTCCCTCAACATCTTCTGGTATAGACACCTCCAAGTAAAGACTGTGATCTTTATCACCTTATTGCTCAAACGTTGATGTTTTTATCTGGTTTAGAGAATTCTAAGACACTGGAGATTTACTGCAGTGGGCACCATCTCTAGCTGAGAAGAAATGGAAACTTTTCTGAAGCGAGCCTAGAGGGAAGTGGTTGAAGAAGTCTCCTTTTCCAACAAGGCTCAGAGGCCAAATGGCACATTTTCCAAATGGGGTTATTCTCGGGGTGTTCTTGTCAATACAGGGCATTTAAATTGCAGTATTCCACCTCGTGTATAACAAGTGATGCATTCTTAAACATGCTTTGCTGTTTTCATACTCAGTGGCAGGACCACGGAGGCACCGGGTGTGTGTCTGACTACTGTCCTGGATGGGACCGAAGAGAGAGGAGATACCAAGTTAGAGGATTTGCCGGGACTTCTCCTGTGCATCGCGGCAGAGGCCAGAAGTTCATGGTCTGCAAAGCAAGGCAACAGCTTAGCAGCAGCTCAGCGTCTCCCCACTGCCTCCACGGCTGCGGTGCAAGGGACACGGGGGCTTCAAGCAGCACAGGCAATGCTGGAGTTCACTTCCCAGTGACGAAGGGCCAGAGCCTCACTGGGGATGAACAGAGCTGCAAGGAGAAGCAGCACTGGGCAGAGTGGAGATTCCT
>NW_009259586.1:2932847-2939083 GCF_000687185.1 Egretta garzetta
CTCCTTGGGCAGTGGAAGCGCCTGCCTTGCTGAGGCAGAGCCACTTCACTGCGTGGGGCGCGATTTTGTGTCAGGAGAACAAACCCCGCTTTGCCTGCCTCCATCCGGATGAGCAGCTCTGGTTTATGAAGGTAAGAGTGGCATGGAGCTTGCGTTGGCTTTCCTAAAGGCTGCCTGGGCACTCGGCACTGGAAAGAAGCAGGGCACAAACTCAGGTGGTTACGGAGTAGTTTAGGCTCCTAAATGGAGGCTTTAGATTTTGCAAAGCCTTTGTACCAGGCAGAGCTCTGCACGCCTGTCCCCTGTTGGTTGAGCTGTCATTTCAAAGGCAAAGGACTGCAAAGCCGCTTTGCGAATGCCGCAAGCCCTGCAGCGTGCAGATCCCTGAGCCCTTGCCGTCTGGGATAGCAACCTGTGCCGGACCCCCGCGCTCCGCAGGGTGGGTTGCTGGTTGCTGGTATTGGGGCGCAAGCGAGCACCGGGTGCCCCAAAGCGTTTGTAGGAATGTGCTGACCAAATTGCGCTTTTCCCAGTGCTGCCGACTAACATTTCCCAGTTCCACACACTGCAACTTCTGCTCGAAGCTGGACGCTCTGCCACCACCCAGGCACGGCCTTTTTCCGGAACCGTTCGTACGAGCGAATCTCAGCCACTTGGATGGCAAACCGAGCGCGTTCCGGGGGGGCTGTTGTGCATCGGCTCAGGACCAACTCCACTGGGGAGCAGAACCAGGGCTCGTCCCGCCTGCCCCCTCCCACCTCCCCCCCTCCAAAAATGTGGGGGCCGCCTGAAATGGCTTTTTTAAAGGGCCCAGCCTCCCTCGCGGTCGGAGGTGGGAGGAAGCCCTTCGCCAAAATGTCCCCGGCTGTCGTTCCCCGCTCCCCCCGCCAGGTGGCGGCAGGGGCTGCCCGACCCAAGGGCACGGGCGTGTCCGGGGGCGGCCCGGGCGCCTCCCTGCATTGGAAAAAGAAAAATAAATTCCTTGCTTAGAAGCGGATCGAGCTCCCGGCCGCGCTGGGCTCCGCGGCCGGTGCGGCTGGGTGGGCGAGGGGCACGGGTGCCATGTCCCGTGCCAGCCTGGGAGCCGCGGCTGGTGCGGCTGGGTGGGCGAGGGCACGGGTGCCATGTCCCGTGCCAGCCTGGGAGCCGCGGCTGGTGCGGCTGGGTGGGCGAGGGCACGGGTGCCATGTCCCGTGCCAGCCTGGGAGCCGCGGCTGGTGCGGCTGGGTGGGCGAGGGCACGGGTGCCATGTCCCGTGCCAGCCTGGGAGCCGCGGCTGGTGCGGCTGGGTGGGCGAGGGCACGGGTGCCATGTCCCGTGCCAGCCTGGGAGCCGCGGCTGGTGCGGCTGGGTGGGCGAGGGCACGGGTGCCATGTCCCGTGCCAGCCTGGGAGCCGCGGCTGGTGCGGCTGGGTGGGCGAGGGCACGGGTGCCATGTCCCGTGCCAGCCTGGGAGCCGCGGCTGGTGCGGCTGGGTGGGCGAGGGCACGGGTGCCATGTCCCGTGCCAGCCTGGGAGCCGCGGCTGGTGCAGCTCCGGCTTAGGGCACGGTGCTGAGGCTGCTCCCACATCCCCGCCTGGGAGGGCCCCGATGGGGTGAGGGGCTCCCGGGTGCGAGGGCAGCAGGTTTGCTCTTCCCAGAGCACTTAGCCCGTCGCCTTGGTTTCCCCGGCGCTGAGCCTTGCTTAGCAAAAGGCCCTAAAGACAAATACAGCTAATTATCTCCTCAACGAGCAAGTGCCGCTTTTCGTTCTAAAATGTTTTTGCTCTCTCGTTCGGTGTCCTTGGTTTAAGTGTTTGCACCACAGCTCCACATCAATCAAGGCCCGAGCAGCAGCCAGCAGCCATTAGGCACATCGCCGCCCAGCAGCTGATCCCCCCCCGCGGGCCAGCGTGGCCATCGCTGGTGCGCAGCTCGCGCGGGCAGCATCTCGATTCCCCCTGATTGTTTGTGTACACAAATTAAGCGGGAGCATCTCGGGGCGGTTGGATGGGATGTGCTACATGATGTGGAACAGAACAGGAGGGATCACATGGAGCTTTTCTGCCGGGTGGGGGGGGACGTCGGTGAGTGCGGGGACAGGGCTGGTGTCTGCTCTGGAGGGGAGTCTGGGGTAAAATAGTCCAACTGGGGGAAGGGGGAGGCAGAGGGAAGGGTAAGAAAAGAGTTGTGCTGGGAAGATGTTCAGGATCTTTCTGGTGGTTTAGGGATGGGAAGAGAAGCCCTTGGCTCCGCACATGGATGGGTCAAATTCACTGCAATGTTTTTTGTAGAAAAGCAGCAGCAGAGACCTCAGCACCAGCCGGGGTGGCACTGGGGGGAGGGTGTGGGGGGGAGTGTCCTGGCACAGCCCTTGCTGCTTCCGAGGGGCTGTGATTTACAGAGCAGCCCTGTGAGGGGAGAGGGGCCTGTCCATGGGCACCCCAGCGGGGCAGGGACCCCACATCCTCGCCCCACTGTGCCCCCAAGCTGTAGTGCCCAGCAGAACATCTCCCTTCCCCGGCACCAGGGCCTCCCCGTGTATGGACGTAACATCCCAGCTATGAAAAGCCAACTCCCACTGAAAGGACAGCTAATTAATTAAGAGGACCTGTGCAATGAAAGCTCTCCAGTCCCAGAGATGGGATGGGGAGAGCGAGCGCTGCTGCCGCCTCGGATGCCAGGTCGTGCTGTCGTGCCTGTGCGTGGCTCGCTGCGGACCCAGGCTTTTTCACCGGATCCTGTGTCCCGGGGCATTACAGCAGCCTCTGGCGCACAGCTAACAGGGACACCAGCCCATTAGCCCCCAGCAGGCCCTGGTTGCCCCCAGGCCATAGTCAAGGGCATCCTCCCCTCTGCACGCTGGAGCTTCTGTGCACTGGAGGGCTCGGAGCCGCTGCTCTGGAGGCAGAGCCCCTTCATCTGCTCTTCCCCTGACCCCCAGAGAAGTGCCCCAGGCTGCAAGTGCCCCCGGGTATGGTGAACTCCTCTGTCTCCACAGCTCTGCTGGGGACATCCGAGCGCTTCAGGGCAGCGCTGAGACGGGAGGACCTGGATGGATGTTTGGATGGATCCTGCTCCAGCCAGGCTTTGCCATGAAGCCCCGGCACGAAGCATCTGCCCCAGCTGCCCTCTCCTCCTGGCAGGGGAGGCAGAAGGAAGGGCAAATTTTGCTCCTCTCATTAGGTGTGTGCCTGTGGGCCGTTTGCAGGGACAGCACTACCCAACCTCTGAGTGCCCAGCTCTGGGCTCGCCTGCCGTCCCCCACGCTTGGCTGCAAATCCTCAGCTGTGTTCAGTAGCTGTGAGCGGGGTCTGGGAAAGAAAAGCCGTTTCACTTGTTGCCACTTGTAGAAAGAAAATGAGCTGCAGGTGTTTAGTGCAGCACCACATGGCATTATACAGAGGCACAGGTAGGTACTGAGCCAGCTCCAGCCCTCAGGAGAGCTTTACCACCCTTGCGTGACCCAGCTACCCCGGGAGTGCCCTTAGCTGCATTTTTTCTGCTAAACCAGAAGCCAAACACAGGTTGCACACCCATACCTCAGGCCATGAGATGCAGGACCTGCTTATTTTTAACCTCACTCAGTGCATTTGCAGTCGGGTCGCTTCTCGCCCTACTCTGTCGCAGGAGAAGCACCGCTCGAGCCCCCGCACGCTGGTGGGCAGAAGCCGGGGTAGGCTCACACCGCCGCAGAGGACAGCACAGGTCGCTTCTCCGGGACAGGCACCAGGGGCTCTTACCACACTGCTTGATTTGCTTTTTGGTATTACAGCTATTCTACAACCTTCCTTGGCACCGGCTGGGCCTCCTGGCTGCTCTCCCTTGCCCTGCGTCCTGCACAGAGCCATGGGGCGACCGTGTCTGAAATGCTGTTGTCCTGCTGGGCTCCCTGCATGGTAAATGCTTGCAGACCCCGGCGTCTGAGGCAGTTGCATGTGACCACAGCTACGCAGCCCCATGCAGCAGGATTTCATGTGAGTGTCGCAAAAAAAACCCCAAACCCTCAATTCCCCAGAGAGGGGTTTTGCAGGTGAGGGGCAGAAGGGCTGGGGAGTGCTGCCCTTCATCCCAGCAGCATCCCTGCCCACCTCCCCTGAGCCCCCTTCCCTTGCGCAGCCGGGGGCAGCAGGGCTGGAAGCAGCCTGGTGGAGCGGGGGGGCTGTGTAATGCAGCCCGGCAAGGGGGTCCCTGCACCTCCAGCATCTGATCTGCACCTCCAGCATCTGATCTGCACCAGCATCTCAGTTTCTGCATTTTCTACAGCTCCAGCCTCCCAGGCTCTGCATCTGCCGCAGCTCCAGCATCTCTGTCGTCCAGGTCAGCATCTCTGCACCAGCGGCTGCTGTACCCTGCGGGTCCTGGGCTGGGGCTGGCTGGGAGCGGGGGTCCTGAAGTGCCCAGGGGTTATTGGTCTGCCCAGGGAAGCTGGTGGGGGGCACAGGAAAGCCTCCCCCATGGCAGCTCCAGGGGGGGCTCCACAAGCCTGAGCCGGGGAAGGCTGTTGGGACACCCCAGACATAAGGAGCTGTTTCCAGCCCATGTCATGGACCAAACCACGCAGGACGTGCTGTGCAGGAGGGGGCTTGCAGGCAGCCTTGCTCAGCCCAGCATCCTCATTTTACACTGCAAAGGGCTTTTCTTAGGCTTTTAGCATAATAGGGTAAACCAAAAAGCTTGGTGCTGCTGATTCTAGCATAACCCTGCTCTAAAACAAAAAAAACCCCACCTCTCTTAAGTTGTGGCACTGCTGCAGGGCTGGCTAATTCGCGAGGGGTAGGGTCACCGAGGCAGGAATCACTGCACCGGCCTCACCATGGCCAGGCCACCCCTGGTCAGGGCCGAGCATGGGCAGCACTGGCAGGGACAGCCCTGTCCCCACCCGGCCGTGGTGGGGTGGCTCGGGGGATGGGTACAGCCAAGGCGCAGCATTACCTGTGCCTGCACCCCTCGTGCCCATCCCCGCCGCGGGCAGGGTGCCACCACCCCAGGTCAGCTGCCGAAAATGAGCTTTCTTCCTATTTTTTTCCCTCTGGGCAGGACCCCAGTGTTCCCCGGGAAATGGCTCTGCCCTGAGCTGCTCCACGTGTCCCCGAGGCGCTGGGCGCCTTCTCAGAGCTGGGGGGGTGGCAGCCCGAGGTGCGAGGCTTCCAGGCGGAGAGCGGGTCCCACCGGAGCCCGCCCTGCCCGGCCTCATCCTGCACCGGGCCTGGGGCACTGCGCCTGCCCAGAGGTCCCTGCCATCGCGCCCCTGCCCGCGGGGCCGTGGAGTGGGTGCCCCAGCGAGCGATGCCCATGGGGAGGCTGGGCTCTCCCTGCCGGCACCTTCTCCTCCTCCGACCCCGTTGGGAAGGGGCTGGGATCACTGGGTGCGACCCTGCCCATCCGGGCTGGGCAGGGGTGCCCCAAATTGCCCAGCTCCCCTGGGTCCAGACCAGGGTGGGTGACTCTTTAATCCACCAAGCTTTAATATCTTTATTTATTGTGTTTATGCGGGTGCTGGGCAGGTGAGATGCCCCTCACAGCAAGGATGGGCGGCGTGAGGGGAGAGTAAACCGGTGCGGTGTGTGCTAAGCACAGCAAATACTGCCCTTCTGTGCTCTTCTCCCCCTCCTTTTATTATCCCCTTTTAATGTGTTTATGGTTTTTATTTCAGCGGATCAGCTGCCTTTTAATGGCTGTTGTTCTTTTCTGTACTTGGACGTGAGAAGAGCTGTTTTATTTTTAATTACTCATGCTTGGTAAAAACTTCAGTGGTTAAATTGTCAGGAAAATCGTAACACAAATGTCCTGATACTGCCAGGGGAGGCTGGAGAGCTGGGGAGGCTCCACCGGTGCCAGGATGCTCCAGATAAGGACGGAGCATGGAGGAGGGAAAGCAAATGCAGCGATAAGGGGCGTAAACCACTGCTGTGGGGCACTGCGGCGTTTGAAGTACAGGTGAAAGAAACCCAGACGTCTTCCCGCTCCGCTTTGCAACAACATGTTTATTGAGTGTGCTTAAAAAAACCCCACAAAAATGGAAAAGAGAAAAATGCAGAGACCACTCTATCGCATGCTCTACACCAGGGTACAAACCCAAAACGATGACGGACACCACAGCCACGCCAGGAGGTTGGACGTGTGAGTGCTTGGGGCGAGGTGGGCGCAGGACCCGAAGGGACCCGGGAGGATGGCACCGGCGGGCGCGATGTGGTGGCACAGATGCCCCCATCCGCCGCCTGGCGCGTGTAGCCAGAGACCCTCGGTTCGTCCC